>NW_011888790.1:14345339-14422670 GCF_000151845.1 Pteropus vampyrus
CCCATCCGTGGCTTTCTCCAAAATAATGTCTTTTGTGAGCTATTTCTGAGTTATTTTTTACACTCTCACTCTCAAACAGAAAAATGTTTCTTGGAGTGTAGCCTGTGGACCAATGGCATCAGTGTTACCTGGGAACTTGGAAATGAATTTTCTTGGTCCTTACCCCAGACCGACAGAAACTGTGTGTTTGACAAATCCTCCAAGTGAGTCTAATGCAGGCTAATGTTTGAGAACCACTGCCCCAGAATGATGTGTTCCAAATGTAAATATGTACAGGTAACTCCTGTACTCAAAATTCATCCTAAGGTTCCCATTCTTAGGAAGAAAAAATATTGAGTATCTTTATGCATGAGGTCTTTCATTTTACAGTTGTGGACTACTTTTCTCATTTCATCCTCCACCACTTCCTCAAAAGAAACTTTATACTCCTATCATAATGAACCCTGTACTTCTTCTCTGTGTTAAGTGTTTTCTTGCTTCTATGCTTCTGCTCCACAGATCCTTCTGCCTGGAAAGTCACCCCTCTTCTCTGGATAAATCTTACTCACTCTTTGAGAGTCATCCCAGGCATTACCTCTTCTCAAGAGACTTTCTTGAGTCCCTCAGGCTAGAGTAATGGTTCTACTTTACTTCACGGGATCTTGAACTTAACTCTTTCATGATTCTTACTACACCTTTTTATAATTCTCATTTTATTCTTCTGTCTTTCCCAATTATTTAAGGGCTAAACAACTCAGTGTTGCACTTATCGTCACTGTATCCTCAGAAGTCATCATAAATAATAACCAATAGGTGTTAAAAAAATTAAACAAATTAATGTTGAATTTAGCTTCCCATGAACTCCTCATACAGAGAAAGAATGAGGTGATTGGCTGACATTAGTACTTGAGATCACTTTGAAATGTGCATTATCCTATATTAACAGGTTTATATTCTGATTACATTTGGGTTTGTTAGCCATTGAGAAGCTAATTATCTTTGAGATTACTGCAGAAATTTAAATCTGGATGGCAAAATGAATGATGAGATATACATATTTTTTACATAACAGAGGTACCGCCCTAAGAGACCCTGCCTGAGGGGTAGCTAGCAGTCCTTCAATTTCACCTCAAGCCTGCAAGATGTAACACACATGCAAGAAAAAATATGGTAGTGATCAAGAGAACAGGTTCAAGCCTGGTAGTGATCAAGAGAACAGGTTCAAGCCTGGCTTCACTACTTATTAACCATGTGAGCTTGGGCCAACTGCTTTATGTTCCTCACATAAAATAAGTCAATCTATGTCCTAGTACCTATCTTAGGGGATCTTACAATATTAATTATGATAGTTCATGGAAAGTTACTTATTGATAACTTATAGTGATTTTTCAATTAGTATTAGCTATTACTATCCACAGAATCATGCATAGGCATAGATTAAATTATACACATATGAAATAAAGATAGGCTATGAGCACAGATTACATAATAATATGTGTTGAAACAGATATTCATTAGACCCAGATATAGTTTAATTTTAGGTTTAAATCCCCATTAGATTTCTACATGTTTTTCCTGAAAGGTAAGACATACTGTTTCGTATTTTATCTCCTCAATTAGCCCTATAAGTACTATGCATTTCTAAGACATTGATTATTATAAATTTTTCACTGTCATTTAAAAATATATAATTTTTATTTTTCTGACTAAAAAGCAGGCAATCTTTTTGCTGTAGAGTAAGAATTATTCATTGGATAAAATTCATACCATGAATCTATACACAATTCATTCCTCTTTCCATGTGTGTCTGACATCACATGTTTATGCGCCAAGGTGGGCAGCTTTAAGCCTGTTTGAAATGTGCTATAGCAACTGAAAGGAAGCCTACAACATTTAAAAGAGGATATCAATGTTATAATCCTAGATACACATAATTTCAGGAAGATTTATTTATCAGTCTTTGTTAGTTGAGAATAAGAGGCTCAGTTACTGTGATCTCAATTTACAGTCAAACCTCTAATTATATGATACTTAATTATCCCCTATCTTATACAAAATACCAGTAAATAACTAAGAAAAAATATAGTAAACAACTATCCTTTTTAAAAAATCAGTTTTTATTTTTTAACTCAGTAAATAATAGCCTAAAATATTTACTTGGTTGAAAAAAAATGAACTGGAGATTATCCTATCTGAACTGATTTTTTTTTTTTTTAAGAGGAAATAGTAAAATGTCTGTCTTTTCCAGCTGTTATTATCTGCAGTTTCACTCAATATAGTACCCTAAAGCCATTTACCATTTTGGTTTACAAATAACTGCAAGGTAGAATTGCTTGTGAACTGAAAACGAAAACAGAACAAATAGTTTGTTAAAATATGTATGTATATTAAATAGGAATTTCTAATAAATATCTAACTATCTCTCTCTCCTACTTGATTTTAGGTATTAGGCCAATTAACATAAATAGTTTTTTCAAGTAATTATAAGAAGCTGGTAAGAAAGCAGATAAAATATTTTCCAATTCACTAAGTTCACACTTTCAGAGAAATTTGCCATGGGATTTTTCACCTAAATATTAAGAATTTCATGCTTATACCTTAATTTTGGAAATAACAGCCATCAAAGAATCAGAGCTGGTGGGCTGAGATGAGAACTTGAAAAACAGTAATTAGTAGCCCTATCTAAAATTGGATATACAAAAATTTCAATAAGAAGTCTAATTTGAATGTAAGGGATATGCAGACACATTCCCTTTGCATTGTTATTATCTTTGGGGAAAAGATTACCAAGTTCTAAATCACAAGAAGTAAATTTTGAATTAATTTCCTATTCCTTCTGTTTTTGAAATGATGAATGAAAATTATAATGGTAATCAGAAATAGCAACAGGACATATGATTTCTCTATTTTTCTTCTGGCAGTTCTGTTTGAATTGATGCTACCAGGATTCTGATATGAATTAATGTTTGCAATATTAATATCACATTCTCAAAATACTATTAAATGAAAGGAAATGAAACTGACTGAAATCAGAGCATAAAATGCACTGGTGCTATGCTGTTAAACTAATTGAGACTATAGCATAATGCGAAAGTCTTCCAATCTAGAGATTTAGAGTCAACAACAGAATGTCCTATAGTCAGTATATATTGTATAGACAGTCTTGTTTTCTTCCATGCATCTCATCAAGTTCCCCCCAAAACAACCAAACCCAAGCTCCAAACTTTAAAATATGCTTTGATTTACTAAGATTATTTTAGAATATTTTCTATTCAAATCTCTCCTTTCCTTAATATTTCTGGAACACATTTTTCACTATTTATTATTCCTCCCAAATATAACTGAGATCATTCAACTGAGCCACACAGCCAGGTAAGAATTCCAAAGTGCATAGAATGCTTAGTTGAAATTAGTGCAGTCGCAAAGAAGTTTGAACACTTCTCTTGACGCCACCCAGACAGAAAATGCAGACAGTCCTCACTTTGCACAGTAAAGCATTAACCGAAATTGGTAAATACAATTACCATGTCTTGGCTTTGCACTGTTACATGGTAACTCAGTTACTTGTTATTGTGTGAAATAAGCACATAGTTCCTCTGGTTCTGATATGCACCAGTTTCAGTTAACATAGTACCATGCAAAGTAAGGATTTCTAACAGTTATTTTTTAATAGTAGATCAGTCTTTATTCTTTTGCCTCCAGCACCCCCCAAACTAGACTGTGAATCCTGAATATGTAAAGCAGTAGCTATATATAACCCAATATTAAAATTGAAAACTTCCTCAATTGTAGTTTGGCCCAAAGGCCAAGGACAATGCTATGGTGACAAACATCTCCACATTCTCAAGAAACGAGCTATACCAGGCCATACTGTAAAAAAAAAAAAAAATGTTCAGCCAGAATTGATAAGCATCTTCTCTTAATGGGGGCATTCTTGGCATATTTAATAGGATATATGTATACATAAACATACAGACATAGTAAGAGAGAGAAACCCAACATGGGATCTATCCTCTTAAATTTTTAAGTGTACAATACAGTATTATTAATTATAGATATAATGTTATACAGAAGGTCTCTAGAACTTACTCATTTTGCATAACCAAAACTTCACACATTGATTACCAACTCCTTATTTCCTCCTTTCTGTAGCCCCCTAGAAACCACTACTCTCTGCTTCTATGCCTTTTTTCTATTCTGTATATCTCATGTAAGTGGAATCATGCTGAATTTGTCCAGCGACTGGCTTATTTCACTTAGCATAATGTCTTCAAGATTCATTATATAGTTGCATTTGGCAGGATTTCCCTCTTTTTAATGGAAAAAGTGTGTGTGTATTATGTGTGTGTATATGTATGTATATGTGTATATACATATATACATATAGTGTGTGTGTGTGCATACTACATTTTCTTTATTCAGTCATCTGTTTAGGTCTTTTCTACATCTCAGCTGTTACAAACAGTGCCATTGTTAACATGGGAGTGCTACTATCTTTTTGAGATCTCGATTTCTTATGAATACCTAGAAGCAGGATTAATGAATCATATGGTACTTCTATTGTTAATTTTTTGATGAGTCTCCATACTGTTTTCCAAAGGGGCTACACCATTTTGCATTCCCACCAACAGTGTATAAGGCAGCGGTGTCCAACCTTTTTGGCACCAGGGACCAGTGCTCCTATGAGAATCTAATGCCTGATGATCTGAAGTGGAACTGAGTTGGTGATGCTAGCGCTGGGGAGTGGCTGCAAATACAGAAGAAGCTTCATTCACTTGCCTGCCACTCACCTCCTGCTATGCAGCCCAGTTCCTAACAAGCTACAGACCAGTACTGGTCTATGGCCCGGGGGTTGGAGACCCCTGGTATAAGGGTTCCAATTTTTTCCACATATTCACTAACATTTGTTGTCTTCTTTATGCAAAGTACAGAGACATTTGTTGCTTTTCAGGATCTGGCATCTTCAGACATGGGTACCAAAGCATGTCTATGTTTTCCACTCCTTAACCCCCAAACACACACGCACACCACACCACACATTCCTGAGAGCCATATTTTGGGCTACACAGGAGGGAGTGTATCTTGAAGAGTAGTTGACCAAGAAGAGTTAAACAATCTAGCCTTGGGAAGATGAGAATCCAAGGGGATTAGGAGTATATTAATTTCTTATTGCTGCTTTAATAAATTACTATAAATTTAGTGGCTTAAAACAACATAATTTTATTCTCTTACAGTTCTGGAGGTCAAGGGTCTAAAATACAGGGTTGCCAGGGCTGTATTCCTTCTGGAGACTTTTATCAAAAAGAGAAAAAGCCTCCTACTTCTAGAGGCTGCCTACATTCCTTGGCTTATGGACCTACTCTCCATCTTCAAAGAACATCACTCCTATTTGTGGTTTCATCTTCACATCCCCTTTTTCTGACTCTAACTTTCTTGCCTCCCTCTTCTAAGGATCCTTATGACTACATTGGACCTATCTAGGTAACTCAGAACGATCTTCCCACCTCAAGATCCTTAAACATACCTGCAAAGTCCCTTTAACAATATAAGGTAACACATCCACAGGTTCTGGGAATTAAAATATGGAAATCTTTGACAGATCATTATTCGGTCTACCACAGAGGGATATTAAAAATGTAAGGTAGTGCAGAGTTGGCCTGATTCTAGGAACTATAAGGATACCTCATATTCAAAACAAACATTTTCTTCATCAGTCCAGCCAGGATTCACCTCTCTAGTCACTAAATTTGCATTATATTTATTTTCATGTATATATTGCTTTATATTATCATCCTATGTGTGTTTTTTTTTTTCCATATAAATTCTTATTCCCTTAGCAGAGATTTATCTATACCTCTCTGTGTTCTGTAGGCTCCCAATAAATATGTTGATTCAAAAACCCCAAAACCATGGAAGGATGCTTGGAGTGGGCAGTTGCTTGTATGGCAGAAGCAAGGCATTTCTAAGGCCTCTGCCAAAAAGTATTCCCTTTCAGGTCCTACTATCTGAAATTCTACCATTATACATTATTCTTTTCTAAGGCATTGAAACTTTAGGCATAATTAAAAGATAACACATATTGGAATTAGTCACAAACACCAAGTGAATCACTCCAGCAGATTCTACTCAATCTTAGACACCTCCAGTGTAAACCCACTGGGAGAAACTACATTAAGTTACTCATTCTCTTTTTGTCTGCATTGCATTTGCCAAATGTCTTGCACATAAAATAAGATTACTTCAGCAAACACCTATTGATAGATAATAACTCAAAGCAAATTTTAATGAGTCATGGGAAAGAAATGGGTTATTTCAGATCAGAGGTAACACCCAGGGAGAAAATTCCATAAGGAAGAAAATTATCAAAAAGAGAAAGAGAAAAAAAAAAGACACATTTTCACTTATTTTATAATATTATAAAAGATGTTTTTGGAAACTGTGGTGGGAAGGCTCTAAAATGGATCTCAATGATTATATCTCTTGGAATTCATGCTCTTTTTGTATGTACTCCCCTACCCTTGAATGCCGGCTGGACCTAATAAAAATATGACCAAAATGATGAAACATCATTTCTGAGATTAGGTTGCAAAAAACTGTGACACCTCTCTTTCTCTCTCTCTCAGAACCCTCGGGAGAAGCTGACACATTGTGAGTATCCCTGTGGGAAGGACCATGAGACAAGAAACAAATATTTCATGATAATAACCAGCCAGGAACTGAAGCTTGCTAAGCTCATGTAAGTGAACTTAGAAGCTGTTCCTCTCCTGTTTGAGCCTGAGATGGACTGCAGCTGCGGCTAATGCTTAGCTTGCAGCTTTGTGAGAGACCTTGAGTCTGACGACCCAGGTAAACTGCACAGAATCTCTACCCACAGATATTGTAAGGTAAAAAATGCAATGGTTTTAAGCCAGTAAGTTTTGAGGTTCACAATATTGTGTAATTGTTTATATAGGAAAGAATACAGCAACTAAACTCAAATTTCACACATTTCTAATCTATCATTTAATTTTGTGTATTCACCATATAAGCCTCTATATAAAATAAAAATATTTCACAGGGTTAAACTATTTTTTACCAATATGCCCATAAAAGAAATCATCATTTTTCTGTTCTGATTTTCATGCATTTTACAACTCTATTTCTAAAAGCAAAGCAATGTTGGGGAAAAACATTACATAATCATTTATTGCCTGCATTGTTGATCATTATCAGTACACATAGCTCACAATATGTTTTTCTTCCACATATATTTTCTTTGTCTTGGCCATTCTTGAATATTTAATAATCCTTAAATTTCTTTTTTTATTTCAATATTTTTTTATTTTTCAGTTATAATTGGCATACAATATTATATTAGTTTCAGGTGACAACATAGTGATTAGACATTTATATAACTTACAAAATGACCACTCTAATAAGTCTAGTAGCCATCTGACACCATACGTAGTTATTATCATATTACCAACTATCTTAAATTTCTAAGAAAACATTTTTGTGGTGATTACAATGAGGTTGAGTTTTGATACTTCAAAGCCACATAACTATTATTTATGATGTAAAATCCTATAAAGAAAAAGCAATTTCTTTTCAATTATGTATGAATGACTTGTTAAAATTGACAAAGAATGTTTAAAAAGCTCTGTGACTTTTAGCTACTGAATATACCATCATAGCAGATGACTCATACTTTATTTTTAACCTGAGATATTTTATAACATAGATTAAAAATACTCCTCATTCAATGTCTGACCACATAATAAAAATATGAACATATCCATCCAATTCATTTCTATCTAGTGCTTTAGTAATAAATAAGGCAATTTAAAGCATCCTTTTGAGGAGGTACTCTAAGGGATATAAGATATTCTTAAAATTCCATATAAAAAATTCCCCTTTATATGAGCATTTACAAATAATCTAGCCTTACTCTGCACACATGCACACAGCTCAGCCAAAAATATAAATATAACTCTTCTTTAGAAACCTTAGCTTTCTGCTCAGATGATGACCACTACACATCAATTGATTTCTGCTTCTTCTAAATGCCTTTGCATTTTATGTTCCCCAACTCTGGTTTCCTTAGGCAACTCTCTGACCTCATTTCTAATTCCCAGTACTGTTATATAACTGTCTGAACAAACAGGTCCCCCCCAACCCCAATAAGAGAGGAATTTATCCTGAATTTTGCAATCAGAATAACAACAAAGAAGATAATTTAATTTCAGCATATTGTGGTTATGTTGTGTACTTTAATGTTAGCATTAATACATGAGGTTTTATAGCTTAGTTAGAAATCCAAGCTTTAGAGCCAGGATACCTAGGTTCAGTTCTTGACTTTGCCACTGATCAGATATGTAACCTTGGGCTAGTTACTTAACATGTCTGTGCTTATTGCCTCATATATAAAACTTGTATAATAGTGCATGTCTCACATGGTTGTTGGGAAAGTAAATGACTGTACATAGAAAATACAAAGAAGGTTAGCTGTTAGTAGCATAAATAACAATAGTAGCAACAGTAGTAGTCATTGAAATAATGTTTTGATGTGTTTTGTTTTAAATTTTACATTACATACTGGTAGAGGGAAAAATAATCTGGTTTTTCAGTTCTACCGGTGTATGGCCTGCAAGCTCTCCACTCTCATAATCCAGTTACAAAGGCTGTGGTAGCACAATTTCATCAGGAGACATTGTGATTGAGTGAATAGTAAGGAAAAAGACTGGCATATTGCATATTTGCATATTTAAACCTTGCATATTTGATTTACAAAACTGTGAAGCAACCTGGCTTCTCCTATGAGGCAGAAACATAAATAAAAGTTAACAGACCTCACAATATTTTTATAGGTGTAATTGAGACCTATAATAAAGCAAGATCTCTTGAAGTCTTGTCTATAATGGCTTCAGCAAAACTTTTTGATTATAATACATATTACTATATTTTTATTTCTTCAGAGTTTATTTTTGATCAAGCAACTTTTTAAGCCGTGCCATGAACTCTTCTCTCAGGAAAGGAATTAAAGATTTTTTGGACAGATTTTTGAAAATAGGCAACAAAAAGTTAACCTGTTAAAATGGGATCCAGTTAGTCCTGACCTATTTGATATCTGTTTTTCTCCACTAGATGAAAGGTATTCTTTTATTCCTAAACCTCATACACTTAAAAGGAAATAGAATTCTACCTTTTGACCTTGAGTTTTTCTCTTGAGAAGGAAATTTTTTCTTCTGCATGTTAAAGATTTTCATCTTAAATCTGGGTCTATTATGAATCTAGCATCATTTTGTTATTGAAATGAATCATAGAAAGACATTATCTAATGAAAAAAGTGGAACCCTAATGTAGAAAACGTCAATTTTCCTCTGAATTTCTAAATTTAAATTAATGAGTAAGTTTTCCTTGTGTACTAAATCAAACATAATAAAGGAAGATATCTTTTCCCCTCTCTCTCAATTAGGAGGTCTTATCAGAAAGTGTAGACTGTGAATGAGATAAATTCTCAGTAAATCATTCTTAAGGCCTTCAGGCTATTCTGATTCACTAAATGTTATACCATATCATAAGTTATAGCAAATTATGCTAAATTATTTAAAAACTGGTTTATAAAATATAATTATTTACTCTAGTTAACAATTATTTTCCCTTGCAACAACTCTCAGCTCAGACTAGGGAGATATATTCAATTAGTTTGGGAAAGGAAAGAAAAGGAATAGAAGATAAGTTAAACAAAACATATTTATAATTATGAAGAGTTTTCTAGGCCACTTCAGCTGAGAAATCTGTTCTTAATTATATAACACTACTGCATATAGATTTACATTATTCAAAGGAGGACAATTTATACTACTTTTTAGTAATAACATTAACCTAGAATCTGCATGACAACATGGATTCTCTTTAGTAAAATGAAAAAATCGATCAATGGGAACTCTTACAAAATGTACTCATATTATCTCTCTCCCTCACAACTCAGCACATTTCTTCGAGGCCAAGACTTTGTTTTGTTCACTGCTCAAATTCCAGGCACCTGGATCAATGTCTACATATGATGGGCACTCACTGGACACAACTGAGAGACTGGGCAAAATATATTCTTTCAATTCAAATCAGGTTAGAATGCTCAATCACAGAAGTATCTGACATTAAGTTTATATATAAAAATATATATATATATGGTATTTGGAATCTGAAGTAGATAATACCGTGACCAGTGTGATAAACATAATCCTATTCAGATTAAGTTGTTGAGCAATACTTTTAAACAAGCCACATAAAATACATCTTATGTGAATGTCACAATGGGTACCACTAATCCAGAAAAGAAACATGAAAATGACAAAAATACTGATTCCATGCCTTACTCTGAGAGTTTCTGATTTAGTAGGCTGAGGAATATAAATATTTATTTCTAAAAAAGGAGATTTGCTTATTTATGATGTCTGTGGATAGGGTCAGAAAAAGAAATATGAAGATATAGGACCCTGAGGAACAAAAAGTTTGTTTATAATTTGAGGCAAATCCTTTTTAAAATTTATTAGTTGATAATTAATTTGCATAATTTTAATAATTTTTGTACCTGTGGAGGGGTGGTATGAGTAATGTGCAGTTTTGAAGTATTATTAATTTTAACTTATCTAGTCCTTTTCATATATATTCTACACAGATATATATATATGCATATATACATATATACACATACTTATGCATACACATACACACAAACACAGGGCTAGTGGAAACAAAGATTCATTGATTTTCTCCTTTAAAGTAGTGGCATTGAGTAAACTGGATGTAAGTTGTTACATGTTCCATGACAATTACCATATATTGTAATAAAATGCATTTGAGTACAAGGGACTTTATTATAAATATTGGTAGAGCTAAGATATTTGCTATCCATGAGAAAGTTTGTTCAAGAAAGACTTTAGATCAGATATTCTACTATCAAAGGAGATACAGAATCTGGCCATAGATCTATTATAAAACCACAGCAAGACTTCAGAAATAAAACAATAGTATTCAAAAAATTATTAGAAGTTACTAAAGACTATTAGAAGTTACTATATAGACTAAATATATTTTTTAATAGGCAAATTACCCACATCCTCAACCATTACTAAAAGGCAAAACAAGATCCATTGAATACTGACTTGAATTTGATTTTTTTCAATAGTGGTTTAAAAAATTGATGGGGGTGAGCAGACCCTATTCTGGAATGCATTACATAAAAAACTTTTTAAATAAACATAAAAATACTTGAACATTACTTTAATTTTTTTAATGATTTTAAGATTATGTAAACATGATTTTTTTTGCAGAAATATTTTCTTCTTGATTTAAAGTTATTTTTCAACATCTATCATAAACATTTTAGGTTAGAAAAACTGTGCAGGGGTGAAATTACTTTGTTCATAGTAGCAATATAAGCACTGGTTGAGAACATGTAAACTTAAAAACATGAAATACATCCTAAAATAAAAGTCAGCATCTTCCTTGAATATGAGCATTGGTGTAACTTAGTTAAGTGTAATCGAATTATTGGAATCTAAGATGATTCCATAAGCATAAAAGTTTGCTTTCAATGGATTTTATCACCATTCTTTTTCTCTGTCTTATAACATTAAACAATATTATTGTCTTTAAATATACATTTCTTAGCCCTGCATCATCCTCCACATATCACCGTTTCTCCTCTTTTTAGTCCAACTTCTAGAGAAAGTCGTATGCATTTCCCTCTCTCCATATCTTTACTTATCATTCAATTCTAAACCTGTTTCTGCTTCCAAAATTCTGTTGAATCTCATCTTGCCAAGGACACAATGATCTTAATATATTGCTAAATAAAATTCTTATTAGATGTTAATACTACTATAACATAGTTGAATCTTTACTCCTTGAAATTTTAATCCATGAAACTGTCTTCCATGAAATATTGGACCTTCTCTTGCTTCTACCCCTCCTCCCCTGACCACTCCTCAGATTTATTCACGGACGTCTCTCTGCCTGCACTCCCTGAAAACTAGTATTCCTCAGGACTCGATGCTTGGCCCGTCTGTCTTCCTACTCTATGATTTCCTTGTATTACCTCGTCCCTTCATAAAGTTATAACCACCAGCAATAATATACACTAATGGGTCCTAGTGCTTATTGTCACTAAGAAATCTCAAAATAATGTAGCCAACTAAAGTCCTCATCTTTTCTTTTTAACTGTCTCTTATACCTCGGTTAAAATAATACCACCCTTTATCACCCAGATTACACTTTGAAAAACCCTTGGATAATTCCTTTCTCTGTCACATCTAATCATTCACCAGGCTTACCAACTGAACCTCTTGATTAAGTCTCAAATTTCTGTGCCCATAGAGTAACCTGGAAAGCTGATAAAAAAAGCTGATAAAAAAGATCTCACACCTCATCCAAGGTTTCCGATTCAGTGGGTCTGGGAATAAAAACCTACAATTTTAGCAAAGGCGGTTTGTTTTTGTAGGTTGGGCAACATATGAGCATGTTTCATTAACTATACATAGGCTGTGGATAAGGAGTCACCAAAGAAGAAAATGGGGAACTAATAATGTTGTTAGGCATACAGGCATCCCCTTTGCTGTGAAATTAGTCCTATAACACCTGGTAACACACTGTGCTTAAAAAGTAGTGAAAGGGTCATGTATGTGGGAGGGTGTACCAACTTAAAAATCCTATTATTTTCACCCTACCTAGCCTTTTCTTAGCTGTATGAGTCAGAAAAATACTTTTTTTCTGCATCTTTTTTAAAGTTTTATTGTTATATTCTATATTACATTAGAAAAGATGACATCCCTTGTTTAAAACGAGACAATAGACCTACAGTGGGCCCAAGCCCATTAATGGTAAGCTCCACATTACCAAACCAAGACAAAATTTACAGTTTCCATGCTCTCAGAAATGCAATCTTAAACCACTCAATCACAAATCCCTGGTCAGCACTAGTTCAGTAACCTGCCTCATAGACCCCTGCCAGCCCCTAAATTATCCTTTCAGTAATCAATGTGTTTTTTGCTTGATGTGTTTTCTTCATTTGGCTTCCTTCTCTCTGTAAAAGTCTTATTTTGAACAGCTCCTGGAAACTCCTATCTATCTGCTACAATGGATGTTCTCTGATTTAAATCAATTTTAGCTCAAATAATCTCTAAAAATGTTTAATATGCCTTGGTTTATTTATTACCCATTGTGGTGTAAGAAAATAGAACCAAAAGAGACCCTGACAACCCCCAGGAGCAACGAGCAACTGGATGTAGGTGCCTGCTGAGCCCGTGAGCTCACTATGTTCTCCCTGCCTTTGGAGGTGGTGGGTTAAGTCTCCTGTAGCTTTGTAGCATTTGCATTATGAGCTTCCAGACTTTACTAGAGCTTTTCTTTTGCAGGACTGGGTCCGGAAACTGCTGGAGTCAGGCTGGATGTGACTTAAAAACCTGACCGGGTCCAGGTTTGGACTAGGTCTGACTTAGAAACCAAACTGGCTCTGGGACAGACTAGTTTGACTTAAACTGGATGTGGGCGGCTGGTGTGAGGCCTCAGGTGAATAAAATTTTGTCTGAAACCTGAACAAATAGGTTAACTTTACCAAAGATAAGCCTGAATTTCAGCTGAGAACTTTTAACCTAGATAAGCTTATTCATTTATGAGATGCCCTAAAGAAAAAGGGGTCTTAGCCAAGTACTCACTACAAAGGGTGGAGGAAAAATTATGTTTCTTCTTCTACAATTTCTCATTACTGAGAAGAGACCCACTGGGACACACCACTCACTCCGGAGCATGCTGACTGGATCCTGGGAAAATGGGCAGAAGACCACAAAGGGTAAGAATTCTTACCAAAGTCATCCCTCCCGGATCTCGATCTATGTACGGAGCCTGGTTGAGAGAGGAAGGTAAAATTTCATGTTGTTACTTCCTTTCCAACTTCAAATCGACAGGAAAAAACATTTGTAAGAAAATAGAACTTTGAGTTGTGACTTCTGAATTTGCTTTCGGGTACTTCCCATTGGTTGTTGATCCTCTCTCTCCCAGGAACAGCTATTGCCTTCTTGTCTGTCTCGTTTTGTGTCCTGAGAACCTGGCTTGGCAACCAGTCATGTTGGGGGCCCCAAAAATATGGCTGGACAGAAATGTAGATTGCACTCCATTTGCAACTAGGGTCCTACTTACTATTGCAGTTCTCAAGGAAATTGTCTGAATATTTCTTTTCATTATTTTTGGGAGCAGCTGTAGATCTCGAGAGGGTAGTATCTTTTGCACTCTCTTTGGAGATGCCTCTTACTTCCCAAGGGATTGGCCAATGAAGTCCCTAAGTAAGGTCCAAAATACGCTCCTCCCCCCCAAAAAAAGTTGGATGTCCTTTCTCTGCTATCTATGCTAATTCTAGCCTTGTTACATAAAATGATTTGGCTCTGTGAGCCTAGCCTCTGAAGATCACAGTTACTTCACTTGGTAAGCAAAGAGAAACCTACCTAACTGTAAGAGTAACAACAAAGATCACACTTGATATATAAAAATATTTTGAGAAATTACAGTTGTAATCAAAGACAAAGTCCTAGCAACCATATGTCTATTGCTTTCAAATTATTTAAAATTCCTGTTCTTCTGCTTTATAAAGATACATTCTAATGCCAAACAACATTTTCCATGGCTTGTGAAAAAATAAATGGTGAGCCTATAGGGATAAAACATGAAACCTGAAAAAACCTTCCTTCTCTGCCCATAGGGTTGTTTTTTTGTTTGCTTGTTTTCGTTTTTGCTTTGGCACATTCCAAAGCATATGTTTCTGGGACACATGTTTTAAAATAATTTTATATCACTATATAAAAGATTACTAGTTCCACTTCTGGCATTGTGCATCATGTTTGAATTTACATTTTGACTGCGTACAGTATTGAAAATGATATAAAAGGTAAAGCAATGGCTAAAAAGTGCCACAGAAATATTCAGACAACAATTACCAATAAAGACAACAAAGAAGAAAAAACAAACATGATATCTAAACAGATTAGTTAGATATAAAAATTGGGTAAAAATAAAAATCTTGAGTGGAAATAAATTTCACTGAGAATGCTCAAAGTATCTGATTTCTATATTTTATATACATTAGAAATCAATAAAATGTCACCTACAAATTTCTCCCAAATTGGGATTAAAAGGTTTGGAAGATAAGGCAGAGGTGGACTATGGAAAAGTGGCTAAATTCCATAAGAATTTTGTACAAGCAAAAGTGTTCAAGATTTTCAGATTGACAGCTTAGACTCTGGAGTAATGTTGCCTCCTCCTGCACTTTTGGACTGGGTGGCAAATGACCTAGCCACAGTGAATTGCACTTTTCTCATCTGTGAGATGAGGATCATCATGGGAAGAGTAAATGAAATGTTACAAGTAAAGTGGTTGGCACAGTGCCTAGCATTTAGTCACCATTCAGTGCAGGTTATCTCTTAAGTGAGGCTGCTGTACCTGGTGCTATTACTACTACTTATATGTGTTAGTTAGAGAGTGGTTCCCTTCTTTCAGGGCTTGGGTGAAACTGGTATAAGTATTTAGAAGGCGTTAGAAGGGTACCATCTCAAAGGAATCACATGGAATCACATGATGCTGGAACTCTATTAGGACATCATCCATACCATTTTTTGGTGTCTCAGCCAGTGGAAGTTAGGGCTTAGAACTTAGTCTCTGTGTCAGACTATTTGGATTCAGATACTGGCTCCAAGACTTTCAAAATGCATGATCTTAATTGAATTACTTAACCTCCTTCTTCATCTATAAAATGAGGATAAAAATAACAGCTGACTAAATGGGTTATGAGAAATTTACATGGCACATTTCACATAAAGTACTTATAACAGTTTATGAAAAATAGTCTTCAATAAATAAATATTAATCATTGCCTAATAGTCTACAATTCTCTCATTCAGTATATTGTAAAAATGATAATGTGGTTCTCCATTAAAACAATCTAAATAAAGGCTAATTACATATGAGTCATTGCATCGGTCACATAACTGTTCTGATAAACTCTGAACTAAACTCTTTTTTAAAAAATTTCAGTTAACCTCATAAGAGTAAGCTGTATATTATATGGGACGGTAAAAAGAGGGAAAAAAAGTAGCTAGAAGCTTAGATTTACGAGAGTTGGGTAAGTAAGGAAAGAGGAAGAACTGCAGACTGGTAACTAGTGAAAGTGAGAGAAAACGTGGGATGTAAGCAGGAATTGCCTATCATTTGTTCCTAGCAGCTGGTTGCTTTATAGGAATAAGAAAAAAATAGGGTGAATGGCAAACACCCAGATGTAGCTTTTCTTTCTGAGACCCGCCCCCACCACAAATGGCTACTCTCGTCTAGTGCCACACTCTAGTCCAGATTTTGCAAGCTGATGTAGCTCTGCACAGACACCCCATTCAATATAAAAATGTGCTGTAGCATGTCTCAGTCTAAATGTATCTCTGATTGGTCCATTTTCTTTCCCAGATACTACTCTCTCTTGCCACTGACAGCCAAACTTTCTTTTTCTCTCTTGCCACTGACAGACTTTTAACGCTGTCTCCACTGGTTTCCTCCACTGTATTACCCAGTCCACTCCAATCTGTTTTCAAATAGCACCACTCCAGGGAAGCTGATCTTGTTGAAATATTATGTAATTAACTATACAGTTTTAATATTAAAGCCTGCTTTCTATTCAAACTCTCACAATTAATTTGCTCAAATCCTCTGTTACTTTTGTAGAAGAAAATTTTAACGTTTTTGTTTACGAATTTTGTTTTTAATAATTGCAATTCATTAAATCCTAGAAGCTAAAATGAAAAACTCTAAATGACAGTTGTTATGGACTGAATGTTTGTGCTTTCCCCAAATTTATATTTTGAAGCCCTGACCCTATTGTTTCTCAGCCTTCCCATCTAACAACAAAAAGTTCTAACATCCACAAGTTATAAACCAGAAAAACTAGTCATTCTTCACCCTTCCTCAATCCTCAATAAGTATTCTCCCAATCAATTCAAAATATGTCATATTTTATTCATCACCACAGCTACAACTCTGGCTCAAGACACTATCTTCTATCACAAAAACTCTTACGATGCGCCTCTTATTCTTACTCCATTTGCCCTCCAGAACTCCTCCACTTGCTTCTGTAGTTTCATATGTTAAAGGTGAATTATGCCCTTCACTATTCAAACTCTTTTAAGTAAAATCAAAATTTCTTATTATGGCCTACAAATAAATCTCAGTTTCATCCTGTGCCTTGCCTACCCCTCCACCTTTATTTCCTGCCACTCTCACTGGCTCACCAGGTTCTAGCTGCACTGGTCATCTTAAATCCAGCATGCATCAGGCTCTGTCTTACACATGCCATCCCCACTCCGGGAATGCTCTTTCTCCCACTCTTCACACAATAATTCTTTCTTTTAAAAAAATTTTTTTGTCAATTACAGTCAACATTCAATATTATATTATTTTCAGCTGTACAACATAATAGTTAGACATTTATATAACACAAAAAGTGATCCCCCAATAGGTCTAGTACCCACCTGATACCATATATATTTATTACAATATTATAGTCTCTATACTGTACTTTACATCCCTGTGACTATTTTGTAACTATCAATTTGTACTTCTTAATCCCTTCGAATTTTTCAACCAGTCTCCTGCAACCCCCAACCCATCTAGCAACCAACCATCAGGTTGTTCTCTGTATCTATGAGTCTGTTTCTGTTTGTTTGTTCATTTTTTTTTTTTCAGATTCCACATTTAAGTGAAATGATATGGCATTTGTCTTTCTCTGTCTGACCTATTTCACTTAGCATTATACTCTCTGGGTCCATTCATGTTGTGACAAGTGGTAAGATTTCATTCCATTTTATGGCCAAGTAATATTTCATTTTATATATGTACCACATCTTCTTTATCCAATCATCTATCAGTGGACACTAGACCAACTTGTATTTTTTATTACATGGTACACAAAGGTAGGATCTTGTCTCTTGTGTTTATTAATGCATGCTCAGTATCTAATATATTTGCTGGATTTGTAATACTCAATATGATGAATGAATTGAATAAATATACTCCAGTATGAAATAGGTATTCAACATACACCTAAATAACTAAGTAGGGTTTATTATAAATTATACAATATAAAAAATTAACTATATTGCTATTTCATAACTTTCAATATTAGACATAATTTTTATGCAGAAATATTATAGGTTCATTAAGTTTTTATTGAACATAATACCTACTCTATGACCAAAGCACTGCTTGGTATTATGGAGAGAGGAGAGTAAAAATAAATAAATTGGTAGTTACAAAATAGTCACAGATGTAAAATACAGTATCGGGAATATAGTCAATAATATTGTAATAACTATGTATGGTGCCAGGTAGGTACTAGACTTCTTGGGAGAATCACTTTGTAAGTTATATAAATATCTAACCACTATGCTGTACTCCTAAAACTAATATAAAATAATATTAAATGTCAACTGTAATTAAAAATTTTAAAAATAAAAGAAAATAAAAATAAAAACAACCACAACAAAATATATAGCCTTTACTCTTAAAGTAAGGTTATAATCTTGAGGATCTAAGATTTAAATTCACAAAGCAACATGAAAAAAATATATAAAGTGATTTTATAATGTGCAAAATTACTGTAAAACACTTAATAAAACTTAATGACAACAAATGAGTCTCTTTGATGACAGTGATCTCGAATATCCACAGCTCTCCAAAAAGTGAGCTCCAATGAGATGAGATGAAATAAGGAACAATACAGATCCCACAAAAGTAGCAGAATCAAGTTACATATATATGTCCCTATACTTTGGGAATTTTAAATAGACACAAATAACTTATAAGAAACATTCAGAATTGTGATTATCTAAAAAAATTCAAAGTGCATAATACTTTGAGGTAGCTATTTTAATATTATATATAAACATTTACTAAGAACCTACCTTATATCTATCGTCTAGCTGGTATAGATTATCAAAAATGAGTAACACATAGTACCTACTCACAGAGTTTCTGTCCATAGTTCAATTGGAGGGAGAAGAAAGGAAGAAAATCATATAAGTGCCAAATTTATATACACTTCAACAAGTGGTATAGAAAAGACATAAACACAATGCTATGGAAGCCCCACCATTGAGAAGTCAACTAATTTTGCCTGGCAGATTCTGAGATGAATTTATAGAGGATGTGCCATTTGCGCCAGACCTTGAGCATAAGTCGAGTTTGGCTGCACATAAAAAGAGAGAAGCTTATTCCAGATAGAAGGAATGACCTGTTCAAAGTCATAGTCACGAAAAACAAAACAAAACAAAACAGTATTTGTACAGTAAGGAATGCAAAGCAGTCTAACTGAATATAATAGGTTCTTGGAGCAAGAGTTTGCCCACCCAGAGAAAAGACATCCCACAGAAAGGTAAAAATGCAAAAACACAAACCAAATAAGGTGATACAGTTGGTTGTCTTGTCATGACATAATACGGTCTAATCAATTGTTTAACTTTTTCCTACTGTCTTAATCATGCACGTCAACTGAAAAGTAGTTTATGTTTTGCAGAAACTATAGTTTACAGGGACACTTTTAAGTGATAAAGTACATGTTTCAAAGCTCCAATTTGAAGCTGCTAGCACAGGTGGCAACTGAGCATTTGAAACATGGGCATTGACACACATTAAAACGATAATATTTTCAATATATTGGTTTAAATAGAATGCATTATTATTTCTTTTTCTGTTTTATTAGTGTGACTTCTAGAAAATTTTCAACTACATGTTCAGCTATCTATTGGACAGTGCTGTTCTAAAAGGTTTACAAACAAGTTAATACTATTCTCCAGGAACGGACAGCACCAATTCAGAAGATTAGAGATTATTCAACACTGAGCCCATAAAATCCTCTCTACAAAAAATGTGATTTAAATAAAAGCCAGAAAAGTTTAACATTATATAACACAGAAGTATTTTCTTATACATATAAGAAAGCATTGAGCATTTTTTTAAAGAGTGGTTTCATCTAGAGAAACAACATTTTATAATTTTAATTAAATCTGTAAAGTTTCTATAGTATTGTACTGCTCCAGTGGAGAGTTTCATGACCGTCTCTATTTTTTAATGAAACTGTTTATTGTATTACTTTGTTATTTCCACATCTCTAAAAAATTAATGTACAAAAATGCTTTAGTTTTCTGATTCATGTATAATACCCTTCCTTTAAATTGACTGATTTCCAATAGCAGTTTATGTATGTTAAAACTAAAGATAAAATAAAAATAAACATCAGAAATGTATAGCAATGTATTTGTTGTGATTATCTTTATTTTTTTAATTTTAAGAAATATAAAAGTATAGAGGATGACAATATAATCTAGAAATCAAATTGAAAACGGCTTAAAATGGTCAATATCTATGTGTCAAAACTAAACTAGAGATTTCAAGACCTAGCCATGATTTGCTGTAAAATAAAGAAAAATATATTTAGAAATTCTTCTAAGTCAATAAACCTCATACAAAAGGTGTTCCAAAGTATTTTGATGAAATTATTACTTGTATAAAAATTACAACTGATTTATTTAGCTGAGTTAACATGAATCAATATTGGCATTCGATAACATTAAACTAATTACATAGTAACACTAATTTCTGTGAAGAGTCTTAAAATAAAATGGATTGTTACTATCTACTGTGTTTAGGGAATCTCTTAATAAAAGAGACTCAGTTTACAGCCTTCTTTGAATGATTGGGAATAACAGAGCTGTTAAAATGCATGAGATTACACTGTAATAGCATTCTTTACCTAATAACAAATCAGGCTACAAATACTAATAAACATAATCACTGAGCCCTTAATGGAAGATTTCTGCTAATTTTGAAAGCTTTACAATTAACCATGATTCAATGAACCTGATTACCTGTTAAATTAAACTGTTAGGGAAGGCAGACAGTGTTGTTTTAGGAAGTCAATACTAAAGATTCTAATTTAATTTTTACTTTCAAGGCAAGGTAATTTTAATAAAAATGTTTCATTATTTTTTGTAACTATGAAATTAAATCCTGCTTAATTCATACATTACACTAAGATTAAAATATATTTTATTTATTTATTAAACTCACATGGCCCACCAGGGCCCTTACACTATTAGCATCTCAGACTTTCTCTTGTACCCTTCTCATTACTCAGGTCTCTTCATTACAAAAATTCTTCTTGCTCCAGCCCTGTAAACATATCCTGGCTTGGGAAACTTTGTTCTTGCTGTTCCCTTTTCCTAGAAATCTTTGTTCCTCAGTCCTTCACAACTAGCTCCTTCTTTCCATTTAGGTCTCAGTTTCGGACATTGCTACTTCAAAGGCATCTTTCCAAAGTTTCCTTTTAAGTGCTCATCATTTTCCATAATGCAAAATTTCTTCCTTAGGCCAACTATCAAATTTGAATGTATCTTTATGTGCTTAGTTGCTTATTGTTGGTCTTTCCTCTGTGGAACATACATTCCATGGGAGCAGAAACCTATTGGCTTGCCCACTGCCACTGACAAACTACCATTAACAAACTGATGATATATACTCTCACTTTCAAAGTCCATAAGCATATCTCTGCAGCATACTTTTTAATGGTTACATGGTGTGCCACCAATTGAATATACTAACCTTTATTATCAAATCCTCTATTGTTGGATACTTAGATTAGTGACATTCTTTACTATTCCAAATAGTATTTTAATTCACATCTTTGTACTTAGATATTTGAATGCCTGTCTGATTATTTCCTCCAGATAATCTCTTAAGTTAAAATGCTAAATAAAAATATCCACATTAAAAAAAATTTTAGAAGTCCACTTTCTTTAATGTTGTATAAAAACGTATGAGTAGAAACAAAAACAAATTATACGTTATCACTTTTGTTTATACCACTATCTAGTTCTTCATATTAGCTTTTCTATTCAAACAATAGAAAGCAAGGAGCAATTTAAGAATTGAGAAAGAGATAAAACCAAAAAAACTTTTCCACCATGTTTACACTGTGTAGAGCTGTGCTCACAGAGATGGCTGCTTTAACTTCACTGCACAGGGATTCAGTTGTATATAAAATTGAACCTGCTCAAAGCTGAGGGAGACTAGTAATGATGGGTCTATTCCCAGGGGCATTGTCATACAACTCAAACAACGGTGCAGCTACTAGCTTGTAATTTTTAGAACTGCAAACAAGGCTTTCTCTTGAAGTTGAACCAAAAATAATTTCTTATGTTCCTTAGATTTTGTAATATGAGCAGGCATATAAGGATACTGAGGAGGTTCAAAATTTGGTCTCCACCAGTTACCAATGTGTCATCAGTGACCCAGTCTTGCAGGACTTCATCTTGATGACCCATTCTCTGTCATTAAGCATTTTAGTCCTTTAACTTCATCTTCTCCTGGGTTAAATTCGCCACCAGGTAATTTGAAGAAAGTTGTTCCCAGCTGTAGCAGTAGCACCTGGGGTAGCCGGTGCTCAGGTACAATCAGAACTCCTTCTACAGTCCTCTTCATTCCAATTTTATCAAATCTCTCCCTCATGCGCTGAACTCTGGCTGTAACAAAGCTGTTCTTCTCATAGAGGGGTTCTTCTGTACCAGAAGTATAATTGATGAGAGGGTACATTCCAAGGCTTTGCCTACTAGATGTATTTGTTGCCAAACTGGTTGACCACCCTCCTGGGGCCAGCCGATCTGCAAGCAATTGGGCAGAACCACAGATATGTTGGCGAGGTCGGACACTGGCGGGGAGAGGAATGGGAGAAGGAGGGAGACTTTCCAGGTGCCAGCAGCGGTTACCTGCGTTCCACTCAGCAGCCCCCCACCCTCCATTAACTTGAAAAAGTCACATTTAAAATTTTAAATCATATTGCCATACTGTTCTCCAGAAAGGTTTTACCAGTTTCAAAATACTGTAAAAGTGACTATTTCTCCATACTCTTGGCAATATTGAAATTATGAATATTTGCCAGTTCAATAGTGGAGGATATATCATTCCTTTCTGAAAAAAACTGTTAATTACCTTTGGCATTTTTTTCTATTGGAAATTTTACCTTTTTATTTGGTTTCTAAGATCCATTCCTATATTAAAAATATGTAATTTATGCAGTCAAATAACTCAGTTGCAAATATTTTTCCAATTTTTCATATGTATTTTATCTTTTTCATATGTTTATCTTTAGCTATTTTATAGTCAAATCTGTTTTTCATTCAGAATTTTTATTTTCAGTATCAAGTTTTAAAAGTTCCACTTTATCCCTAAGACTATGAAAATTACACACACATACATATACACAAGGTACATGTCATATATTGGTCCCACTTTCATCTTTAATATTCAGCAAAAATCTACAAATACTATCAGAGAAATTGCTTTGCAAATTTGAATGTGTTGAGGCTTATATCAATGTACCATTATAATAGTCTGATACAAAGGGCTTAATATTTTCTATTAAAGATCACAAAGAGAACCTTGCAAACAATATTATTTCTTTATAGGGCAAATATTGCAAAACCCCTTAATTTCTAATGTGTCTTTCCCAACTGACTTTAATTTTGGTTTATAAAGACATTCATTAACAGCAGGGCTGCCTAAACTTCTAAGCAGACTTAGAAACTTAAAGTAGGGGTTTAGTAATAAGTTAAGTACTTTATAGACATTATGTGTCTTTAGGTTGCATTTCAGTACCACATAGTGTTTTCAGTCATGACTAATGAACAACCCACACTCAAACATATTCTGAAGTTAGATGCAGTTTGTTGAAACATCGTGATTTAACAGGTGCCTTACTGAATGACTCAACCCCATCCCTCTGGTTCTCACAATAACACAAAGGAAATTTTTAGTGGGACATCACTGTTTTTATAGTTCAAATTGAGCTCGTTGCTTTTAACTTGGATCATAAGGCTGTTATCCTGTCAGTGCCTAAGACTTCTTTAAATGCTTTGATATTTTCAACCACATCTCCAAGAAAAATGATGAAGCAATGGTGTAGCTAGAATCCCACTGAGTAGTTTGCCTTTACCATAAGCTCATTATTCTCTAAGCAAGGGCTGGAGTCTATTTGTGGATTAACTTCTTTTATTTTCTTGCTCTTTTTTTTTGTGCGTAATAGAACTTAATAATAAGTCAAATTCCACATGTGTGTGACATGGCCATGATTAGTATTTCTATGGTTCCCTTCAATATTTTGGTATAAATTTATTATAAAATTTCATAAATAATAACAGAGCTATTTTGAGGACTGATTGTATGCTAAAAACTTTAAGTGTATTAATTCATCTAATCTTCATAGCAAATTTATGACATTAGTACTATATGTATTTATATTTGACAGACAAGAAAATTAATGCATCAGAATATTAAGATACTTGCTCAAGGTCACACAGCTAAGAGTAGCAGAGCCAGATACAATGCCAAACCTACAGTTCTACAGTATATGCTCTACTGCTTCATATAACTTACACTTTTCCCTAGCTTCCATAGTCTAAAGTTATGACGGTCATAGTGAAAGTCACAGAGATAGCATTTCCTTGATTCATCAAGGCTAACTTCCACGATTCTACAGCATCACAATTTCAATTACTCTTAGCAATTTCTGAAAATCCTAATGTGTTAGCTGTGTGTCATGAGCTTGCCCATGTATTTCTTCTACAGCATATTTCCCTTGTCATTGTCACAAAGTTTTCTGCTGTCTAATTTAGCTCTCAGTTCAACCTGATTCATTTACACATCAAACTTATTGAGTGCTTACTATATGTCCATTACTGTTCTAGCCACTGGAAAAAATAGCAAAGAATAAAACAAAATCCCTGCTCTTATGAAGCTTATATTCTAGATAAGAGTGATGAGTAACAAATAATTTATCAGCAATAGTGATGTGGATGAAAAAGTCAAAGGTGGGGAAATCATTTTATAGGATGATGGGGTAGACCTCAACAATAGGATGACATTTGAGTAAAGATTTAAATTAAGTGAAGGAGTGATCCATGTAGCTCTCTGGGAGAAAACCATTCCAGGAAGAGTTCTGAGGAACATCCAGAGAGCCAGTGAGATTGGAGAAAAGAAAACAAAATGGAGAGTGGTATGGGTCAAAGACATAGAGGGGGCAGAGATGAAATAGGAAACATGTATGTAACTGTGTGTGTGTGTGTGTGTGTGTGTGTGTGTGCGCGCGCGCGCGCACGCACCTTCATATATACACGCATACATATCTATGTATTGAAAGTAGAACCAAGAAGATTATGTGCTGGTTTGGATGTGTGTGTGAGAAAAATTAAATTAAATATAGGATGACTTCAAATTTTTGGCCTAGGTAACTTAAAAAATGGAATCTGTTAAAGATGTGGAAGGCAATTGTATGAGCAATTTTGGAGGTGTCTGGGGGTAAAAATCAGGTGTTTGATTTATAGATATGTTATATTTCAGAATCCTGTTCAGTGTCAAATGGGAGCTAATGAATAACTAGTTGCAGAAGTGAGTCCTCCTTGAGAAAGAGTTACTAGCTGGATATGAAATTTAGGAGTTGTCACATTGTGAACTATATTTAATACCATGAGACTAGATGAACTCACTCTGAGTCCATGCAGAGAGAAGACAAAGGACCAACCTTGATGTACGTTAACATTTAGAGGCTGGGAAGATGAGAAAGAAATTATATTGTTTGAATCAAGAAAAATAATTAGAATATAGAATCTGAAGGAATAGGTCTGAATATCCTTCAGACAATATTCTATGATATTATGTTTTACAAATATAGGATTCATAAAAGATACACGCTAGAGTTCATAGAGATATTGTACTTGGATAAGGGAAGATCCTTTGACTTTATCAATGAAGCAAGAGAAATATAAGTTGGTATTATTTTATGAAAAGAAAAGCAATGAACAAAGAAACATACATAATTTCTTGGCATGGACTGCCATGAGCACATACCAACATTTACCATTTTTTAGAGGTAATAATGAAGGATTTTATAAATATCTACAAATGATTGATAGATGGCAATGAAGAGAAAAGTCTATTTACAAATTTCTCTGTCATTATTCTTGTTATTAATTTGGCAGGAAATAGGAGGTCGAATTGTTGAAGAAATAAAAGTATTCTTTGGCCTTAATCTTACAAGATGGGACAAAACTCCTGGTACATATATGCAGATAATTTCATAGTATATGCAGCAGACCATAGATATAACACAATTTCTATATAGGGCTCAAGTACTGAGAATACTTTCTATACACTTGATAAGACTGTAAACTCTCTTGATGTATCTATTCCTCCCTTTTACTAATATTAAGAGAACTTAATTATAGCTGAATCTACTGCTTATTAATAAATACATATTAATAGCTGAATCTGGTACATGTTCTTAAACTCATGCTTTTACCATAAGTTTTACATAGAGGACTTTTTTTTTTTTTTTAAATAGGGGGTAATAAATAAGACTACATTTTCTCAGAAGATTTCACATTCAAGTCTCAGGTGAAGAAAAGCTACTGAGTGTGAGCCAATTAGGAGATGGTCAAATGCGTGATTTTTCTCTGTTTTTAAAAAAATTAACATTCAGGTGAACGCAATAACATTAATAAGAAGAATACAATATTGGCTGAAAGACTTTATGAACATAAACTTCAATGCTAGGATGAATAATAAAAAGCACATTTATAATTTAAGTAATAATTAATGCTTTGCAATTTGGATATAAAAAACATTGGCAAGAAAATTGAAATTATATAAAAACAAATGAACAATTACTGACAAAAATATATAATTCACAGGAATTGAAGAGAGAGATTAGTGGCCCATACACCTTTGATCTCATTTTACCTTGTACTATTTTACTAATTAGAAATAAATAATTTAAAACAAAATTTAGCATATTATCGAGTCATAGCTCATTACATGTGACTGACTTTGATATATATTTGATATATAGATTTTAATTTTTTTCAACTTTATTGAAGTATAAATAACAAATAACATTGTGTAAGTTAAAGGTATACAACATGATGATTTGATATACATATATACTGTAAAATGATTACCACAATAAGATTAGCTAACACATCTATCACCTCGCATAGTTACCTTTTTTTGTGAAAACCCTTAAGATACTCTTTTAGCAAATTTCAAATATACAATATAGTATTAGTACCTATAGTTACCATACTATATATTAAAATCCCAGAAATTATTTATCTTATTCCCGAAAGTTTGTACACCCTTTAACCAGCATTTCCTATTTCCCTTTGCCCCTAGCCCCTGGTAACCATCAGTCTACTTGTTTCTATTAATACATCTTTTTTAGATCCTACATATAAGTGAGATCATGTAGTATTTGTCTTTGTCTAACTTCTTTCACTTAGCATATTTCCCTCAGGGTTCATCCATGTTATCACAAATGTCAGGATTTTGGCTAAATAATATTATATTATATGCATGCCACTTTTTCTTTATTCCATTCATCTGTCAGTGAACACTTAGCTTTTTTCATGTCTTGGCTATTGTGAATACAATAAACATGAGATACAGACATCTCTTTCAGATAGTGATTTCATCTTCTTTGGATGTATACCCAGGAAAGGGATTGGTGGATCATATGGTAATTTTATTTTTGTTGAGGAACCTCCATGCAATTATCCATAATGGCTGTATCAAATTATATTCCCACCAATAGTGCACAAAGGTTCTCTTTTCTCCACATCCTTGACAACATCTGTTATCACTTGTCTTTTTAATAATAATCATTCTAACAGGTATGAGGTGATATATCACTTTGGTTTTGACTTGCATCTCCCTGATGCTTAGTGATGTTGAGCACCTATTCATGTACTTGTTGGCCATTTGTTATTTCTTATTTTGAAAAATGTCTATTCAGGTCCTTTGTCCATTTTTAAATCAGATTGTTTATTCTCTGCAGTTGAGTTTATGATTTCCTTTTATATTTTGGACATTAACCCTTTATCAGATAGTTTAAAAATATTTTCTTCTGTAGGTTATCTTTTCATTTTCTTGATTGTTTTATTTGCTGTGTAAACTTTTCAATTTACTGTAGTCCTGCTTATTTATTTTTGATTTTGTTGCTTGTTTTTTGGTGCAATATCCAAAAACAAACGGACAACAACAAAAACATTGCTAAGGCCAATGTCAAAGAGTTTTTTCCCCCCTATATTTTCTTCTACAAGTTTTAAAGTTTCAGATTTCACATTTAAGTCATTAATCCATTTGAGTTAATTTTTCTGAGTGTCATAAGGGTACAATTTCATTTTCTGCATTGGAATGTAGTTTTATTAACAATATTTATTAAAGAGTATATCCTTTCCTCACTGATTATTATTGGATGCCTTATTAAATATTAGTTGACCATATATACATAAGTTTATTTTAGGGTTCTCATTTCTGTTCCATTTGTCTTTATGTCTGTTTTTACAACAATACCATACTGTTTTGATTGCCATAGCTTTGTAATACCATTTGAAATCAGGAAGTGTAATGTCTCCAATTTTCTTATCTTTCTCAAGATTATTTTGGCCATTTGGGCTCTGGCTTCACTGGTGAATCCTACCAAACATCTAAAGAAGAATTAATGCCAATCATTCTCAAACTCTTCCTGAAAACTGAAGAGGAGGGAACATGCCCAAACTCATTTTATGAGGCCATAATTATCCTGATACCAAAGCCAATAAGGACATTACAAAAAAAAGAAAACTATAGGCCACTATCCCTGATGGATATAGATACAAAAATTCTCAACAAAATTCTAGCAAAACAAATTCTACAGCATATTAAAAGGATCATACACATTGATAAAATGGGATTTATCCCTAGGATCCAAAGATGGCTCAATTTACACAAATCAATAACTATGATACACCACATTAACAGAATAAAGGATAAAAATCACATAATCATGTTGATAGATGCAAAAAAAGTATTTGACAAAATTCAACATCCTTTCACAGTAAAACCTCTCAGCAAAGTGGGGAATATAGAACATATCCCAACATAATAAAGGTGATATATGACAAGCCCACAGCTATCATACTCAATAGTGAAAAGTTTAAAGCTTTTCCTATAAGATCAAGAACAAGATAAAGATATCCACTCTCACCACTCCTATTCAACATAGTACTGGGAATCCTAGCAGAGCAATTAGTCAAGAAAAAGAATTAAAAGGCATCAAATTGGAAAGGAAAAAGTAAAATCATCTCTGTTTGATGATGACATGTTTTTATACATAGAAAACCCTAAAGGCTCCATCAAAAAACTGTTATAACTGACAAATGAATTTAGTAAAATTGTCGGATAAAAAAATCAACATACAAAAATCAGTTGCATTTCTATACAGTAACAATAGACTAGCTGAAAACAAAATTAAGTGGGAAGATATTCTGTGTCCATGGATCAAAATTAATAATATTATTACTGACTATAGTGGTATACAAATTCAACGCAATCTCTATCAAAATTCCAATGTTATTTTTCACAGAGAGAAAAAACAATTCTAAAATTTTTATGGAAGTACAAATTTTAAATTTTTAACTTACATTTCAATTAAAAACTTCAGGTAGAACTAAAGAAATTTCTTTTAATAGAGTTTTAAAAATAAATCTTTAATAGGTTTCTCGAGTAAATAAAATAATAACATTTAACACTGATATAGTTCCAAAAACATTTGATTTTAGTATTGATTGTCTGGCCTTAATTAGTGATAATGACTAATTGTTCACTTTTACCATTGAGTTTATCTACACATAATCAAGAAGCACAAGTTTCATAAATATTAAAATGTAATCTAAATATCTTACAAAAAATAAGGTATCTTCTAGAATGTGAATAAAAGCTATATAATTAAATTTT
Organism: Pteropus vampyrus; assembly: GCF_000151845.1. Taxonomy (NCBI): domain Eukaryota; kingdom Metazoa; phylum Chordata; class Mammalia; order Chiroptera; family Pteropodidae; genus Pteropus; species Pteropus vampyrus. The sequence goes on from NW_011888790.1 coordinate 14,375,208, forward strand.
GCTGATTTTATCTCCTCTATTGCCTTATCCTCTATGCCAACAAAGAGCTGAACCAGCAAAACTCTGAATTAAGGTTATGTCGACAAAGAAAAACATAAAGCTGATTCACCTACACGGGAAATAAACATCCTTTTCAACCCATTAGAACTATGGCCTAACTACTAACTGAGATAATTAAATCATAAAGTAGTTTATAAAACTGCTAAAACATTAATTTTTAATATCGAGTATAATCCATGGTTATTGTTTGAGATTGTATTTTTCACCTGTTCTTCAACGAGATAATAAAATACCTCTTAGTTGGAAAGCATCAACACACACACATACATACACACACACACACACGCGCGTGCGCGTGCTCTCTCTCTTCTGTATACTGTTTGTTGGGGGGAGGGGCTGTTATCTAACATATGCAAGTTAGAAGGAATGCTGATAAAGTAGTTTCATCTGGAATGAAGGACAGTGGGACTTGCACCTGCTAAGTAATAAAGACTTCTTAGAAAAAAATTGTCACAAGTAGGAGTCTTGTTATGTTTGCATGTTTTTTATTTGTATTCTATTTGCTTTTCTTGTTTCTACTAGCAGGACTTATGCTGTGAATGCTTTATAGGGTAAGATAGCAAATGTACTCAGATTTGTGAATACTTTGGATAACTAATAAAGATTACCAGCTAAGCAAGTAGCAGCTGGTAACCAGAAAAAAATTGAACATCACACAAGGGGAGAATAGTTTGTCCTAAATGGAAGAAGTCAGAAAATGATGACATGTCAAGGTATGATGTCATAGGCCTTGTTGGACTAAAGACATCTCATGATCTGGAGTGATGCTTCTAAGAATTCAAGGGATAGTGGGAGAACATGGGAGTCTAAGTCTGGAATCAGCAAACTTATCCCACAGTGGGCCAGATGGAAAAGTTTTAGGCTTTGTGAGCCATATATGTAGTCTCTGTTGCGACTAGTAAGAAACTGCCTTTGTAGCATGAAAGTAGCTATAAATAATACATAAATAAATGATTATGGTTGTGTTCCAATACAACTTAATTTATAGACACTGAAATTTAAATTTCATACACTTTCCATGTATCATGACATAATCTTCTTTTGATCTTTTTCAATGATTTGAAAATATAAAAAGCCTTCTTATCATGGAAACAATACAAAATAGGGCTGGATTTGGCCCATAGGTAATAAAATAGTTCACTAACCTCTGGCCTAAATCATCATAGAACTGCAGAAAATCCAATGTTGGTAAATAAAACCGTAAATATTTATGTTAATGGACTTCTTTTTAATTGAATTTTAAGATGTTTGCAAGTGAAGAGGCTAAAGCTAGTGGATAGACTTGTTTTTATTTGTTTTTCTTGCCTTCACCCAAGGCAGAATGAGTGCTCAAATAACATAGAGTGTTGCTCTGCAGAAAATAATTAGGTCCTTCAAAACTAAGACAGTCATTTAAAATTACTTAAGCATCTAAAAATGTCAGGGACTGACCTGGATGCTGAGAATATGGCAGCGAATAAAAGAGGCACATCATCTAACCTCAGGGAGCTTACATTCTAGAGTGGTATCTTGGGTCAAGTTTCATAGAAGCAGAGCCTAGGTGTGAATTCTTGGGCAAGGAGTGCAATGGGGAAGTGCTCTCAAGAGGAGGGGATTGGATGAAGCAGAATTTGGTAGGAGAGGTAAGAACTAAACAATAATTCAGTATTGACTGGAGACAGGCTTCAGATTGATCTCACCGAGAAAATTTGAAGTAGGAATTACATCACAGTTGGCTGCACCTTGAGGAAAGGGGACTAGACTATTTGCATTCTTGTCTTGGGGTGGACATAAACTCAGTGGAGAGGCAGTTCCTTTTCAGCCTGAGGGGAATACTCCCAAAAAAGGGAGACAGAAGCATCTATGAGTGGTCAATAGAAGAATACCGACAGAGAACAAATATCATCCATTACTAAGTGAAGACAAAACATTTAATATTTTAGTAGTGACATAGCTATGTGGGTGGAGGATGGCAGAAAATGACATGGGTAGAGGAATTGCTCTTTTAGATATGCTGAACAAGGAAGGCAACTCTGATCATGTGAAGGCTGAGAAGAGACCTAAGGAAATTAAGAGTCCTCACCATGCAATTATCTGAGAGAAGAGGGACTTTAAATCAAGACAGATCTAGCTTTGGTATGTTCACGGGAGAGTGAGAAGGTAAATGTTCCTGAAGTGGTTAAGGATGGATAGAGAGGTAGGAGCTGAGGCTGGAAAGGAAAGAGGTAGTGACATATTATATAGAGCCTTATAGATCACTGTAAGGTGTTGAGTTCTATACTAAGTAAACAAAAGCAGCAAGTTCCACAACATATCTGCTCAAACTTTTAGAACCAGAAGTGCTTTCAAATGTCATCTGGTTTGACTCCTCAATTTTAAAGAATTTCTACAATGGAAAAATCTCATCAAAGCTGAAAGACAGGGATAGAGTTACAAAATGTATGAAAAGTGACTTCTCAATTAGTACATTAAAAAAAAAATCTGCTATAAATGTTTGAACAGTTTCTGCATATTGGATTCCATTTGTTTACATCTCAAACTTAATGTTATCCCATCAATGGCAAAACTGTGAAAGGATTAGAGCTAGCTTGCTGATGTGCAGAAAACACATGTTCCCAGTCTGGCATTAGCTTGGCATTTATTCTAGATGTAATTTTATCACCTTGGGGTAGAGAAATTGTGATAATGGTTTCAAGCAAGTGAGCCATATTTTCCTCACATGCAGCAGCCAGCTACTGCCAGGATGACTATCCTCCATAAATTGTCAGTTCCACTAGGGCCAATGCAAAGTGTTTTATGTTCAAGTTGAATGGAGAAGAGCAGACCATCCTTGAAGGATAATCGGTAAGCAGTCATAAAGTAATTTGAAAATAACACTGTGCATGAATATCCAATAAAACTAATGGTATCTTGTTACTTCTATTAGTTTGAATGAAATATTCCATTTCAAATTAGTTTTGGCCTTCATAGAAATATTTATTAGTGGTTTCAGCCCTTTATTGTTATTGTTGTTTATGTAGAGTAACTGTATTCAATGCTTCTATTAAATCTAAATACTCATATTTTCCAACTCAAAGCCATTCCTTGTTTGTTTTCTTGAAAGTTTCTGACTTTACCTTAAAGAGCTCATATCTTACTCTGATGTCAATTCTCTTACATACAAGTTTCTGATTTTAATACTGCTTTCTGATTATTTGCCATTAAGAACTTGTAGTGTGGTGATTACCCCTTACTGAGGCGATGTCCTTAAATAGAAGTCTAATTTTCATCTCTGTGTCACACTTCTTCTCCTTCCTCTTTTAAAAAATTCTAATACCAATGACATCAAAAAGAAATTTAAGTCAAAGTGATGCATTTGGTGGAGTTAAAGCTTTTAACTGAACATCTCTATCTATCTTAGTTTAATTAAATTTATATTGAAAACAGTATTCAACTGTAGATCTTAAAAGGCTCACTGAATAAAAATTCAGTTCTTTCCTACAATTATATACAACATATGTATATATTTGTAAATATATAATATATGTATCCTCATATCTTAATGGGACAAAGTCATTTATAAATAGGATGTATGCCCACTGACTTTTAAAATAGGATGTTTTTGATAAATAACATCATGAGATACTTAGCTTAATTTATTTAAATACCTTGTTTTAAATATATAGAATATTTGAGTGTGAAAGAACATTTATTTTATTTTCTTACAGTTAAAGAGTGATATTTGTTTTATTGACTAATTGTATCCATTCTGTATATTTAGAGTTAGTAAATCTCAAGAAAACTTAATGCAATTTAAAAATAGTCTGACATTTCTCTACTTTAAGAAGTATGATTCTTATTAAATAACTTGTGATACAATTGGTGAGAAAGCATGGCCTACATATGCCCACGTCTTAAATTTCTAATAGAATCAAATCCCTAATTGTTACTTTCTTCTGTGCAGAATTCTTGTTCTCAACAGGATTCTTTAATTAGGAAGAAAAATGGTTCTTGTAAAAGACTTACTGATTATAAAATATCGGCAGGGGGTGGGGGTCGATTGAAATTACTGGCACTAAATACATTTGGGTTTGCACGTCAAATACATATACTAACTTCATTCTTATATGGCCAAGAGCTACACACGTCAAAGAGCCTAAAAAAAGATAGAATTTAAGACTCCGGCAGGAGCATCATCTATTGGTTTCTCTGCACAGCATTTTTTCCCCCTCTCTGTTAATGAGACCTCAACTTAGTTGAAACAGTATTTCTCCTCATCATGTACAGTAGGACCACCTTTAAAGTACTGCCCTCTTCTGGCCAAAGTGTAGGCCTGTGACTCAGGCTGCTTCAGATCTCTTACCTGGGAATATGAATTTTGAACAGAGTGCCATAAATATTTTAAAAAATTGGAGGTGATTTTTTGCTCATATGTAAACACCTCATTGATGTCCCTTAGTTTCTACTCACACCTCTGGATTTTCCTTGGTCTCTATTATTCCTTAGACCTAACTTTTGCTTTCTGAGATTCTGAATAGTCTTGTATACTTCTAATAAATTTGTCTTTGGTTTCAGTTTGCTAGAATCAACTTCTGTTACTTACAAAGATTCCTGACCAAGGAAAAAAGCTTATAAAAATAAAATATTATTTGGTCAGAGAAAAATGAACTGTTTCTGTGTGGTAGTAATACCAAATAAATTAGAAGTGACAGATAATGTGCCTCAAATCTCGTTGGAAAAGGCAACAGACAGGCAGGTGATTATTAAATGGATAAACTATAATATCCTAGCAAGATAAAAAAAAAATGACAGTTTTTATTGCCTAGCTACAGCTCTTAGAAATTATAATAGTACTATAATAAAGGGAAAAAGTATAGGCCTTCTAGTAAAATGGGGAAGCAGCTGTAGTTTGGGCCAAGACTAGAGATTCTTTCATTGTTGATCCCAGGCTTTTTTCTAGAAAAATTCTCCTGATCAATTTTGTTTAACCATGGTCTGCTCTCAACATATGTTTGGGTTTGCATGTGTTCTAAGGTGTATTGAATTCCTCAGTGCATTTATAAGCCCCAGTTGGACAGGGCTTGTGGTTACTATGTTTTTTACATCTGACAGAGTGAACTGTACAAAGACTTTATTTTATTAATACACGTTGACTTCATTCCAGTTAACAAGTGCACATGTGTACACACACATACACACACACACACACACACACACACACACACACACACACACACACCACAATTTGAATTTGATCTCTAAGACCCCCCAATGATTAGGTAGCTGTACTTGGGACATGATTTCAAAAGAAATCGGGGGTCATCTCACAAAGCATATTCCCACCAATTTCACCATTAGAAAAATATTATTTTACTGCAAGTCTTTTCTAAAATCAACTCTACCTCTTTCTTTATAATCTCATGATATAACACCTGTGCAATGCTACCCACATATATTTTTAGTTACGTAAACTTTATATACTTAAAACACAGCTGAACCACAGAAGTCCTAATATACTTCCATAGCAATCTATTTAAATCTTTTATAACAAAATTTACAACTATTTAAAAATCCAAGATCTTTATATAACCGCAGAAGAAATTTTAGCCCAATAGCCAAATAAAACATCCTACAAAGACTTTGGACATGCCTAAAAAATGCACACAATAAAATAGTGAACTTCAATGTCAGAAGAAAAAAATTACAAAGGTAGTTCTGAATATCCTGGCGATCAAAACAAAGGGGAGAACATAATTACTTTTACCATTCAAGGTCACAACTCCCATGAGCACAAACAACTTGGATAGTCCTGCTGAAATGTTTCTAAAGGGCCAATTGCTGTTCAGCTGAAATTCATTTCTTGTATGAAGAAATGCAAACTCTCTAGTGACCAGATTACCCAAGTTTCAAGAGACACTGGAATTACAGATTTTATGTGAAATACCCCCAATTTGAAACTTGTTAATTAAATCATTCTTGGAAGATTAAAAAAAAATTGGATCTGAGATCCAACTGCCTGAGCTATGTGTTGGCTTCACCATTTACTTTCGTTTGACCTTAGACATGACAATCACTCTGCTTCATGTGGAAAAAAAGTAGTAATAGTATCAGCCTCATAAAGGTTTTGTGAGGATTTCAATGAGATAACAGAATGTCTGATATAAGTACTTAAATATTAACTACATTTTCATTTAAAAGAATGTGTTTTAAAATAAAAATATATCTGCAGCGATAAATGTCGGTCACTAGTTTAGACCTGTGATTTATAATTCTTCCTTTTTAGAAAGGAAAACATCAGTTTTTCCAAGAAAACTTTTTCTACAGCATTTATCTCTAAAATAATATTTTTCCATGCAAAATTTCATAGACATGATGCAATATAGAGTATAAGTATAACTCAAAGTTCTGCAGTGTGACATACTCTTCACTCTCCCTCAACTTCCACTTTCCTGTTAAGTTTAATCTTAACCAAAAATCAACTGGTCTTGAACCATTTAAAAATATTAGAAGACGGTATACAACAATCAACAATAAGAACTTGATGATGTACCTATCAACCTGCCTCTGATAAATTTTTCTCTGAATAAGATTCACTGCCCAACAAGTCATGTTTTATGAGAATTCTTTTAATGTGTATATCACACATACCTTATTCCCAAATCTAAAGTGGCTAGATCTGACATTGACCTTCCTAGTATATTTGTAAGGGTAACAATGCCTCTGTAGTTTCCTTCAAAATACTTTTAAAATAATTCCTCATTTATCAACAAGGGATTGGCTAACATCACAGATCACCATGAAAGTGCACCCATTTTATCTCCTATATTAAGCTTCAGCTTCCCACAGCAAAGTCTCTTGAGGAACATGCACGTATTTTCTTCCCCTTACCTCCTCAAATGCAAATCAGGACACTACCTCAGGCAAACTTCAGTTTCCATACAGGAAGCTTTTTTTATTATTATCCAAAATTCAGATCTTAATATTGTTTATCCAGATTACCTCATTCTAACCTTCCTAAGGAAGATCCCTGCTCTGAAAAACCTGTCCAATCAATGCTATCTAAAGGTCTTGCTGTCTTGTCATGATATGATTTATTTTCAAATTTTTCTTCCTAAGGTTCATGAGGGTGAAGCATAAAGTATATTAATTACCTCTTCAACTTGTTAGGTTTCTGAAATGCATGAATTACATACCAGTTGGCAATATATATAACACCAAACAATATAACCTAGCCTGAGATACAATCTTCTGTCGCCTGTGCCTAGCTTCAATTAAAAGTTTAGCTGCACATCTATATAGGTTAAAACATACAGGCAAACAAGTTCAGGAACATAAAGGTTATGCATATAGTGTGCCTTTAATTCCCTATCTCATATTTCACTGTGCTACTAACTCTATGCAACCCCTTTGAAACCTTTAATTAACTTTTCAAAATACTGACTAGTTCGCTATACCCTTTCTGCTTGCAAGTTAACAGAATATTAAACATAAAGAGGATGTGCTTTGTCAGTCTATAGAAATTGTACAGCCAAGACCACACACCAGCTGCTTCATATGTATGGTGACAATTAACTGAAAAGATATATGACACACCAATAATTTGTCCTAAATATATAAAGTTAAAAGAATATTAATAAATAGAAAGTAAATATTTTCTTTGTTTCATGAAAACAATGACCAGAGTATCACTCTGTAAAAAACTGTCCATATTGAGGTACTTGGGGGGAATCAGTGAGATATAATCTTATCTATCATTATACTCACTTATTCTGTCCTAGGTATTCTGATTCTAACATATCCCCCACGTGTCTAAGAAAATAATTACTCTTCTTCATAAAAAAATCATGTCATCGCTTAATAGAGTACAATTCCCTGTACACACTGAAAAGCTTTCAGTTGAGTACATTAAGTTCTTGCAAAAACATCTATTGTAATGCAAATTATGAAATATAAAGACACTCTAGAATTTCTGTCTATAAAGCAAACTCGTTGAGGAAGTTCTGCATACTACAATGGGATAATTTCCCCACTTAAGGTGCTTTATATCTGAAAGTACAAATTAGAGGGTAAAATAACGAACATTTCTCCTTCAAGACTATAAATGAGATAAATTGTAAATGATATTTTCTGTTAATTTTACCTAAACTGTCAACTAGCATGTCTGAGATTAAAGAACATTTTAAGAAAAGAATTGAAAACTATTATTACTGTGCTTATTTTAAATAATGGAGCTATCTGCAAATGTAAGGAAAAAATGAAAAATATGACTGTTTCACATGAGAGTATTTCCAGTCATCTTTTGGCTTGGCTACAACCATTTATCTCTAAATGTGAACAATCTTAACATTAAAATATTTGTAGAATATTTTCTTTCAAAAAGTTGTATTTGACATTGTTAACAGTGATTGTTAATTGTTTTCTTATTAAAATTTTCAAAATGACATTGTGTTATGCCTGGCCAGTAATGTGAAAGCTCTATAATTATAAGGAAAGACAAAATGTTATTAAATTGCCTATATAATTAATTCAGCTCTTTTCAGTTCATGTGAAATCAAGTGAACAAAAATTAAATAACAATTTAGACGAACAATATAATAAGATAGTTCTACATAATATGTACATTAAATTGTATAACTTGAAACATAATAAAGTAAATTTTTTCCAAAATTCTTTTAGAAAGTTCACAAATTTTATCATATTAAAACAAAAAAAATCAATAATTTGAAAGTTGGTCCTAGTAGAGACCACATTTTCTCATCAAAATGTATTAAAGACAGAAATATTAATAAAATTAGAAAGCAAACCAAAAATATCCCATCACCTGAAAATCAAAACTATTTAACAAATTATGTTATTTTTAAAAACTGCAGGAAATTTTAAACACTACATACTGAAGAGAAACTAAATAGTTCTCAGGAAAAAAAAATGCCCTTGATACACACATTAATAAAGAAAAACTGAAAATAAGTGAATTAAACAATCCAATACATAAAGTTAGAAAAAGAACAAGTCTATGGAAAATTGAATAAAATATTTTAAAATGGTAAATAATAAATGAATAAAATAATAAATATTATAGAGCAGATAAGTTAAACGAAAGCCCATAAATTGGGGGAAAAAAGATAACCTTTTGAGTAATCTAATCAAGAAAAAAAAGGAGAAGGATCAAGTATAGATACACAAAATAAAAAAGAAAAAATGATAACAGGCAAATAATAGATACTTTAACAAACCTTAAGAAGATCCTTAATGCTTTCCAGCAATCATACTCTACATCCTAGTTCATTTCTTTCACCTTCTTAAAAAACTATTTCACACCTTCTCTTCTATCCTCAAACTTCCCACTTCTCCCCATATTCCATCTCAATTAATGCCCTTGCCCGCTAAGGTACCGAGAAGATTAAAGCAACCAGCATAGAACTTCCACAGCCTTCCTAATCACATATGCCCACCTACCAGCACTTCAACGGACATACTTTAACTTCTCAGATACTATAACAGGAAAAAAAAAATCTACGTATTCTCCTACTGAAGCATTGCCATTACCTTTCCTTTCAACCTCCTCAAAGATATAACCCCCAAAAGTCTACCCTACTTCCTGCATCACATATTTATGGAGATTATTCCCATCCAGTATCCATCAGCATAAAAATATCCTATTATTCTATCTGGAAGAAAAAGAAAATAATTATTTTTCTTGATTTTACTTTACCCATCAGCTGCCACCTGTTTGTATCTTCTTATTTATGACAAACTTCCTTGAAACAGCTCTGCATATTTGAAAACTCAAATTCTATTCAATTCGTTTTCTCTTAAACTCAATGAAACACACACTTTTTCACCAAAATGTACAAGAAAGTTATAACTTGCTAAATAATGTGTAGTGTTGGGCATACTCAAAACTGAATTAGATACAGACTTTGTTTTTGAGAAGTTTCTGATGTAAAATAGTCATTGCTTTCCCTAGGATTATAAACAATTAAGATAAAACATAGACACCATCAACTATTTTTAAGTGCTCAAATAGTACTCTTTAAATACACCAAAAACAAGTCAATAATCTTTGCTTAAACCATTACATTTCTGTGGCTTCTGCCCTCCTTGTATTGCTATTCTTATTGCAACTACCACTTCCACATTCTAACATCACTACCACAACTGCTACAAAGCTCATTGAAATTCAACTTTTGCCTTCAGAAGTCCTGCTTTGGATGCTGCTTTGATGGTCCAGTGCTGGCTGCTCAAAAAAAAAAAAAAAAGAAAAGAAAAGATTTCTTCTTTTCTTATCTGAATACGGCAGTTAAATGAAGGTTATCTCTAGTCTGTCTGGGAGCACTGAGATTGGAACTAAAACTTTCCAATGTGTCTTTAATTTTTCTCCACATAACAATGTGGAGTACTTGAATCTGCAAGTTAGTCTTTTTTGCTGATTTTTCTTGGCTATAGGTGTAAACCTCATTAATCCTTTGAAAATGAAAACCTTGAAGCAAAGAGAGGTTCAAGGTTGATGTAACTTGAAATCTAAACTTCAGATTTCACAGGCAATGCTTTCTCTTTGTACATCAAGGTCTAGAGTCTTTAGACTTCAGGCCTCAACTTTGAAAAAGGACTTTATTTTTTTAATATCTTACCAGAAAAAAATCTTAACCTTTTCTTTTAGGATATTTCAATTAATTAAAAATATATACAAATTCGAAATAGTATTAAAAGTTGTACATCCATATATTAGTATACCAATGTAGACTGGTGGTCTGTGTGAGAGTTCAGATCCAACTACCTTGGTTAGAATTGGAACTCTGCCATATACTACTTTTGACACCTAAGGAAGATTAGTTAATCCACTTCCCTGCCAGTTTCCTCACTTGTAAAAGAGGAAGAATAATAGTATCTCTACTCCATAGGGTGGTGGTTCAGATTAAGTTTGTTATGTATATAAGGTTCTTAAAACTGTGTCTGGAACACAAACTCTGAAACAGTAGCTATCATTTCTGTTTCTGATACTAGTCACTACTCTCAGAGTTAGTGGTGTCAGGGTGCATGAAGAGCAGTTCTAAAAAATTTTTGAAAAAAATATATGATGAAAAGATGAAAGTTAATTATTAATATCTATGTCATAAACATAATATGAGGAATATACATGAATGTAACGTGGAATTTGACTATATAGAAAGTCATTAGAAACGCATATATGTAAGAACTCAGAAAATAAAGCACCAGTCAAATACCCTTCTTAGAAAGTTTACTTATGGTTGCATTCCAACTGGCCAAGGAATGAAATCAAAAGTAAAAATATGAAAATGGACAAATGATATATACAGGCATGATATAAACATTCAAACACATTAAATATAAATGGCATTTAATAATTGCTGAACAATTAATTGCAACCTCCTAAACCAACTATAGACAATACTTCTTGGAGTAAAAAGATTGTATAAAAGTTTCTAAAAATAAGTACAAATTCACGTTAACACAGAGGGGGAAGTTCAGTATGAGAAAAGTGTAAGAACAAACCAAAATTGAACAAAGTCAGTATATGATTCGAAGTGGAAAATCAGCAAAGTATGTACCATAAACTGTGTTGAAAATTAGCTAAATATGTGTCATAAATTGGATTGAAAATCAGCTCAGAGCATCAGAAAAAAATAATCTTATTTATGTCTAGTCTTGGGCTTTTGACATATCCATTACTAAGATTTTATAAATTAATATAGCATCCTCTTTTTGGTCTTGATATAGTAAGATTATATACATTATATTTAATATTATGATGATAAAATACACAAAATTCCATTTCTAACACCTGAGTCATCATTCTTAAGAATCTTTTTTAAAATTGTTTCAAGTTAAATAATTAATCCAGAAATGTAAATTAACTAATGAGTATCACATGTTTGGTATTGCTCTTGTATCTTTGACTACCTTTGACTATAAAATCTTAAGTGCTTTAAGAGAGGTTGCATTGCAATGGAATAAAGTTTCAGTTATAAAGATGAATAAGTTCTAGAGATTTGCTATACAACATTGTGCCTATACCTAACAATACTATGCATTATTTTTTGTGCACTTAAAAAATTTAAGAGGGTAAATCTCATGTTAAGTGTTCTTACTACAATAAATAAAATATAAAATAAAATAAACCAGGGAAATCTGTATTTCAATTCTATTTTTGACACAGGTAATGTGAGAGTAGAAAACAAACTTTTCTGAGATTTTTGTCTTACTATATATAACATACAATTAAAGGGATTACTTTCAGGACTCCAATGAGGATAAAATATTTGAAGGAGTCAGCTAATGTAGTACTTGGAAATATGTGATCAACAGATGTTTCTCCTCTTCCACCATTCCACTGCTCTGAGCTCTTTATCTGTCTGCTTCTATCACCGTCACGCTTCTATCACTTATACTCACAAATTCAGGTTTAATCATCAGTCACCTCAAATAAGCTAAGCATTTCTTGAAGGGAAAGACATTTTTCATTTGTCTTTTTTATTTCTGTAAGTACAACGAACCCTCAGGAAAACTAACGCTCATCCCTTGTGTTCCCATATTAGTAGTCTCATGTCTGTCTATTATATATCTACTTTATTATAATCTTATGATTAGGGCTCTGTGTCTTCTGAAAATATGTAAAACCATTGAGGACAGGAATGCAGGTTGAAAATGATCCATTTCATGTGCTAGATAAAATTATGGTCTCATGTTACCACTGCTACCTATTTGAGGGGTACATTCAGTGTCCAAATCTGAGAATACTGTGTGAAATTGACAGGTGCTCTCCCTATGACTGTGGAGCTCACAGTTTGAGTTTTTCTTTAATCCCCAGTGAACCTCTTCAAACATCTAATAATTGATAACAGCAGATAAAGCCACGCTCAGCACTATGTTAGTAGTTTTGGAAGATATGGAGATATAAGATAAAATCTCTATATTCTCAGAGATTACATTGCATTTGGAAAAGAAAATATATAAAATGACATGGAAAAAGACAGGATTAATAAATTTAGACTCGTATTTTAATTTATGAGGCAGAGAGTGGAAGAATATGAGGTGAGAACAGGCAGATTAGAGGTCAGACTTTAGAGATATAGTAAGAGTTTAATAATTTATATTCCAGATTCATGTTTTTCAAATCTATATGAATTATCCGAGGTGAATGTTAAAAATAAGAAATTGAAATTTTCAGAAAAGAAGCATTGTCAACAAGCACCATGAGGGATTCCTATTTTCAGTCAAGTTTGTGAAAACTAATTTAGATGACTGGGAGCCATGAAAAGGTATTCTTTTAACATCTTGATTAAGAAATACTTTAAATACCATAAAATTCATCTGCTTTAAGTGTACATGGCACGTGTTTCGTAAATGTATAAAGTTGTATAATCATCACTATGATAAAATTTTAGAAAGTTTCCATTTACCCCCAAAAGATCCCTGCTGCTCAACTGCCATTACTTCATAGTCCCACCTCTACTCCTAGGCAACCATTAATCAGTCCTTAGCTTTGCCTTTTCTAGATATTTCATATGCATGAAATCATATAACTTGTGATCTTTTGTGACTGGCTTCTTTCACTTAGTATGATAATTTTTAGCTTTATCTGAGCTGCAGTATCAGTAGTTCAATTGGTATTGCTGAATGGTATTTCATTGCATGGATATGCAATATTTTGTTTATCCATATGCCAGTGAAGGAACATTTATGCTGCTTCCATTTTTAGCTATTATGAATAATGCTGCTATGAACATTTGTAAACAGGCTATATGTGGACATATGTTTTCATTTCTCTTGGGTAGATGTCTAAGAATGGAATTTATGCTTAACTATTTTAGGAAACTGCCCAAATGCTTTTTATGATGGTTGTACCATATTGCATGCCAATTAGCAATTTATGGAAGTTCTAGAGTCTCTACATCATTAACACTTGGTATTGGCTGTCTTTTTGTTTATAAACAAAAAGTGGGTGTGAAGTGTAACCTCATTGTGCTTTTAATTTGGAATTCATAATGATTAAATGTGTTGAGTGTATTTACATGTGCTTATTGACATTCATTTATCATCACTTATAGAACTTCTATTTGAAAAGTTGTCTCATTTTCTTATGTTAAAAATTTTAATCCTTTCCAGATTTATTGAGATATAATTGACATATAATATGGTGTAGGCTACACTTATACATTGTAAAATATAGGCTATCGCCTCAAAAAATTACTATTTCTTTGTTGTGCTGAGAACATTTAATATAATCTCTTGACAATTTTCAAGTATATAATGTAGTATTATTAACTATAGTCATCATGCTATACATTAGGTTCCCCAGAAATTATTCATCTTATGACTTGATGTTTGTACCATTTGACCAATAATGAATATCTCCCCAGTCTCCAGTCTCCCAAACACCATACCTGCCCAGGCCCTGGCAACCACCATTCTACAATCTGTTTCTATAACTTTGACTTTTTTGAATTCCCCATATAAGTAATATCATACAGTGTTTGTCTATGTCTGACTTATTTCACTTAACATAATGCTCTCAAGGTCCATCCATGTTGCTGCAAATGTCATGATTTCCTTCTTTCTCATGATTGAAAAATATTTTCTTTATCCGTTCATCCACTGGCCGACATTTAGGTTGTTTCCATATCTTGACTATTGTGAATAATGCTGCAATGAACATGGAAGTGAAGATGGCTCTTTGAGGTCCTGATTTCATTTGCTTTAAATACATACCCAGAAATGGATTGCTGAGTCATATGGTAGTTCTATTTTTACTTTTTTGAGGAACCTCCATACTCTTCCCTAGTGCATATATTAATTTTATTTGTGCAACTTCACTGGAAACCTGGACTTCCAGAAAGACTCTCCCATCTGTGGGTAATTATCTAAGTGTTCTCCATGCGCTCCTGGACTGAAGTTAAGAGGAGCCAGAGCCAGTTCATGGGCCACTGCAGAGTCCGCAGATGGGACTTAGGTCAATATGTCTATTATCTGATGCATGAATGGATCCTTTGGCATAAGGTGCTGGATTCCACAGTTCCCACAAAGGCACTTTTGTCCATGAATGGATGCCAAATTCTTGTTGAGGTGGGAAATAGGAGTGAGGGACTATTGTCATGCTCCTGACATCACTTCCTGTTTACCAATATTTTAAGTTATCTTCTTATTATTCAGTTGTGAGAGTTCCTTATAAATTCTGAATACAAGCCCTTTATCAGATAAGTGATTTGGAACTATTTTCTCCTAGTCATCTTTGTCTTATCATTTTCTTAATAGTGACTTTTGAAGTATAAAAGTTTTTAATTTTGATGAAGTTCAATTTATCAATTTTTTATGAATTATGTTTTTAGTTACATATATCTTTACCTAATCCAAGGTCTCAGAGATTCTCTTCTTTAACCACTCTGTTTATTCCATCTAATATACTCCACATCTCAGATAGTATGTTCTTCATTTCTAACTGGTTCCCTTTTATAATTTCCATTTCTATTTTTATGTTTTTTTATCTCTTTGTTAAAGTTCTCACTCAGTTCATCTACACTTCCCCTAAGTTCATTGAGCATCTTTATAACAAGTATTTTAAACTCTGCATCTGTTAGATTACTTGACTCTATTATTCCTGGATCTCTATTCTGTTCTCTCATATGGTTTCTGCTTCTTTGTCTTCCCATTCTGGCTGCCTTTTTGTGTTTTTTTTTTTTTTTTTCTATGTACTAAAGCAAAGTTCCTAAGTCTTCTGGTCTTATTAGCGTGGCTTTTTGTAGTAGGTGTCCAGCAGCACAGTCCTGAAAGGAGTTCAGCTGCAGGCCAAGTTTAGCCCCAGCCTGAGCCCCCTCCGGAACCACCTGTTAAGATTCAGCAAGCAATCCACAGATGCTGTGCTTATAGTTGCCTCAAGAAACCACACCAGAAACCAAGGCCAGATGTCACCAGTATGAGTCTTGAGGTTAATTCAATAAAGAGCACCAGACTCACCAAGGATACAATTGAGTGTGGCTTGGGTGGAGCTGCGAGTTGAGAGAGGCAGAGTTTCAGGGAATCCTCTGGGCAGAGCGACCTCTGTTATCCAGTTAGATGACATCTCAGCTATGGAGGCACTGTGTCCATACACCAGGAATGGGGAGGGTTCAACAGAGGAACAATGGATACCACCAGCACTTCTGCCCGGGAGAAAGCCTCACCTCCAGCCCTCGTTCCAACAACTTGCTGTCCACCTGTAAGTCCCTGGTGTCTCCTGAGCAGCTGACCCAGTGCAGGTGCTCAGAGCCAAGTCCGTCATTTCAAATGTCTGGTTGTGGACACAACATCTGCAGCCACTGGCTGTTGCTGCCGTAGCCTCTGTCCCACTCAGCCACTCGGGACCGGGCAGCCTCGTATTCTCACCCTCCCCTACCTTCTACTGTATCAGGTTGATTAATTATTTCTCTCCCTAATTGTAGTGCTTTTATTCATCTAGACCCTAGGTGACTTTGCTTGCTGTTTTCTCTATGTTTCCATCCCAACTTTGAATGGTCACAAGAGGGATGAATAAAGCCTATATCATCTATGCCATTTTTAGGTGCTTCTCCTTATGTCTATTCTTAAGCTATCTTAAGGATTTGCTTATCCTTAAGCTTTTTTGATTCTTGCATTTTTAAATAAGTTATGAAAATAGTGATTTAAGTCCTTCAATTTTGTTATTATTTTTCAATACCGTTTTAGCTTTTCTGGGCTTTTTGTCTTTTCATATAAATTTTAGAATTGCCTTCTCCCTTGCTGAAAAAAAGCCACCTGACATTTTGATAGGAATTGTGCTCAATCTATAGATCAATCTGTGCACATGTGCTATCTATCTTAATAACTTTGAATTTTCAAAATATGAATATGGAATGTCTCTCTGTTTAGAACCTTTATTTTTTCTTAGTAATATTTTATAGTTTTTAGTGTATAAGCCTTGCACATATTAGATGTTTCTCCTCTTCCACCATTCCACTGCTCTGAGCTCTTTATCTGTCTGCTTCTATCACCGTCACGCTTCTATCACTTATACTCACAAATTCAGGTTTAATCATCAGTCACCTCAAATAAGCTAAGCATTTCTTGAAGGGAAAGACATTTTTCATTTGTCTTTTTTATTTCTGTAAGTACAACGAACCCTCAGGAAAACTAACGCTCATCCCTTGTGTTCCCATATTAGTAGTCTCATGTCTGTCTATTATATATCTACTTTATTATAATCTTATGATTAGGGCTCTGTGTCTTCTGAAAATATGTAAAACCATTGAGGACAGGAATGCAGGTTGAAAATGATCCATTTCATGTGCTAGATAAAATTATGGTCTCATGTTACCACTGCTACCTATTTGAGGGGTACATTCAGTGTCCAAATCTGAGAATACTGTGTGAAAGTGACAGGTGCTCTCCCTATGACTGTGGAGCTCACAGTTTGAGTTTTTCTTTAATCCCCAGTGAACCTCTTCAAACATCTAATAATTGATAACAGCAGATAAAGCCACGCTCAGCACTATGTTAGTAGTTTTGGAAGATATGGAGATATAAGATAAAATCTCTATATTCTCAGAGATTACATTGCATTTGGAAAAGAAAATATATAAAATGACATGGAAAAAGACAGGATTAATAAATTTAGACTCGTATTTTAATTTATGAGGCAGAGAGTGGAAGAATATGAGGTGAGAACAGGCAGATTAGAGGTCAGACTTTAGAGATATAGTAAGAGTTTAATAATTTATATTCCAGATTAATGTTTTTCAAATCTATATGAATTATCCGAGGTGAATGTTAAAAATAAGAAATTGAAATTTTCAGAAAAGAAGCATTGTCAACAAGCACCATGAGGGATTCCTATTTTCAGTCAAGTTTGTGAAAACTAATTTAGATGACTGGGAGCCATGAAAAGGTATTCTTTTAACATCTTGATTAAGAAATACTTTAAATACCATAAAATTCATCTGCTTTAAGTGTACATGGCACGTGTTTCGTAAATGTATAAAGTTGTATAATCATCACTATGATAAAATTTTAGAAAGTTTCCATTTACCCCCAAAAGATCCCTGCTGCTCAACTGCCATTACTTCATAGTCCCACCTCTACTCCTAGGCAACCATTAATCAGTCCTTAGCTTTGCCTTTTCTAGATATTTCATATGCATGAAATCATATAACTTGTGATCTTTTGTGACTGGCTTCTTTCACTTAGCATGATAATTTTTAGCTTTATCTGAGCTGCAGTATCAGTAGTTCAATTGGTATTGCTGAATGGTATTTCATTGCATGGATATGCAATATTTTGTTTATCCATATGCCAGTGAAGGAACATTTATGCTGCTTCCATTTTTAGCTATTATGAATAATGCTGCTATGAACATTTGTAAACAGGCTATATGTGGACATATGTTTTCATTTCTCTTGGGTAGATGTCTAAGAATGGAATTTATGCTTAACTATTTTAGGAAACTGCCCAAATGCTTTTTATGATGGTTGTACCATATTGCATGCCAATTAGCAATTTATGGAAGTTCTAGAGTCTCTACATCATTAACACTTGGTATTGGCTGTCTTTTTGTTTATAAACAAAAAGTGGGTGTGAAGTGTAACCTCATTGTGCTTTTAATTTGGAATTCATAATGATTAAATGTGTTGAGTGTATTTACATGTGCTTATTGACATTCATTTATCATCACTTATAGAACTTCTATTTGAAAAGTTGTCTCATTTTTATGTTAAAAATTTTAATCCTTTCCAGATTTATTGAGATATAATTGACATATAACATGGTGTAGGCTACACTTATACATTGTAAAATATAGGCTATCGCCTCAAAAAATTACTATTTCTTTGTTGTGCTGAGAACATTTAATATAATCTCTTGACAATTTTCAAGTATATAATGTAGTATTATTAACTATAGTCATCATGCTATACATTAGGTTCCCCAGAAATTATTCATCTTATGACTTGATGTTTGTACCATTTGACCAATAATGAATATCTCCCCAGTCTCCAGTCTCCCAAACACCATACCTGCCCAGGCCCTGGCAACCACCATTCTGCAATCTGTTTCTATGACTTTGACTTTTTTGAATTCCCCATATAAGTAATATCATACAGTGTTTGTCTATGTCTGACTTATTTCACTTAACATAATGCTCTCAAGGTCCATCCATGTTGCTGCAAATGTCATGATTTCCTTCTTTCTCATGATTGAAAAATATTTTCTTTATCCGTTCATCCACTGGCCGACATTTAGGTTGTTTCCATATCTTGACTATTGTGAATAATGCTGCAATGAACATGGAAGTGAAGATGGCTCTTTGAGGTCCTGATTTCATTTGCTTTAAATACATACCCAGAAATGGATTGCTGAGTCATATGGTAGTTCTATTTTTACTTTTTTGAGGAACCTCCATACTCTTCCCTAGTGCATATATTAATTTTATTTGTGCAACTTCACTGGAAACCTGGACTTCCAGAAAGACTCTCCCATCTGTGGGTAATTATCTAAGTGTTCTCCATGCGCTCCTGGACTGAAGTTAAGAGGAGCCAGAGCCAGTTCATGGGCCACTGCAGAGTCCGCAGATGGGACTTAGGTCAATATGTCTATTATCTGATGCATGAATGGATCCTTTGGCATAAGGTGCTGGATTCCACAGTTCCCACAAAGGCACTTTTGTCCATGAATGGATGCCAAATTCTTGTTGAGGTGGGAAATAGGAGTGAGGGACTATTGTCATGCTCCTGACATCACTTCCTGTTTACCAATATTTTAAGTTATCTTCTTATTATTCAGTTGTGAGAGTTCCTTATAAATTCTGAATACAAGCCCTTTATCAGATAAGTGATTTGGAACTATTTTCTCCTAGTCATCTTTGTCTTATCATTTTCTTAATAGTGACTTTTGAAGTATAAAAGTTTTTAATTTTGATGAAGTTCAATTTATCAATTTTTTATGAATTATGTTTTTAGTTACATATATCTTTACCTAATCCAAGGTCTCAGAGATTCTCTTCTTTAACCACTCTGTTTATTCCATCTAATATACTCCACATCTCAGATAGTATGTTCTTCATTTCTAACTGGTTCCCTTTTATAATTTCCATTTCTATTTTTATGTTTTTTTATCTCTTTGTTAAAGTTCTCACTCAGTTCATCTACACTTCCCCTAAGTTCATTGAGCATCTTTATAACAAGTATTTTAAACTCTGCATCTGTTAGATTACTTGACTCTATTATTCCTGGATCTCTATTCTGTTCTCTCATATGGTTTCTGCTTCTTTGTCTTCCCATTCTGGCTGCCTTTTTGTGTTTTTTTTTTTTTTTTTCTATGTACTAAAGCAAAGTTCCTAAGTCTTCTGGTCTTATTAGCGTGGCTTTTTGTAGTAGGTGTCCAGCAGCACAGTCCTGAAAGGAGTTCAGCTGCAGGCCAAGTTTAGCCCCAGCCTGAGCCCCCTCCGGAACCACCTGTTAAGATTCAGCAAGCAATCCACAGATGCTGTGCTTATAGTTGCCTCAAGAAACCACACCAGAAACCAAGGCCAGATGTCACCAGTATGAGTCTTGAGGTTAATTCAATAAAGAGCACCAGACTCACCAAGGATACAATTGAGTGTGGCTTGGGTGGAGCTGCGAGTTGAGAGAGGCAGAGTTTCAGGGAATCCTCTGGGCAGAGCGACCTCTGTTATCCAGTTAGATGACATCTCAGCTATGGAGGCACTGTGTCCATACACCAGGAATGGGGAGGGTTCAACAGAGGAACAATGGATACCACCAGCACTTCTGCCCGGGAGAAAGCCTCCCTCCAGCCCTCGTTCCAACAACTTGCTGTCCACCTGTAAGTCCCTGGTGTCTCCTGAGCAGCTGACCCAGTGCAGGTGCTCAGAGCCAAGTCCGTCATTTCAAATGTCTGGTTGTGGATACAACATCTGCAGCCGCTGGCTGTTGCTGCCGTAGCCTCTGTCCCACTCAGCCACTCGGGACCGGGCAGCCTCGTATTCTCACCCTCTCCTACCTTCTACTGTATCAGGTTGATTAATTATTTCTCTCCCTAATTGTAGTGCTTTTATTCATCTAGACCCTAGGTGACTTTGCTTGCTGTTTTCTCTATGTTTCCATCCCAACTTTGAATGGTCACAAGAGGGATGAATAAAGCCTATATCATCTATGCCATTTTTAGGTGCTTCTCCTTATGTCTATTCTTAAGCTATCTTAAGGATTTGCTTATCCTTAAGCTTTTTTGATTCTTGCATTTTTAAATAAGTTATGAAAATAGTGATTTAAGTCCTTCAATTTTGTTATGATTTTTCAATACCGTTTTAGCTTTTCTGGGCTTTTTGTCTTTTCATATAAATTTTAGAATTGCCTTCTCCCTTGCTGAAAAAAAGCCACCTGACATTTTGATAGGAATTGTGCTCAATCTATAGATCAATCTGTGCACATGTGCTATCTATCTTAATAACTTTGAATTTTCAAAATATGAATATGGAATGTCTCTCTGTTTAGAACCTTTATTTTTTCTTAGTAATATTTTATAGTTTTTAGTGTATAAGCCTTGCACATATTCTATTAAATTTATTCTTCATTTTTTATTTTATTATTTTATTATTTTATTATTTTAATGCTATTATAGATGAAATCATTTTCTTAATTTCACTGATTACTTTTGATACTATATAGAAACATAATCAATTTTCATTTATATTCATCTTTTATCCTGTGACATTGCTGAATTAGTTTATTTTTTCTAGTAGTTTGAGTTATTTTTTTTTCCTTCTTGTGGACATCAAAGCATTTTAAGAAAGGGAGTAGTATAGCCATTTTTTCATTTTAAATGATAATTTTGCAGCTGTGAGGAAGATGTGTTTGAGGGAAGACACGTTGGAGAAAGGAGATTATTTTTTAACAATGTTAGAACAATTACTGACATCTAGAATCCTAGCAGGAACATATAACAAGATTAGGAGTATACGAGAAAATGAATTAAGAAAGATAATTGCTAATTTTTTTCATAGATATTGGTCTGTTTTTCTAAAAAAAATTGCTTTAAGCACACTTTTGGATTAATTGCATTTATTTTACTCATGAAAGTTTATAGACTTCTGCTTCTCGTTATGGTAGACTGTGCACAAAGGATCAGCTCTGTTGATAAGGAAAACTACAAAAGTTGAATAACTTTTCTTGATTTACATATGACCAATACAGAAAAGAAAAATTGTGAAAAATTGAGTATTTGGGATTGAGGGAAAGTTAGGTCTCAGACATTAAGGTCTACTTTTTCCCTAATTTTAAAGGGGCTGGTTCGGCACATTTGACAGCTTCATTGGACTAGAGGGACAGGAATTAGAATTAAGTCCTGACAAATGGAGTGGCTCAGGCAAATCCTCCTCATTTGGAGTCAAGATTCTTATGGGTCGTACTCTAGAAGGAATAAACTCTGGATGATGAATCTTCCCAGAAATTTTTGGATAGAGGTGATTGAGGATTGCTATTTTTCCAGCCACCTGGGCAAAGTAAATAGATATTCCCTCTGAAGGAAGATAACATAATTCTAGAAGTAAAAAGGCTTCCACTAACAATCTTACAAATAAAATGACTGACACACATCCAAAAATAATCATGCACATGAGATGACAAGATACAAAGAATAAACAGTTACACAAATAAAAAACAATAGAAACAAGCCATAGGAGTGCCAGATATTGAAGTTATCTAAAAGACATAAGATAACTATGTTTATAGTTATCTTATGGTCCAGGTAATAAAAGACAAGATTATAAATTTTCACAGGAAACTGGAATTAAAAAGCAAAACAAAACAAATTGAAATTTCAGAGTTGAAAAAGACAATAAACACAATAAAGAAATAAATAACTGAGTTCAACAGCAAATTAGATATAGTACACCAAAACGTAGGTACTAAAAAATTCCTAATGAAGTATAGATAGACAAAGAGATAGAAAATACAGAACAGAGTATAAGAGGCATAGAAGATAAAATGAGAAGAACAAGCATATGAGAAGTGGAATTCCACAATTAAAGGTAAAAGAGAATGTAACAGGAGCAATATTTTTAAAATTAGTAAAAATTTTCACAAACTAAAAAATGGCATTAAGTTACAATGGCAATAATCCCTATGAACAGAAAACAGGAAAAATAAAAAATAAATATATTTTAAGCAAACCATAGAAAAACTTCCAAAAATGTTCTTTAAAGCAGACAAAAAGAAAAACAAAAAATAGACAGGGGAGACAATTTAACCCTCAAAGAGACAATGGCTCAATTGATAAATGCCTTCTCAGTAGCAAAAATGAAGGTCAGAATAAAATGATATGTTAACTATGCCAAAGGAAAATAACCACTAACGTAAAATTCCATATCCAGTGAAAACTTCCTTCAGAAATAAAAGTGTAATAAAGACATTTCCAGAAATTTGTAAGCTGAGAAATTACTCATTTATAGACTTACACTAAGGGAAATATTAAGGCTGTTCTTCAGGTAGAATAAAAACGATCTCAAATAGAAGATTCAAGTTCCAGAAAGAACGGTTACTAACACAAATGGTAAATGTGTAAATAAATCTAAAGGAATACTACCTATATAAAACTACAAAATAATATCTTTCACATCACACACATGGGAATATAAGGCAAGAAAGTACACATTAACATACACTTTGGTATGCTGAGGATGCACATTGCAATTTAATGTTAAATAGTAAAAGGATAGCAATAGAGTATAAAACTGCCAGAGTAATAGAGGGGTAAATTGATTTTTTTAAAAAAAGTATATTCAATCAATCCAAAAGGAGGCATCAAAGATTAATAAAAGGAACACAAAACAGGGAAAATAGAAAGCCCCTAGTAAAATAGTAGATTAAGCACAAATATGCAACTAATTCCAGTAAATATAAAGAGACCAATAATTAAAGGAAAAAGATTGGCAGAATGCATAAAAATAAAATCCAGAAATTATTTGTGGGTAATATATGTAAAGACACAGAGACATTGAAGGTAAAAGTATAGAGGGGAGGGTGTACAATGAAAACACTAACAAAAAATAAATTCACTATAATACTATTAAAATCAGACAAAGTAGAATTTATGAGAAAATGCCTGTCTAGAAATAAAACTGGACACTTCATGATGATAGATGGTTAAATTAGCCATGGAGATATAACAATGATGTAGTCGGATGCAAGTAATAACAGCCTCAAAACATATGCAAAAATTAATAGAATTACAAGAAGAAATGGAAAATCCATAATTATAGCAGGAAAACCTTAAAACTTGTGATTATACCAAAATCAAACTTAAGACTTAGAACTGTAAAATTTTTACATTTTTACCAAAAAAAATTTAAAAGTACCTAACAATATTACTAAAAAATGTAATTTCAGAGGTGAAATCTTTTCTACAAAAAGATCCTAATAGATAATTTTCTTCTAACTCTAGCAGCATCAACTACCATAGATTATTTTGTGCAGATAGAATATAGTTCATAGGACCATATTCTGATGACACAGTATATCAGGCAACTGGCTATTAGAATTTTTTAAATGACATTTAAAAAAATATTGTAAAATAATGTTTCTCATACACAAAATTAACAAAGGTAAAATAACCTTTCTATGATTTAGAACTGATTTATCTCCTTTGTCTTAGAAATAGATCATTAGGTAAGACCTTCCTGAGGAAAAGCTTTCAAATTAATAACCAGTATTGTTTTTAAACTTGGTCCATTAAAAATTGTTTGTAAGCCACCAAAACATAAATATTTCTTCTAAACTCTCACAAGAACAGATACAATTTTTAAACCAAAATATATATATTACACATCTTAATAGAAGCAAATTATCCTAAAAGTGGGAATAAAAAGAGAAAATCATAGGTCAGAATAATTCAGGAAAATTAGTTTACTGTAGAACAAGGTAGTGTCAAATTCTAATCACATCCATTTTTTAATAATTTCTTCTAATTAACATCAAGATTAACATGGGCTTGCAGGAACACTTCAAAGCAGAAATCTGCCAAGTACTTAGGGAATAATTAGCTGTCAATTATTTGAAGGCAACCTGAGACCTCTTGACTACCTCCTGGCAGGGAGTGAGGGAAGAGCCAAGAGAGATGAGATTTACCTTGTTCCCTTACCACATATTCCAAACTCCAATATCAAGGACATATTCCAAATTCCAATTTCAAAGCAAAAAAAGAAAAATAAGAATTTAAAATTTTCCTTTTGGGGGGAAATTCATCTTATGCCAAAGGCCAAGAAAGAAATTTACAAATCGTTCAGAATCTCACTCAATAAATTCTGTCATGTTTGGAAGAAATTAGATCTTTATATGAAAAAAATCACTAGAATCACAAATAAAACTTGGATTGCAATGCAAAATGTAATTTAAAATTCAAGCGCTATGTACCTTTGGCCTACTAATCTTCACTAAGATTAAATTACAAAATCTTCATGCCTAAGTAATTAGACAAGAAATATTAAGGGCTTACTAAGGGTCATGCAGCATAAGTTAATACAGAGCTACTATTTTGTAAACTAAATTGCAAAGATCAATGTAAAAATGAATAATTAACTGGGGTGTAATAATTATGTTTTAAAAATATTCTACAATTATAGTTCTAAACTCTCTCTTTTCCCAAACAAGAGCATTATGATAGTTGATACCTAGCTTTGAGTCATAAGGCCCTGAAGAGAAATATCCAGGAAAAGTAAATAGTGCTAGTTTCAATGTCTCTGTTACTGAATCTAAAATTTTTCTTCAAACATTAACAAAATCAAATAAGTTATATGCATGCTAATATTAAATACACCAAATTAAACTATGAAATTTAATGGAAAATAGGTTAGACCTTTATCTTGAGAATAAAAATGGCTATTTTTCTATAGATATCATTCCTTCAGAGAGAATGAGAATGAGAGCAAGTAGGGAAAAAACTCAATAAGTAATACAAGTTAATTCAAAAATAAAAAACAACCAAAGCATTCTACTTTTACTTTTGTCCTTACAAAAACTGAAAGTCATATATACATATCAAATAGTGGTAGTCATATTATAACATCACAAAACCATCCATATCATTTCTTTTTTGAAACCTGGCTTAATATAGGCAACAAATGTCTTAGTAAAAGAACATAAAAAACGTAAAAGAATTGGAATTTGAACTTAAAAATCTTAGACTAATATCCCTTATTCATATCTTCAAAACAAGCAATTTACATTCTGATCGTTCTTGCTCTAATTTATAAAATATTAAAAATGATGCCACCTCTTAATATAAAACCCACATCATTTTAGAAGGGGCTTTGAGGTGCAATATCAACCTTAACCTCATATATACTATGATGTTAGTGTTATAAACACTTTAGCCATAAGGTTCTATACATTATATTTTTCTCTTGTTTGATCAAAATATTTAATATATGCTGTCTAATTTTTAAGACTATATAATTTGACAAATAAGCACAGAGTAGATATTACAGAGAATGTGTTCTACAAAATATTGTTTTTCATTTTATTGTTTAGTATTTTTGAACAACGACCAAATACCAGATACTGTCGTAGATAGAAAATACAGCTATGAACCATTAGAAAAGAATCTCTCCAATTTCATGGAACAGAATCTAGCGGAGAGAGAAAGAGCTCATAAACAAGACAAAGAAATATAACATATACTCAGATGGTTATAAATGCTATGGAGAATAAGGACTGAAAGTATTAAGGAGAGGCTATGACAATTTTAAATAGGATGATCATTCATGGCCTCACTGAGAGAACATGACATCCAAAATGAAGCCTCTGAGGAGTTGAGGAAGCAAGTCAGATGGTGGTAGGGCAACTTTCTCAGGCCTAGGGAAGAGACAGTACAAAGTCTCTAAGGCAGCTGAATGCCTGATATGTTGGACAGCAAGAACACCAGAGTGGTGGGAATAGAGTGAGAAAGAGAATAGCAGATGATATTGGACAGATAAAAAGGAGGGGACAGATGTTAGACCTTTAGGTTAGTTTAAAGACCTGGGCTTTCACTTTGAGATGATTTCAGAGATTTGAGCAGAGATGAAACAAAACATGATTTATCTTTTATCAGAATCAGGAACTCTCTTACTGTTCTTTTGGTAACAGACTAATGACATACAAGGACACAAGCAAGGAAATTAGTTAGGAAAATCCTATCTAATCCAGGTGAGAGATAGTGACTCTGACTAGGATGGAGTTGTAGAGGCGATTATAGTGGTTCAATTCTACGTATACTGTGAAGATAAAATTGAGAGACTTAACTTCTAGATTAAATACAGAATGTGAAAGAAATAGGAAACTAAGGTTTGGCCTAAGCCAACAGAAAATTGACAGTGCTGTCAACTGAGATGCAGAAGACTAAATGAAGATCATGAATTCAGTTTTGGTCACCTTTAATTTCTGCATTTGATAATATGAATCAGAGGATCAGGGAAAATGTCTGGATTAGAGATATATATTCTGGCATCATCAACATTTAGATGATATTTAAAGCCAGAAGATGGAAGCGGTCATCAATGGGGTAGAGATACAAAGAGAAAAGGTACAGAAACTAAGCCCTGGAGTAATCAAGTATTAATGAGTCAGGAGATGAGAAGTGACTAACAATAAAGACTGAGTAATGACAAGTGACGTAGGAAAAAAAGAAAACAGGTAATTGAAATGCGCTAGAGCCAAATGAAGAAAATGTTTCAAGAAAGGAGAGATCCACTATTTATACTGATAAACAGGAATGAAGATGGAGAATTGATCATTGCATTTATCAATATGGAGGTTATATATAATGTTCGCAAGAGCAGTTTAGATGGTGATGGGTTGAATGCCTGACTTGAATGGATTCAAGAGAAAATGGGGAAAGAGAAATTAGAAAAACAAATGTATAATTTTTTTTTTAATTTGCTGTA
Source organism: Pteropus vampyrus (assembly GCF_000151845.1). NCBI lineage: Eukaryota > Metazoa > Chordata > Mammalia > Chiroptera > Pteropodidae > Pteropus > Pteropus vampyrus. The sequence continues at coordinate 14,403,145 of NW_011888790.1, forward strand.
CAGGAAAATATAAATAGGGTGGTAGTTTGGTAGGGCACGGTCATTAATAGTTCTGCCCCCCCCCGACCCCCGCAGTGGGAGAAATATAAGACTATTTCATACTGTTGGTTATAATCCATTAGAGTTGAAAACACTGATGATGTAGAAAAAAAGAAGATGAAAGTTTTATCCTAGAATAGCAAAAGGGGATGATATCTAGAACACAAGAGAGGTAGCTGGTCTTTTCTAGGAACATATATAGTTTATCAGAGTAGAAGATTAAAGGCAATGAAATAACTAGAAATAACAGTTAATTTCAAAGAATTTACAGATAAATGTGATATTCAGTGGATTACAGGAATTGCCTTCTTATTGCTACAATGTATTCCTAGGAGCCACAATTATTAAGATAATATACAGCATAGATCTCAACAGCATTATACTGTAAGCACTGAACCTGATACAGAGTAGGCACTAAAATAGTTGAATAAATAGTAATTGTTTATTAAATGGCTATGATTAAATTAATAAAGCCAAGGTATATGCCCTTTATAATCCTTTGAAATTAGCAAAAGTATACAACATATTAGAGAGAACTAGAACTAGAATTACCTCACATATATAAGTACACATTGTCAAGACCATTGTCAAAGGGTTTGGCAAAGATGAAAGTAAAATCAAAGTAGTATAATTTCTAGGTAAATACTTTTCTTGGAACCCATAGTCTCTTGCTTATTAAAAGGACATAATGGGCTATAAATTATACTCAGTACATAAAAAGATAAATTTATGGTATCATAAACATGAGTATTTGGGAATCCTTGAATAATTATGTTCAGTATAATTATACTAACAATCATTTCACATTTCATTAATAATAATTTCATTTGCCTTGTTAGAACTTAGGAGTAGTCATGATTAATGCTTTCAATGGCCCATATCTCTTTAAGAAGGTTTCCAGACAGGTTTAATACTTCTTTAAATCTAGATGAACATAATGAGATGAAAGAGCTGGCTTGGCTAAGAGTAAAACGACCAGTAAGCCATGGATGGAATCCTGGTGACTACTACTTACCAACAGTGTGGTGCCAAACAAGTTATTTAACCTTTCTCTGCCTTGGTTTTATTTGTAAAATGGTGATAATAACAATGACATCATTGGAATGTGTTGAGTATGAACTGTGATGATAAATCTAACCAATTTAATGAATGATCTAGATTCAGAAATCAACAATATTATATCTCCTCAGATTCCCTCAGGTGAAGGAATGAAACGCAAATGAAATTTCAGGCAATTATCTTAGCTTTTCTGCTCATGCTTAGAAAATAAATGATCTGTCTTTTGTTTCAGAATTACAAAGCCTAACAATTTCATAGTTCTAGTTCAATATAGGCCTGCATAATATACAAAGCCCTGAGCTCCTGTGCAACATAAAGCTCTTGTCCTCAGTTTAGGCTTGTTTCTAGCTTTGAAGTCTGCACTGGATGGGGGCGTGGTGGTCTCTCTTTACCTTGACATCCTCCACTCACAGTAACATTTTCTGACAGTTTCAGAGTCAGGGCCTGATAAAGGGAAATTGGGTAGAAAGTTCAGAGTGGTATGTGACTGACCCAGTTGTCAATCATGGTCAGGGCTTTCTGAATGGCAAATATACAATCAATAACCCTTCTTCTGGAGTGTGTTTGTGGCTTTCTCAAAGAACCCTTCTGTGGGTTCTTCCCCAGGTTTACTTGACATGCTCTCAGTCTCTTCTCTAGTATCAGTCTCTCAATATGCCGCTCGTTGTTCTCTATTTAGGAGCCTAAGCTTCTCACAGGGTACTCATTCTGTGGATTCACACAAAGATAACCCTCAGCAAGCTCCCCTTTGGAGGGTCCCATTTGCTCTTCAAAAAGTCACCATCTCTTATCTTGATATTGGAGAACTTTCAGCTTCCTAATATACAACTCTTCAATCTACCATAGAGGCAGCACATCTTCAGCCACAACTCTGGGTTTTAGACTTCAGACTCTATATCTTTCAGCTTTGAAGGAAACACATCATGCTCTCTGAATGTTTTCCCTGAAGCCCTTCTCACTTAGCTAAGTTGAAAAGGAATCTCTCCACCCTTCATAGATGGAGTGTTAGATTATGCACAGTAAACCAACAGCTCCCCAAAAGCTCGCCTTCTAACTTTATCACCTCAAACTTTATAGAATCTTAAAATGGAGTTTGAGCTAATGCTGAACTTATTAGTGGGATTATATCTTAGCACCTCCTGAAAGTAAAGTCTTACACCTCACTTATTTAGCCTCACCTCAAACAGAAAGAAAGACTTCCATTTTAATATGTGGATACTTAAATAAAACATTGCCTGGAATAGTGAGAGTGTTTGGAAATGTTAGCAATTGCTATTATTCATCTTATCTTTATTATTTAACATTTTAAAGAGTGGCTAGATGAGAAGTTGCCCTCATAAAAACATTGGAGAAAAAAGTCAAAAAGATTTATAAACCAAGGCAGTTGGGTGTCATAAAAGTTAAGAGAGTGGGTGTTTTGTTCTGTTTTGTTGAGAAGGGAGTAAACACAGTGTCAACTTTTGCAGTGAATTTTAATAAAACAAACTAATTACATTCGTTGATTGGTTCATTCTTTGAGCAGCAACTTTGAGGGAAAGCCAGACTGCAGTTGCTCAGTGAACAGAAGATAAAGAAATTGAGGTGGTGAGAACAAACAAATTGGGAAATAAGTTTACAGAAAAAGAAAAGATAAATTGGTAGCTAAGCAGGGACAGGGTTTTTTTTTTTTTTTAATTAAATAGATTGGAGTGACATTTGTTAATATGATTATATAAGTTGCAAGTATATAATTCTATAATACATAATCTACATATTGCATTTTGTGCTCACCACCCAAACTCTAGTCTCCTTCCATCACCAGATGTTTGACCCCCTTTACCCACTTTATCCTCCCTCCATCACCCTTCCACTGTTTGGCTTTTGTTGTTATTGTTATTGGTGTTGTACTTGTCATCATTTTACTTTTAATTAATAGATTTTAATGTTACAAAAAAGCCAGTTGTGTGTGTGTGTGTGTGTGTGTGTGTGTGTGTGTGTGTGTGTGTGTGTGAAAGTGGGGGAAGAAGAGGGAGAAGAAGAGACTAAAGATACTAGAGACAGAGAAAAAATAATTGAAGGAGGAGATGAGAAGGTGGAATCAAAAACTTAGGGAAGTAGTAGTCCTAAACAGGAAAGGCAATCTTAGTAGTCCTTAAGATTGGAGAACATAATAAAGGCAATTATGAGTAGAAATAAATGTATAGTGATATGTGAGAAAAAAATGAATATTGATGGAAAACATACCTAGTAGCCTAGAAAATGAATAGTTATAGAGATTTAAGGACATGAGAATTTCAGCATAAAATAATTAATAACAATGTTTGACACAAAGATTCAAAGGGCATAAAGAATGAAAGAGATTTAATAGATTTGCAAATATGCATTCATTGATAGAATACAGGAGTGTGTTTTTAGGAGAATGGTGATGATAGAAGCCTAATTATAAGGATGAAAAAGAAAAGAGACATAAATAAAGAGAAATAAAGAGCTATAAATAATGAAAAATAAAGGCTGCAGGTAAATACCATTTCATTTAGCCAGGGAAAAAAATAGCTAACTGGTAGAAAGAAAAACAAATTAAGAAAATAGAATGACTACAGTAAGAGGCAGCAAAAGGCACAGCATCTTTCTCTGACAGTAGCAAGGGATAAAATGGTTTGTGTGACGGCATTAGGTTTCACTGAAAAGAAGGAAGCTCAACCCAGATATGATCTCAGCACAATAGGAAGGGATATTGTTTGACTTAATCAAGAGACACATGAGACCAGCCATTAAGGAAGTAGAGAATTTGGGAAAACTATTTAGAAGAGTATAGTTAAGAACTAAAAATCAATCAATCAATCAATCAAGGGCTTCCAAAATTTGATAAAGATTGTAAGAGTAAGGATTTTAGTGCTTTCAATGTGTGCTAGTGTTCATGATTACCCAGTAAAATTGTGCGGTTAAGGTTGGTTAAGAATAATGATGATAATATCCATGGTAATAATAACAGCATCGATAGCTACATATAACATTTACTGAGCATGTACTATCTATGAGGCATTGCACTGATCATTTAACATGTTACAGTTCATTTACTTCTTATAATGATCCTATAAGGAAGGTTCTATTATTATTTGAATTAACTACTTTGACCAAGGTTATTCAGCTAGTAAGTAGCAAGCCAAAAAGATACCTAGGTAGACTGACTCCAGAATAAAAGTGACTTCTATCATTCTATGTAAGTTTCACTTAAATATTTTACATTTTAAAATGTCGAAATGTAAACATATTCCTCTTCTACACAGGTAATCTCTTTAATTTAATACCTCTACAGAGTATATACTAGCACATCCGAATTTATGAAAAAAAACTTCCTGACATTTTATAACGTTTGGGGTTTCTGAAGCCATACACACATCTCTTTTCATTCATTCCTAAGGGAAGATATAATCCTTCATTCCAATTAAGGAAACAGAGTTTCAGAGAAGTCAAGTAATTGAGCAATGATTTTTCAGCTGGTAAGTGGAAAGATTCCAAGTCGAATTCAGATCAGAAATTCTAATTAAAGCCCAAAGCCTCGGTCATTCAATTCATTACCAGTCTTTGTTCCCTCTTTCTCCTCAATATTCCTTCTATTTCTATTGTCTTTATCAGATTCAGGGTTTATAATCCTATTTCAAATTCTCACACTTCACGAGAACTATTACATTATCATGATAAACTTTCCCTGACATAATAATGACCCATATGACTCTCTTAGCTTATATTTGTGGTAAATCAATTGCACTGAGGGCCCCGTGTTTTATCCCTCCCTGTAATTTTGCCATGTTATTTTGTATTGTTTTCCACTGTCTCTGGGCTTGGTCAAGAGATAATGTACCAAAAAAAAAAAAAAAAAAAAAGACCCAAGCAGAAGCTTAAAGAGCACTTGCTTGTTTCTGCTTTGCTCTTACTCCTCTGCCACAAGCATGAATGATCCAGCCTATTGCAGTATAAGACATATGCATACAGCTGAGCGGCCCCAGTTGGTTCAGTAAGGCCATCCACATCAGACAATGGTCAGTTAACATAAAGCTAACTGAGCCAACCTTTAGCTAATCAGTGGCATAAATGAGTCCAGGAAAGATCAACCAATCCAAGTGAAGATCAACTGAATTTCATAAAACCATATTTTTTCATGATACTCGGGTTTTGTGTTGTTTACTATATAGCATTATTTTAGCAATAGATAGCTGATACATGAGTATTACATAATCTATCCTAAATCAAACAACAGAATAATATTCCTTTCTTATTATCATATCATGTCACCAATTCACTCAAAATTCTACTTATTATCCTGGATACAAACTCCTGTCCTTAGCTGTCACCAAACATGAACAGGTCACACTCCTCCACTGCCACTATATACAACTTCATTCCTAGCCTACAACCCTTTGATAAACAAATTTGTTTTTCTCCTTATTTAATTCCTATTTAGTCTTCTTTAAAGAAAAAAATAAAAAAGGGATATTACTAGCTCATCTGTCTCCTTTGTGCAAATTAGGGACCCCTAAGCCTAACCTAAAAAGCAGAGTATATGCTGACTTTCTGTCCCCAAAATGTTCTTGAGCAGGGTCCTATTACTCTAATGCCCTACATAAAACATTTTTGAGTTATTTCCAACCTTTTATTAAAAATAGCTCTCTAATATCACTTTCTACATGAAACTTTCTGTAGTTAATAACATACCAATATTATAGCTCAAATATTTTATGTACTTTTATAATCTCCTGGTATTATATTAATTTGTATCCATTTATATATTTTTCTAAGTAACTCTACTCCCTAAATTCTCTGGGAGCCAAATTATATTCCTTTTCTTCCTATCCTCTTTACAAACACGTGTAACCTTTTAACAGTACACAGAAGACCTTTACTATATGATAAATAAGGTGATAAAAATAAATTTTAAACTTTTATATATAATGACTCTTTGCAATGGAAAGCTCACTGCCCTTAACTATTTTAAAATAGTTTTAATAAGCATATTAGTAATTGACAAATATTTGCCATTTTCAAAAAATGTTAGATGATTTATTTTATCAATATTCCTAATAAATTGTTGTAATGCTCACTGACATACACGCATAGAAATTAGTTTCTTTTGGTATTCTAGATAAAACAAATACAAGCATATTCATATTTAATGCTTCAGAAATTAGTTTGTACTTATATTATTACTTCTATTATTTTGTTTAATCATCATAAACTACCCTGTGAGATATTACAATTAATCATTTTTTGTAGTATGAATATATGAAGTCCTGACTCAGGTTGATGATGTATGGTAGAGTCATAATACAAACCAGATCTTCCTATTTCGATTGTTCTTTCTACATCAAAACGCATATACATTTAGTTCTGGTTTTACTTTAAACCTTTACTGCTGATACTCTACCAGTTGAGAGGGCTGTAGATGACTAACATATGCTCCTGTTCTCAAGGAACTTATAGTCTGGGTTGGTAAACAGGCATACAATCAGATAATTTAATGATGATATGGTAAGTGATAAGGGTAAGGAACACAGAGGAAATGTACTTGGGGGTTCAGAGAAGGCTGCATGGAAAAGATAATATTTTGGCTAGAATGAGAAGTGAGCCAGAAAAAGATATTGAGGAGGAACTAATGTAGATAGAGAGATGAATATGCATGGGAAAAAAAAGACACTGGAATAGCATGAAGTTTGCGGGGACACTGCAAGCAGTGCAGTATTATTCAAGCAAACAACATTATGCATTTGCAAAAGTGGAAATGTTAGAAGATAGAACAATGAAGAAGTTCTGGGCCAGGTTCAGAAAAACAGAAAATGAATAGAGAGATGTGAGAGTTATTTAATAGATTAAAAACAGTATGGCCTAAAGATGACTGAATTCAGAGATGAGAGAGAAAGCACCATCTGTGAGGTCTCTTAGGTGAGGAATTCGAGCAGATTTGGTTGAGGAGGCAGATGATAACTGAGTTTCTGGCATGTTGAATTTGAGGTTCTGTGGAATATTTAAATAGATCTGTGTATTAGTAAAATAGAAAATTGAGTGTGTAACTTAGAAGCATCAGGCCTAATGTGGAAGTATCAGCATTCTTAAACACATTTACATCCAATCACACAATGAAGAAGTAAACCCTGTGGCTGCAACACACTTTACACAGTTAAGGTTGTTAAAAATCATTACTGCATTTGTTCATAAAAGAATGATAGGAGAGAGAGTGCCGAAGGCAAAGTACCAAATCATCAAAATGTAAAAGTATTACATAGGCAATTTAAAACACATCATGTCATGAAGTTTGACTCTGCTTTGAACTCTTCCATGTTCGCTAAAATAATTTTTATTTTATGTTATTTTAGTGGTTTTCGTTTTTATTTCTGCCTGAAAACTCACATTTATGGTAGTCATTTTCTCCTGTAAGCTAAATGTCAAATGTGATGCCACTAAACAATGCAGGTACATTACTTACAAAATATTTAAAAAGATTCAAAGATACCAATTAAAGAAGAATATATTTCTATTACTTACAGAACCTCTATAGCTGTTAAGGTACAGATTAGGTTATTAAAAACTGGCTTTAAAGAAATGACAGGACCATCATTGTCTTAAAGACCTGCAGACTACTAGGAGAATTCTATATTTATAATAGTAGAATACAAATCAATATTGAAAAAATGTGTCAAAGTATTTGTAAAAGAGATTAAAAACATATCCATAAATGTACAGGTTCATAATTCCTAATGCATAATTCCAAAACCTATTCACTCTACAAAATGATATCTTATTTCTACCTGTGTTGCAAACTTAATTGGTGGCAAAACCAGACCAATATTAACATGAGACATTAATAGTTTATTTTTTCCACACAATAGGCTTATTCATAAGAATTATCTTTATATATGAAAATGTGTAATTATAGGGTGCTGCCAGAATCCATTTGGAGCCCTGCTCCATAAGTTACATTATATACACAAAAAAAATTAGGAAAATTCTGAACTCTAAAACACAACTGGCCCCAAGGGGTTTGAATAAGAGATTGTGCACCAGTATAACTAAAATTCAAAACTTAAAATTTTAGGTGGCATTATCATTTAGATTCAATACAACAGAATTGCTAGAATTAAAATTTTTCATTCTTATACCTTTACAAGATTTATCTATACAATATCATTATGTATGAAAACCTTTTTATTATTTTTGCTTTTTCCCAAAAAGGATCTGTTCTATACTTTATTTTTATAACATTCTAATGAAATAATCACATATAGATACAGAAAGATTTAGAAAAACAAATTATTCTTAGAATCACTTTAATAGGGTTAGGATCTAAATTGACAGCATTGGGCCTGAATAAAATGTAAAAAGATAAATGTAGGGGGGACACATGCATATTCCTACACTTAGGACTAAAAAGTCAACTTACAAAAAGAGTAGGGAAAATGGAAACACATGCAGCATTTATGCATCTCAGTTATAAACATCATTTGACTACTGTTCAAGGACATACTGAAAATATGTTGACCTTGCCCCCAAATATAATACACTCTTAGGCTCTTTAATGAAACACTCTCTCCAGGAAGAGAAATAATTGTCCCATTCTATGCTTGTCACAGAAGACAAAAAATAGTGATTTGTTCAGGGACCACACTTTAACAATAGCATTGACCAACTCAAATAATCCTAGAAGAAGCATGATGGAGAAATCACCTTTTAGAAATCACCTTCTGAAGAATAATTGCAAAGACTGAAATACCTAGCTTGAAAAATATAATTCTTGGTAAAGATATTTGATAGTTGTCCTTGAAATGAATCAACTCATTCTGTGTAATTAAACGAATCACTGTACCAACAGGTGAGAGTTACTGGAAACATTACTGTATCTCAAAATAAGACAAACTGACTGAGAATAAAAAGGAATGGGAGAGAAAATTATCAATATAGAGTAATGGGATTACCTAATGGGGATATGACAAAAGGTGATCCTTTTTATTCCAAAAGCAATCAATATCTCAACATCACAATATAAGTTAATAGTATAGCTGGGTTTAGAATTTAATTAACTTTGATTATATAATTTTAATATTTATGAAGACATAATATTTACAAGACAATTTCATGGAGAGAGGTCAACTCTTAAACATTTGCTATACTGTCTTTAAAGCAGAGGGCTAATCAAACTTGTATTTACAAAAAAAATATAGTGCATTAGGGTGATTATTAAAAATCTCATTCATATTCCATGTTTTTTCTCATATCTAAAATAAACACAATTATGCTATTTTTAAATAAGATAATTAACTCTCTTTAACATTGTATATAAATAAGCTATAAATCCTTAAAATATTATGTTCTTTTCTATAAAATAAGGCATTTGACAAAAATATACTAAAAAATAACTAATCTAATAATTTTAAGTTCGTGAGAATAAGACTGAACTTTTTTTCTTTCCTCCAATTCCCAAAATATTAAAAAGAAACTGGTTGAAATGTTTTTTGAGGGGAAAGGGTAATAAATCAACAACTCCAATAATTTTTAAGCAGGTGTTAGGCATTTTTAGAGAAAGACAAACAAAAAATAGACAGTAGACATCCAAACTACTATCATTTCCAGAGAAAGAACACATAACTGAAAATGAAAAGTACATATTTCTAAGTGTCGTAATTGTGTTTAAAAAGCAAGAAAGAGAAAATCAACCATTCTGATTTTCAGGTGGTTAAAAGCTGATCAACGGATGATTTTCTACTCCCACCAAAACATACAGATAAAATTTTCAAAAAAACAAAAAACTAACAAACAAAAAAACGAATAGGAACTCATGATTCACACTTTTTGTTACCAACATACCATGATTTTTTTTTGAGGCAAAGTTTCATTTGAATTATCTATTCTTAAATTTTTCTCACCAAAACATTCATATCATATATCTTAAAGTGAAAAGTAATTATAAGAAGGAGAATAAAGTGAAGCTTAAGTCTTATCACATTTTCAATTACAGTAGGAAGGACAAATACTACTAGGAAGCGTACCTGTGGCAGGGCTGAATTGAGCTGTCTCTGGAGCGAATCTCTGTCGTAGATGACATCTTGCAGTCTTTGCTGAGCAAGTGAAAGACTTTCTTGGGTCTCCCGAAGGGTGTCTAGAAGACGGTCTCTTTCATCTAGCATATTAACCATCAGCTGCTCAAAATGAGAGTCCGAGTCGGAGCCACTGCTTTGGGACCCCCTTTGGCTCATTGGGGTGTCCTCATTAATCGTGGGCATCACTTCACACATCATTGCTTAAAGAAAGTAAAGGGGAGGGAAGTCTCAGTAAAGAAATAAGTTCCAATAAAGCCACCTGGCCCTCAACTCACCAAATGCTTTGCAGCTCATTAGCCTAATTGTCTCTTTCTTTTACCCACTGCTCCAACTCCAGCCAAGCTAAATATTTTGACCTCAATGAAAAATGATTCATTGACTTCCTTCAACCTACATGCTTTCTCTGTTAATGACAATCTATATATCTCCGGCCTACAAAATACAGCTTGTTTTCACTTACTGCTGACTTTTTTTTATGATTTATCTCACCTAATTCAATTTATAGTAACATGTTATTCCACTTAATTGATCACCTCTCTTCACCTGCAAGTTTACAAATCCCTTAGAGCTAATACCTCCATCTTATCCTTATTTGTTATATTGTTAACGGCAAGCACATTAAGTGTGACACTTAATGGGTGGACAGTAAATGATTTTTGAATGACTTAAATAATTAAATTAATTAATGTTCACTCTTGTTAGAAAATCCACAAAAATAATTGAGTATTCTTTTTATATAATAATCACCTTTTATGTTTTTATTTTATCAACAGATTTTTTTCATACCAACTAACTTGAAAGCTTCTTAAGTTTACAACTCCCATTTTATTATTTTGATATGCCCTCTTCCTAAATTCCTTCAGTAGTCTACACAGAGTCAAGCAACTGAATTAGATATAAGCTTTATGAAATAGACTGAGGTACATAAATTTGTTTAGGTTAATATGCTACTAATTACACTTAATATTCCTTTGTTTCCTGTGAGCTGCATTGTACGGTTTCCATCCAAACAATACAAAGTAACACTCTTTCAAATATTCCACAAAACAGATGCCATAAATTACATTAGCTAATGTAGTTAGTAACTTCACATCTCAGCTGCTTGTCAGAGGCTCCCAGTCATGAAATAAATGAACTCCTCAGAATATTTTTAAAATCATTTATTAATTTGATTTAAAATAACACAAACATTAGGATGTAACATGATCTATAGTGTGACATTTAAAAAATCAGAAATTATCTCATTTTCTCTTGTATCTTCTATCTTATATTTCAATAAGAATCAAACTCATCTCAATTTCAGTTGTTGTACTGAGGCCAGGAGCTATTAATTAGAGGGCTCAGTTTTGCAGAAGGCTGATATGGAGAAAGGCTGGTTTGGCTGTTGATCCTGAAGCATTCTTTGGTTTTAGAATGCAAGGTCAATTCGTTTTTCTGCCTATATATTCCTGTTCTTGGGGAAAATATTTCTGGTGATATTTTCAAATAAAATGTCAAGACTTAACAGCTCAGTAGTTGATTACTTTTTATGTGGTTCTTATAGACTTATTGAAGAGAGAAATTCAGTTATCTGTGAATGATGTGGTCAGGGTCCACTGAAAACTAGGAGAAAGTTTTAGAAAGAAGAAAGTATTGTGTGACTGATATCTTATGTAAAAATATTAAAGAAGGAGATTTTTAGAATAATTCAAGATAATGCTTTGAATTATTGTTTATTATTCAAAACACTGGGCTACCTAAAGGTGAGAAATTGACTTGTACAATTACTTATTCACCCTAAAATAAATAACAGAGTAGAAACATAGGCTGTATTTATACACACGTGTGCATGAGCACACACACACACTGTAATTATTGCTAAATAATGATAAAATATAATATTTTGTATTTTTTCAATTTGAATTTTATTAAAATACTATCACAAACGTAGAAAAAAAAGACTCAACTGCTACAATTTTTCTTTATATTAATTGGAAAGGATTGGAAAACAAATACAAAAAATGTTCTAACACATTTCAATATTTGAAACAACTAGTTCACATGCAATACATGAAATATACACACTGAACAGCTGTGTCACTCTGAGAAATCATTACCAGAAGCCAGTGTGTTCTTTTGACATTTAACAAAATACCGGGAGAGGAATGGCAGCATTGTGACAATTTGTGCTAAAACACTGTAAGGTTTAAATTTTAGGGTAACTTAAACATTCTTAAATATGTATTTTAAGTCATATCCTTCTTGAAATTAAGCCATTAGCCCATCTTCACTCAGAATTACTTAAAATAACTTTAAGTTCCAAGTAAAAATATAACTGCAGTGATTACCTTGTCCACAATTTTCTCCTGATTATACTACCCTAATTCTAAAAAAGGTTTGTTGTCACCATGGGACATTAATACATTCACACACTTTAGGCTCTTAGATCAGTATAAAAGCTGGTCTTTGATTTAGTCAGTCCAAAAATGGTATGATGAAAAGCAGCTTAGAGACAGAAATTCTATTAAATCTACACTCAAAATTACTTGATTTAATTTCACTCCTGTAGCATGTGAACCAGTGCAAGTAGCTTCACCTGTCAAAACTTCAGCTTTCTCTTCTGTAAAGTAGGGATAATAATCCATGCTTAAAAAAATACCACCACCACCACCACCAAAAATTCCTGTTTTAAAGCTCTGGTAGGTTACCTGAGTGAGATCACACAGTAAAAAAAAAAAGGGCTATTACATATTTAAGTATTTATTTCTATTGTTAAGTAACCAACATTCATCATTGCAGAAAGAATATTTTACCTTTATGATTCTTATTGCTTCCATGCCTAAAAGTTTAATTCCAGTGGGTACCCTAAACTCTCCGAATCCAATGAAAAAAAAAAATTAAACTATGCAAAAGTTACTTAGAAAATAAGATGAATAAATGCTGCTTTTCTGCACCAACAGTCATCCAAATAAGTAAATTTAAAGTCCTCTCAACAAAACTGGAAGAAAAAATGTTTCTACAAAAAATAAGGCCACTTTCATAAACTACCTTAGTTTCTTACAATAGAACTCAGATTCTTATATAAATTACAAAATACTTATATAATCCTTAAAATATATTATAACCTATTTTCTTAAATGCACATTTTAGGTCTTAAGAGCAACCAAAAATTTATGTTCATTTTAAGAGTTAAACACCCTTTTATAGAATGGATGGCAGCTGAAGCAATTTGGACAGTATGGAAGGCTATAGTCAACCAACTTCTAGTATATTTCATCCTCATATATCACTTTTAATTTTTATAATTATTTTCAATATTAAAACTGCATTGCACTGCATAATTCCTGAAAAATCAGGAAGGACATCCTAACACTTTGCTTTGGTATTTGCTTTTTTGTCTCTCCCTCCTCAAAGTCAACTGGATACATGAATTATGTTATCCTCTTCTAGATGTTGTTGCCTTATTCATTAAATTACTAAAGATTTCAAGACCTAGTACAAGTTATTTTGTTGTGATGGGAAAAAATAATGATAAACCTGGCTGGTTTAATTATCCCAGTGCTTAAATTTATCTTGAAGAATTTTATACAAGGAAAACCAATTCCTTTATTCTGAGCATATAACCTTGACTGTCTTCTAAATCTCTCAAATTTCAAAACAAAAGTTTTGAAGTGGGGTCATTACCCAAGGACTTTCAAAATCCAATGTGTTTCTTAGCTATATATGCCCTTCGAGCAGTACCTATTCAGACATAATAGTATTACCGATGGTTTTTTTTTTTTTTTTCTGTCAATGAATCACTTTATTTAGGCAGATCACTAGGATTTAGACTCTAGTAGAGGCACAGATGCAATTATCCTTGGTAGTCTCTTCTGCAAAAATTTAGTCTTAAAAACTAGCCCAGCTCCATTTCAGTTAACCTACAAAAAAGTAATTCTGTGAGAGAAATTCTAGGCATTGTCTGATTACATTACATGAATATTCCTCCTCCTATTTAACTCTTTGAAATCCTCTGTCCTCAGGAAATATTATTATCGCCTCTGATGGAAGCATTCTGTACTTTCTTTACTTCATTGCATTTACAGATGACCAAAGAGCCAGCTCACCCCACATGGCTGGACAGTTATCTATCAGCCACACCCCCCACCACCCTGAAGAAGTTGACTTCATAATTTCCACACTAAAATCCTTCATCTTGCTCAGCAGGAGAGAGCCAAGTAGGGAAGAGGTAGAGAAATAGAGGAGGGATTGGGGATGGGGGGCGGGGGTGCGGGGAGGCTGGTCCAGGAAAGCAAAAGGTACGGAACAGTAATTGGCAAAGAGGAAATTGCATCTCATCTTCCCTGGGGGCGGGGTGGGGCCTTGGGGGGAGGGGGTAAAATAAAAACAACGCGGAAGGGAAACCAGGTAACTCAAATACAGTTTCTGTACCTAATGCCTGTAATTTCAGGTCCTGCTTCTTCAATTGATCAACGATAACTGCAGTCTCGGGCTTGAAGAGAGGGGAGGCTCACGCCCGGCGCTCCTGGACCATTTCCCTAGCAACGGGAGGAGAAAAGCAGCTTAGACACTCGCATGCCCCGGCGCCCTCCCGGAACGTGCTCCGGCTCGGTGGCGTGGCAGCAACTCGGCATCTTCCCGCGGCTCCGTCAGCAGCCAAAAGGAGAAACGTCCATGGGAAAAATGGCATATTACAAATTTTGCTTTGGGAAGCAGAGCTCGGTTCAGACCATTGTCAAAGGGAAGAGAGGGGGAGGCGGCTCTTAAAGCAGCAGCGGCCCCTTTGCCAGAGCAGCCGCAGCTCTCCGCGTGCAGCTGGAGACGCGGGGCGGGGAGCCGGGAACTGGGGGCTGGGTTTGACTTGTAGAAACTTAACCAAGCGGCGCTGCTCCTCTTCTTCGTCCAAGCCACCTGGAGGTATCTACCCAAACGTGAGCTTTGGGAAAAGGCGTGAGAAGTATCTAGAAGGGAAGTTCTCCACCTAGTCCCCCACCCAAAGCCCCTCCAGAGTTTATGGCTAGGAGTTGAAAGGCTAAAGAGAAGCAGGACAGGTCCCTTCTTGGCCCCTAGCCTGTTTCCGCGCTGGGATATCTCATTTCACTTAAAAGAGGCGCTCCTTCTCCGGAAAGGCAAGCAGTCAGCACCCACCCTCTCCCCCCTCGCCCCCCGCCTCCCCGACACCCAGTTTTTCCTCCCAGCCTCTTTGCGAGCCTCGTTGCTTGCATCAGTCGGCCGGGAGAACCAACCTGCTGGGAGCCAGAGTGGATGCTACAGCATCTTCTCTCCTCAATTGCCTCGTGCTGTTTCTGCTGCTGCTCCTCCTCCGTCTCTCCCCCCTCCTCCTCCTTGGCAGCCGCCACCTCCTCTTCCTCTGAAACAAGGGCTTCCCCTGGAAGCTGCTGCAGTGGTTTCCACCGTCCCTTAAATAAATTCTGAAGTAATCACGTCTTTGCTCTCCTCCTCACGCACACGCGCTCACGGATACACACGACTACCCCACAGTCGCTGCCCGGCTGCTGGAGCTTGCGCCGGTCCCAATGCCCCCGGCGAAAGAAAGGGCTGGGGAAGGGCAGGTATGGGAAGGGGGTACGCTGTTGCTCGCCAGGGCTTCCTCCTACGCAATGGTCTTTACAAGAAAGCGTGTGTCAGCCCGCGCTCCTGGGGTGGGGAATAGGCTTGGGCACCTTTTGGCTTTCTGGCCTTCGAAGTGCTTGTCATTTCTTTAAGCAATTTCCTTCTGCCAGGACTAGGGCATGGTAGTCATGATTGTAAAAACCTGAGTCAATCTAGGGTGTGGCGGCATCTGTTACTTCTACCTTCCAGCTCTTCTCCATTCATTGCTTTGGCGATGAAGATTGTAAGTTAAGTACCACCTGCTCTAGTAAATTTCAGCTCTGAGCAGTCTGGTCTCCATCGCGTTCCAGTTCCCCTATACTTATACCTTCCTTTACCTATTCTCCTTTTCTTCTTCCGCTGCTATCCGTTCACACAGACCCATCCCATCCAAGATAGGGAAGAAGCAGACCAAACCAGTACCTACACTAAGCAAAAAAAAAAAAGAAAACGTTTCAGTGAGGGAATGTCACATATCCTAGTTTTAGTGAAAAGAAAGAAGGCTTGCAGGAAGGAATTGGAAGACAGATTAAACATTGGGAATAACTTGGGGGTTTGTGCAAGAAATCCAAAAGGTATATTTCACTTTAGTGTAAAGAGGAGTCAGGAGCTAACTAAATGATATTCAAATACTAGCTCCCTTAAATTAAGTACAATGTTCAAGAGACAGATCTTTCATTCTGGGGGTAGCATTTAATTCAGTGAAATGTGTAGTCAAGCTCATGTACTTACCCCCTTCTCTTCCAGACTGTTATTCGAATTCTGCATCACAAGATAATCCTATTAGAATTAAATATAAGAGTGATATGAAGATTTATATGTCAACTGGAACACATTTCTCAAACATAATGTGCATACAGATCACTCACGGATCTTGATAAGTTGTAGATTCTTATTCACTAGGACTGGGGTGGACCCTGAGATTCTACACTTTTAACAGCTCCCAGATGGGACCACACTGAGCAGCAAGGATCCAGACTACCCAGTTAACCCAACCTTTGATGGGACTTAAACACTCTCAATCATAAGAAACCCATTAACTCACAAGGCAGCCCCAGCCATTTTCAAATAGATATGATTTTATAATAGCTTTATCATATTAATCAGATTTCAGTACTCATAACTTTCAGTTTCTGGAATTCCCCAGAAGATATAAAAATGTCCTTATACAGTTAATATGTCTCTTTTTCCAAGAATTGTTTCCTTTTTAAACCTTGGTTCTAGTTTCCTTGGTAAGCAAGATTTGTAAATTACCAGCTCAGATGTTCTTACCATTTCCAAGAAGACTCTTGATTTACCTGACTCCCATTCACATGTCAAATAAAAGTATTAATTCTGAGTGTAATCCCCACATTTGGTTGACACAACAGACTTGAAAGGCTACCCCATAGCTGATGTCACAGAAAGGGAGAATAATGGAAGGCAGAAAATAGTCATGGAGTAAAAGGTATTTATTAAGAAGATATAGTCTTCACGGTTACTCTCTTCTTAGAAACTATATGTTCTAAAGTAATCACCCCCAACGCCAATGCAATTTAGCATACAAGAGAATCTCCAAAGCACTTGTTACAACACAGATTTCTGGACTTGTCTCCACAGGTTCAGATTCAGTAGGTCTGCGGTGTGGCCAGAGATTTTGGATTTCTAATAAGTTCCTAAGTAATTCTAATATTGTTGGGTCAGAAATCCCACTTTGAGAACCACTGCTTAAATAAATTTGAAGAAATTTTAAAGAAAATGGTATAGAACAAGAAAAACAGTGGATAAATATTTTGCATTCAAGGCAAAATATCTTTCATACAAATATAAAATCAATTATTATGCTGAGATTATCATCTGCTCCTACTGGTTTTTGATAGCCAAGGATCAATGACTAAGATGAAATATGCTTATCTCCTAAATAGTCAACTAGGTTTAGGCAGAGGTAGAAAAAGCCAGCTCTTTCATGATTTTAGTGCCTAACATCAAAAAAGGATTTAGTCTATAAAGGCATGCAATATATTAGCCACACTTATCAATGTTTCTACTGCACATTTATTTAAAATATGAGATTTTTGTCTGTACATTCTTTTAAGTGGAGACTGTCACACGATTACTCTCATTTTTACTGTAATAGCTAGTGGTTCTATCTCTTTAGATTTTTTAAATATTGCATGGTATATTAGTAATATAATGATCATCATAATAATAATAGAAAGAATTTGTTTTATTTAAATCAAGGATAGGTTTGTCTGTAAAAATAAAGTTTACTGAAATCAAGCACCAAAGAAAATGGGTAGTTAAGCATGGGTCACAACAATAACAAAAATTTAATAAGTGGCAGTGATTTGTCTTTTAAGTGCAAGGATAATTTTCATGCAAAATGAAGCAAATAATACTAGCCATAACATACATGTCAACATATATCACCTCATTTCAACTGTGGAGTTATCTATTTATAAAAATATTTTGCCTATATTTACAACAATTTACATTAACATTATTAAAACAAATACATGATATTTTCTGCACTTATGCTTACTATTGAATTTAAAATTTAAGATGGATTTGAATAGATAATAGAAGTAACTCCTACCATACACTTTACCTATAGTCTTATGGGAACATGAATTTTACTTTATTTTCATTAGACAATAAGGTCATGCAATATTATTGCACTATATTATTTAGAATAAGCAACAACTACCTTCCCATATATAATGAGTCAAATCCAATTGAAGATAATTTTTCACTTTCTCAGTATTCCAAGGTGAGAGGTGGTCAGTAAGCTATTTTCTTTCACACAGTAATGTAGGTTCCTTTCTTGTCTAATCCTTGCCATTTCCTTGAGTTTTGTATCCAGATGGTAGGAAGAGAGAGAGGCTGAAGGAAACACACCCATTTCCAAAATCCTTAGTCCAAAAATGACGCATACTTTTCTCATATTCCACTGATGAGAACAACTCATGTGGCAATAACCAATTACAAGAGAGGCTTAGAAAGTAGTCTAGCCTTAAGGCTGGAAAAAGAATGAAGAGGCTTTTGGTAAAAACTTAGCCAGTTTTCCCCACACATTGTTTGTGAAAGTAATATGGAAATAAATATGTAGAGAATATGTTATGTTTAAACTTTCTATTGTGCATATTTTAAAAAAGATTAAATGTAATTAATTGGAATTGATCGTAAAATTAATACCCAATTTTATCACAAATAGTGAGCACTGTTTATGATGTAGGATTCATGTTTCTTATTTTTTATGCTACGCATTACTCTTCTTACCTGTCTACAAAAGCAAACTAGAGAATATGAAAGCTATACTAAGCACAAGTAGCTGACTCTTGTGGCTTCAAATGTATTAGCATCAAATTAGCATCAAATTGTTGTGAAAGGCTACATTAATCAGCTTTTATCTCTGCATTTATATGGGATAACTGTAAAATGTAGCATTTCGACAAATAGTCACTGAGATTTCAACTCATAAGTAAAAATATCTTAGTGTTATGGGACAGCAAAAACTATTAGTTATTTTCTGAAGTCAAAATGTGATAAGAAAAGACAAGTTTCAGAGAATTTTATCTGGCATCATTCAATGCTATCTGACATCAACCTAAGAGCAATACAAGGACACTAAAAACAAATAAATTAAAATAATGATGTCTTATGAAATAACTTTTTCTTCTTTTTTAAAGGAAAAATAACATTTCATAGGAAAAAAAATTGATGTCCCTCTTTAATCCCCTATGAGATAAAATATTAAGAGAAAAAATAAATTATAGTCAGCAGTTATTTTTA
>NW_011888790.1:14424219-14425388 GCF_000151845.1 Pteropus vampyrus
ACAGAACTTAATATCATCTCATAGACATGTATATTGTGAAAAACAACTATTATTGAATAGTGCCAAACTGCAACTGGGTCCAGACTAGATTTGTACAGGGGAACCAGAACCTAGACTCTTGGCAAGCTGGAAATAAAGGCTATTGAAATCCTTTGATTAATCTTGAAATTATGCAAACCTGCATATTATGTCATTTAATTTATTTCAGTAATAATTTTACCATATTTAGTAAATATTTTTATAATATATATCTGTGTTTTATTTTATTGTCATTTATTTTCTCAATCAATTTTAGAATTTGGGGGGTTATAAAATTGGCCTTTGAATATTGAAACATGTTTTACAATATTATTCAATAAGTTTTTATTTATAATTCTAAGTGTCCATACAGCATCTAGGAACTAGCTGTGTAGGGAGTCAGGAGTCATACAATGCGATAAAAGATAAAATGAAGTTGATATGGGAGCATAGAAAAGAAACACCTAATTTAGTTATCGGAAATTAAAGTTGAGGATGAGGAGGGTTTATTATGTAAATTTGTGAACAAATATTGCAAGAAGGGGGAAGTGGCAACCAGTGTCAGATATTACTGAGAAATCAAGTAAGATAAAAATAAAAACTTCCTGTGGATTTAGCAACAAGATATTACTAGAATATTACTAGAATATTTAGCAAGGGAAGTTTCCCTGAAGTAATAATGCAGAAGACAAATCACAGTGGCAAAGAGATTACAGGTTGAAATGTGGCCGTCCAAGAAATGTGGCTGCTAATGATGTGAAAAGGTGAAATCAGGCTGAAAAGAAATGAGTTCTTGTCTCAGAAGTCAATAGAACTCCAGTGGTTCTTAGGTGGGCTTTAGAAGTTCCAAATTCTGTGAAATTGTATGCAAAATTTGCATGTAGATGCATGAGTGCATTTGTTTGAGATAAATATACATAGTAGGAGATTCTTAAGGTAATCACATATCAAAATATTAGTAACCAGAGCTGTATATATTAGATACTTATTAGTATTATACACAATATATATAATCTTTATAGCTTGCATAGACCTATATTTATGTATGATGACAATACGTTATTGTGATTGGTTTTGTTTGGGACAGAAAAAAATCTTATTACTTTATTAGAATGCATATTGTGTTATATTTTATTACTACTTGCTATTAT
>NW_011888790.1:14428263-14430596 GCF_000151845.1 Pteropus vampyrus
TTAAAATGTACTTCACTTCTATATCTGTTCCTATTAAGTTAACAAGAAGTTTAAATACAAAATGTACTTTTTTAAAATACAATTTTTTACTTTCCTTATTGTAGTTGTTTATTGTCATGTGTTGCTTTTATGACTTTTAAGATGATTCCACATTTTAATAAGGTTGGCAAAAACCCAATTTGGAATAATTATTTGGTGATTTTTAAAAAACACAAAATTGTGTTAGTGATTTCTAAATCTTTTCAGAACCAAAGCGCAATCAATTTTCAAGATATACCAAAGGATATAATTCTCCTTTAAATCAATTTCTCTCCAATTGGTTTCAGTGTTCTAATTAAATAACTCAAAGAAAGAGACAAAAAGAGAAGTGAAAGAAAACAGAGAAAAACATTCTTTGTTCTCTAAAAATATTCATTAAATATTTTAACTGTTATGTTTAATAACTATATAAATTTTTCTAAGAAAATTATAAGTAATAAATATCATAATCTCTTCAAACCTCTGGTTCCTTATAAAATATTTTATAATAAGATACATATTAAAATACCTTAAAGTAATCTGCAATTAAAACTTAAGTATCATTAATAGAAACTTTTAGACTGATTTAATTGAACTTTAAAGTTATTAAGGGCACAAATAAAAATTGTTGAGTATTTTTAAATTTAATATTGAAAGCCTTTTAGATTAGCTGAATATATCTGTAAAGCAGATTCTTAGTGACAGCATTTGATATATTTTTAAATTTATTAACAATTGAATGTTCCACATCCAATTAGAAATAAATTAGCCTTGAAACTCACAAAATTAGATATAAATCTATGTCATAGTCTGATAATTGCAATTAAATTTACAATAAACTTACCGAACACCTGTTATGTACCTCTTATTGCAACTTACTGAACTTCTACTATATCTCACCCTGAGATATTTAAAAAGTAAAAAAAAAAAAAATCATAATATATGCAGAATGATCAAATAAGCATGTGGACATAGTGATATCAAGATATCTCTTTTTGTATGTTTCTCCTTTGCCTCAAATTCAATGTAACCAAAACTGTATATCTTTTCCTTTTATCCCTAGCTGCTCTCACTGTCACATCCATCCTCCCAGTATCTAAGGCTCATAATTTTGGAATCTTAATTTAGTTAATTCTAAATTTTGACCCTTAATATAGTATGATACTAAGATTTGTTGAGTTTTTACCACAAAATAGTTCTGTTTTTCTCATTTTTCCACTGACTCAGTATCTCATGCCACATTATTGTAGAAGTTATTTAACTGATTTTCTTTAATAATCAATCTTGAAGCAAGTGTAAGTGGAGGTCTGGATATAAAGACAGTTGGGGCAAAAAACAGGCAGAGATGTACTAGTGAGGTGAAGTGATAAATTATACACAAATATTTCAGCAGGCTGAGCATCTGAATCATTATGTCCACGCATAATAGGTAAGAATCCAATAGTCAAGTAGGGGCAAATAGAATGCCTGGCAACATGGAAGGTTTACTCAGATATGGACAGAAGCAGACTTTCAGCTCAAGAGAAGTTGCAAGAGCTGGCAAGGACATCTGTCCTAAGTAAGAAAATAAGATGTAGTATTGAAAGTACCAATTAAGCAGACTCCCTGGTTTTCAAACCCTGTCATATACTAGCTGATCTTAGGTAAATTATTTAAACTTTCTGTAATTCCCATTTCATTATGTGTAAAATAGGGATAAAATAGTATCTACATCATAGGATTAAAAGAGATTATTTATTTACAGAGCTAAATAAATGCCACCTATTATTAGCATCAGTAATTTCAAACCTTAGAAACAAGGCAACACCTAGTAGCTGCAGCTGAAATAAAAATTAGAGGTCACAGTAGATCAAATTTGTATAAGCAGATGAAAGTCAGAGATGGTCTTAGATAACCATACCTTGCTGTACACTCTTAATTCTGAGGATTCAACTAGAAAATACATAACTAAATTATATAGAATTTCTGAAAATTTATGCCACTAACATACAATTTAGTTTATTAATGCATTTATAAAATGCTTTCTGATATAGTTCTTCATTGTCTCTTTATTAGAATATAAGCATGTGATTAGGTTAGATTATTAAAGCATGAGTCCTGCATATGTTCAATTCTGGGGAAAATGCATTGGAATTACCCTTTTTTGAACTTCAAGTCATATTCCAAATCACATGGTACAGAGCTAAAACAATTTATGAGAAGGTAGCACTAGAAATTATTTCCTCAGATAATATTGATTCTTCGCCAAGGCTATATGAGAGCTCTTCTAAAAAGAATAGAAACATATGCTAAATGTTATTAATATAATTATTTTA
>NW_011888790.1:14431756-14465856 GCF_000151845.1 Pteropus vampyrus
TTCGTTTGTTTGTTCTTTCTCTTTCTTTTCTATCTATTTCTATTATTTAAATTTATATGCTTAAGTAATGTTATTGCTTTCGTGAACTTTCATATTAGGTATTTAAATTTAAATCTTGCTCTATTTTATCTCACAAACCCTGTACTTATTATTTTATCTTTTCTAAAAAAATGTACATACAATCTAAATTGAGGTCTACATCTCTGCCTAAAAGTTTTTCAAATGACTCAATTAACTATTTTTCTGTGACCTGAAAATATGTTTATTTATTCAAGTGGGAAAATTAGTCAAGGCTCCAGAGTTTCAATGATGTCATCCACCTGAAAAACTTTAGAAGAAAAACTATACTTAGTGAAAGAAAGGCCCATTTTAGAAAGGACTAATCCCATTAGACAACCTGGTTAAGATTTATAAAACACCACTAGCTCAATGGGCTGCATATATTTATGGGTCAGGCACCAAGTGGACATCAGCAAGAGGAATCCAATATTCTCTTCCTTTGATATTTACCTATCATAGGACAAAAGAACTCCACAGATGGACAAGGTGATTTAGTGCAAACTAATTTACAATGATTATTTTGTGAGCACTTAGACAGTGGGTGTTAAATGAAGTAGTTTGTCCTTTAGAGATTAGATCAAGATATTTAGGGTAACCTTCAGATGGTGACCTTTGTTCTTTGTCATCTTCAGCTAATTATAGGTATTGGTTTCAAGGTTAATGATGTAATATCTATTATGCTGTCAGTTTTCTAGGATAAATCAATTCTAAATGATATCACTGTAGCACAAGTTTTTCACATCAGGAACCATTCCAACCATACACTTAATAATTTAATTATTGTGAAAGGAAAGTATATTAAAATGTAGTCATTAAATGACACCTTTAAAATGAGTTCTATCACTACACTTTCATTTAGATCTTTAAAAATAAAGTTACTTTCAAAAACTAACTTGGAAGGGCAAAAACACATAGAATACAACAAATCATTTGTTTATTTTTGTGTGACAGATTGAAAAACAAGTGTTTTATATATTTATCTAGATAGTATATATTTGTGAAGACCAACTAATTATACTGCTTTCTTCGAAGAATTTCAAGCATGGTCAGATCAAATGGTAGGTAGAGATATGGTGGGTGGGGCTTAAAATACATCTGTAAGTTTCTAGCTCCTTTATATGCAATTAATACAATCACATGTAAAGAACTTGAGAATGATACATGATTTCATAGTAAGAACAATTTTTGCTTACCAAGACATATGACACCACTCTATGATCCCATTGTGAACTTAAAAAATGTTGATTCTTAGTAATATTAAATAATAATAAAAGCTTTTCGATGAGAAAATCAAGCCATAGTATTAAATTACATTTTTTTGTTTGTTTCATACATTGGTTTAGAATCAAAGCTAAAACTAAAATAAAATATTTACTCCTGTAATCGCATCTCTGGTTAGGAAATGTTTTCCAATACTAGACAATAAAAAAAGTGAATATGGAAAGTCGATAATAGCTCAAAATATGTCATGAAAATTAAAAAATGCAACTCTGAGTTCTATTTCAAAAAGTTATCCGAGATGGTCATTACATCATCATTAAGATATCTTAGTTTAAAGAATGTATATGTTTTAAAAGATCTTCCAAAACTTAACTAGGAACTCTGATGTAGAAGTCTAAGGAAGGAGGTAGGAGGTTTTTATTTATTTAAACATAGTTTGATGAGGCTAATTACAAAATTATATATACATATATAAAGAATATTCCCTTCTATGTTCATCGATATTTGGCCATAAGTAAAAAAAAAAAAAAAAAGGTTAATTTATTATCTTTGAAGGTTTTGCTCTGGGAGCTTTTAAATTTAAACTTTATTTTAAAATTATTAATTTAATAAATTATGTCACAGATCAATTGATAATATAAATGATGCATAATTTAACTTCACCATCACATAACATTGTTCAATATTATTTACCAAAGGAGTTAATGTCCCTTGTTACTTTATACCTTTTTAAAAAAATATTTACTCTCTTCCAATTACAAGAAAGGTAAAAACATGTGAAACTGGTGTATGCCTTGAAATTTCTCTGCCACTGAGTGAATTCATCACATATTTCATAATTTTCACCTTCAACATTTTTCCCACTGGTTTGCCCTCTTTCTTTTCTTTGTACATAGCAACCTGACAATGAAAATATCTACAACAGATGCGTAAATCACAAGTCTATTGATTGTAACTATCCATTTTATACCACATTTTAGGGACCACGTTATTTGAACAATAAATTTACCAGCAAGGAATTCAGCAAAATGATCTCTGCCCTTGAATAGCAACTGTAATCATAATGTTTAAGCATCAGTGCTGACAGTTTGCAATAGTTTTTCATCATGCATTTCATTCTTCACAATAAATTGAAGTTTAAATTAGAGGCACTGCTTTGGCATAGGAATTCATATTACCTTTTGGGAATTAAGACATATATTTAAATCCATACTCACATAAATCTCTGCTATCTTCCTTTTGTATTATATTCGAATTATCCCGATATCAAAAAGTCCTGCTGTTTTGCCTTTAATCACTAGAATAGGGAACTAACAATAGAAATATTCAATATGAAACCATTGTTACACTAGAAGAAATTCTGCATTAGCCAGATATTCTATTAATTTGTGTAATATCCATCATTTGAGGCATATTTTAGTATTTTAAAACAGCCTCTATTCATGAGGGAGCTACAGTAAGAGAGAGGGTTTTAAAAGATCAATTACTTATATTAAACAATATCAAAGGCTCCTAAATAAAACAGAAATGAAGAAAGTATATACCCTTTTAGTTAACATGTAAAATAGCATTCTGTAGATGAAAATCTTCATTATAAATTTACAGCAGTCAAAACTTAAAACAACTTAATGACTATTCAGAAGGGAGTATTTAAATAAATTAAAGTTTTGAAATACAACTAATATTCTGCAGGGTTTTAAAAGAATGCAATGTAAGGAGAATGTCTTAGATACTGTCAGTTTGCTCCTCGAGATCCATTCCCCACCTCTCTTATCTAAGTTTGTGTTACCAAGACTTGGAATTATTTTAAATAATTAAACTGAAGTCATACACTAAAAAATTTTTGAGTTCAGTTAAAATCATACTCTCAATATGTATGCAGATTTGGTGTCTTTCATGTGCATTCTTTCACTGCACGACAAAAGTACTAGTTTCTAACCTATATTGTAAGTTTTTCACCACTATAAATAAAAAATTGTTAAATTATTTTGACATACTCTGACAAGAAGTGAACTGTTTCATTGATAATATTTGAACACATTGGATAAAATAAATAGTAACATTAAATAGAATATATCGCTAATAACCACAGTATTCCTAAAATGCTATGGAGGATAGGATAGCTGTGTCTATGAAATTCTCTTGAAAATATGTAGAAAATTATCTCATTCAGTTTCACTTGCAGCAGTGAAATATAAAAAGAAATAGACTGATGTTTATATTGTTAGATAAGGAAGTCATATTCTTAGAATATAAGTTTTCTCATTTTTAAGTTTTTACTAGAGTCATTATATCATGTACATTAATAACAGAGAAATCTCATTTTTTATCAGCCATAGCATATAAACAGATATTGATTTTTTTTTCAGTAGTGGCATAAATAATGAAAAGATGGAATGGCATAGCCAAATGTTGGCAATAAACTAAACCTTTAACAAGTTACATTGTTATGTGAAAAGTGATACAATGACTGAATTGAACCAAAGTTTTTAAACAGATCAATTATTTAAATATATCTATCTATATCAGTTTCACTGGTTTTCAATTCTTAAAAAAACAAACTTAGAATAGTTTCATAAATTCTCATCCAGAAACTATAAAAACTATAATATAGAATTTTAGATTCCATACAAACATTTAGAGCCAAATTTTATTGAGATTCGGGGTGACAAAAGCTTATTATTTTGAGGCAGAATTATATTTACTTGAATACTTTAATAACATCCTTGTTATAGGTTCCATTAATATTTCACATCTCTAAGGATGATCACTCAATATCCACTTGAAAATTCTGACCTAGTTATCACAGCATTTCATAAAACTTAAAACCCATTATTGCCATGATACCTTTTTAATATTTTCTAATTTAATGTATTTTATAATGAAATTCATTTCAAACTACTGAAGACTCATCTTCATAACTTATTATTTTAACTCTTCTTAATAAGTTCAATTGTTTCTATCATATCTGTTGCTTCTAATTTACTTTATTTGCTTCACACAAGTACAAATAAACTTTTTACAGCATGGTCAAAATTCATTTAAATTGGTTTTAAGTATATGTTTGTGCCCTGAAGCTCTCTTCATGTTTTGTTCTATAGTTCTATCTCTTTTTTCATTATCAGCCTCTCCATTTCTTTTAACTCCTTGTTATTACAAACATATAAACCTACTCAAGTCTTATCCATCTTTTCAATCACTCTATCTCTAATAATCACTACTAATAACCACTCTAGATCTCCTCCCATTTATGGCCAATTTTCTTGACATATTCATCTATAATCTCTCCATTTTATTAGCTCCCACTCATTCCACAACCCACACCGATATTCTCTAAATAAGGTCATCTTTTGAGTTTCATATTGCTAAACCAAATGGGCACTTGACAGGCTTCATCTAACTTGAGTTCCCAGAAACAGTAGGCAATGTTGACAACCCTATTTCTTGGAACTCTCTCTTCCTTCAGTTTTCTTAGAACAATATTCCCTGATTTTATTCCTAACCAGAATGATAACATTTCTTGGTTTACTCAAGAGAATCTTGGATTACGCTTGTTGTTATGGTATATTTATTTTTATATTTTTCAAAGATTTTTTACTTTTTATAAATTTTACTATTATTTCTCACATTGAGTAGGGCAAGATGTATTTGATAAACTATTTTGAAATATCCAGCTTCTGCTATGATCTTGCCTACCATGTGAAAACATGATAAATACACAGAATTCTTATTTCAAACATTATTATTAAAATACTATCATTAAAATATCCTTGGGCATGATCTCATATAGAATGTAGATTAAATTTACACTCACAACAAATTTCAACAGAGCAAAAGACAGAGCTCCTTTTGTATTATATTCGAATTATCCCGATATCAAAAAGTCCTGCTGTTTTGCCTTTAATCACTAGAATAGGGAACTAACAATAGAAATATTCAATATGAAACCATTGTTACACTAGAAGAAATTCTGCATTAGCCAGATATTCTATTAATTTGTGTAATATCCATCATTTGAGGCATATTTTAGTATTTTAAAACAGCCTCTATTCATGAGGGAGCTACAGTAAGAGAGAGGGTTTTAAAAGATCAATTACTTATATTAAACAATATCAAAGGCTCCTAAATAAAACAGAAATGAAGAAAGTATATACCCTTTTAGTTAACATGTAAAATAGCATTCTGTAGATGAAAATCTTCATTATAAATTTACAGCAGTCAAAACTTAAAACAACTTAATGACTATTCAGAAGGGAGTATTTAAATAAATTAAAGTTTTGAAATACAACTAATATTCTGCAGGGTTTTAAAAGAATGCAATGTAAGGAGAATGTCTTAGATACTGTCAGTTTGCTCCTCGAGATCCATTCCCCACCTCTCTTATCTAAGTTTGTGTTACCAAGACTTGGAATTATTTTAAATAATTAAACTGAAGTCATACACTAAAAAATTTTTGAGTTCAGTTAAAATCATACTCTCAATATGTATGCAGATTTGGTGTCTTTCATGTGCATTCTTTCACTGCACGACAAAAGTACTAGTTTCTAACCTATATTGTAAGTTTTTCACCACTATAAATAAAAAATTGTTAAATTATTTTGACATACTCTGACAAGAAGTGAACTGTTTCATTGATAATATTTGAACACATTGGATAAAATAAATAGTAACATTAAATAGAATATATCGCTAATAACCACAGTATTCCTAAAATGCTATGGAGGATAGGATAGCTGTGTCTATGAAATTCTCTTGAAAATATGTAGAAAATTATCTCATTCAGTTTCACTTGCAGCAGTGAAATATAAAAAGAAATAGACTGATGTTTATATTGTTAGATAAGGAAGTCATATTCTTAGAATATAAGTTTTCTCATTTTTAAGTTTTTACTAGAGTCATTATATCATGTACATTAATAACAGAGAAATCTCATTTTTTATCAGCCATAGCATATAAACAGATATTGATTTTTTTTTCAGTAGTGGCATAAATAATGAAAAGATGGAATGGCATAGCCAAATGTTGGCAATAAACTAAACCTTTAACAAGTTACATTGTTATGTGAAAAGTGATACAATGACTGAATTGAACCAAAGTTTTTAAACAGATCAATTATTTAAATATATCTATCTATATCAGTTTCACTGGTTTTCAATTCTTAAAAAAACAAACTTAGAATAGTTTCATAAATTCTCATCCAGAAACTATAAAAACTATAATATAGAATTTTAGATTCCATACAAACATTTAGAGCCAAATTTTATTGAGATTCGGGGTGACAAAAGCTTATTATTTTGAGGCAGAATTATATTTACTTGAATACTTTAATAACATCCTTGTTATAGGTTCCATTAATATTTCACATCTCTAAGGATGATCACTCAATATCCACTTGAAAATTCTGACCTAGTTATCACAGCATTTCATAAAACTTAAAACCCATTATTGCCATGATACCTTTTTAATATTTTCTAATTTAATGTATTTTATAATGAAATTCATTTCAAACTACTGAAGACTCATCTTCATAACTTATTATTTTAACTCTTCTTAATAAGTTCAATTGTTTCTATCATATCTGTTGCTTCTAATTTACTTTATTTGCTTCACACAAGTACAAATAAACTTTTTACAGCATGGTCAAAATTCATTTAAATTGGTTTTAAGTATATGTTTGTGCCCTGAAGCTCTCTTCATGTTTTGTTCTATAGTTCTATCTCTTTTTTCATTATCAGCCTCTCCATTTCTTTTAACTCCTTGTTATTACAAACATATAAACCTACTCAAGTCTCATCCATCTTTTCAATCACTCCATCTCTAATAATCACTACTAATAACCACTCTAGATCTCCTCCCATTTATGGCCAATTTTCTTGACATATTCATCTATAATCTCTCCATTTTATTAGCTCCCACTCATTCCACAACCCACACCGATATTCTCTAAATAAGGTCATCTTTTGAGTTTCATATTGCTAAACCAAATGGGCACTTGACAGGCTTCATCTAACTTGAGTTCCCAGAAACAGTAGGCAATGTTGACAATCCTATTTCTTGGAACTCTCTCTTCCTTCAGTTTTCTTAGAACAATATTCCCTGATTTTATTCCTAACCAGAATGATAACATTTCTTGGTTTACTCAAGAGAATCTTGGATTACGCTTGTTGTTATAGTATATTTATTTTTATATTTTTCAAAGATTTTTTACTTTTTATAAATTTTACTATTATTTCTCACATTGAGTAGGGCAAGATGTATTTGATAAACTATTTTGAAATATCCAGCTTCTGCTATGATCTTGCCTACCATGTGAAAACATGATAAATACACAGAATTCTTATTTCAAACATTATTATTAAAATACTATCATTAAAATATCCTTGGGCATGATCTCATATAGAATGTAGATTAAATTTACACTCACAACAAATTTCAACAGAGCAAAAGACAGAGCTAGCATGATTAGTCTTTATTATTTCTGTGCCTTCTCCCAAAAAGATGTCTAAATTCTTAGATAATGTAGTAATTGAACCCTCAGAATCATTGCTTTGAAATACGGTCTTTTACAGCACTTAAAAAAATTCATTTCCAATTTTTTATCTGAACTTTCTATCTATACTAGAGTCTTTTCTTTCTTTTATACACTCGCACACTCATAGGAAAAGGCTCTCCTATTTGGCTTGTTTGGGGCTTATTATACATTACCAATGATTTTCTATAGTTGCAGAGCTGAAAAATCCACTCAGGGCATGTTTAAAGAACATTCATTTTCTCGTCGGGAACACTGGTAAACGGATCGCGACAAGCATGGTTCATATTTATTAGAGAGGAGGATGAGCAGTACATGTTTGTGGACCTGGGCATTTGTCCTTGAGCACACTGTTTTGGACAGTCACTTCTAGTGCTCAGAGAATACTTGCTGTTCTCAATGTCTGAGTATAGAGTTCTAGAAACTCAAATCTCTTTTTCTAAAGACTTACATAACCATATTAATGCTAAACTGATGTATTCAAGAAGCTGGATTAGGGTATAGGGGAAAATGTTACTGTTTTCTCTATTGCCCAGAATCTCCTAGGTCCTATCTCAAACGATTCATTCTGGTTTCTTAAACAAAACTCGTATTCTGCACACTTCCATTTTCTTTTCTACTAAGAGACATATTTATTCTGACCAAACTTCTCATATTTCTGTTCATCTAGTATCTCTAAAGTGATTTTAAAGTAGGAACATCTTAAAAGATGTTTTAAATTTAATTCACAGAGTGTCCTTCAATAATGTGAATATGCTGCAATTTTTGAAAAAAAATCTATTTAAAAATATATTTAGAAATTTAGAAAAGATAGGCAATAAAAACTGCTGAAGATATATGTGAATTCACTTTGACAATTCTAAAATACAAAGAAAATATAGGATAATGCAGTTATTATTACTCTATTGGGCAGTATAATTGTTATATTTTCTATATCTATATGTAGGAGGCCAAGAGTGAAGTAAAGATTAGGAATTTACAAGAGAGCAAATCCTGGAGTTCTTTCTGCAGATGTTACACCCTTGTGAAATAGTCTGCATAAAGTCCTGTGTACCTTCTCTCAGTTCTGCAGTTAAGCTACATGCTTCAATTGCTACAGCTTCTTTGGCCCTGTTTCATTAAATTCAACACTAACACCAGGGTGTGATGTTGCTAGGGAAATAATTTGGAAAGATACTTATTCATAGCCGCAATTGGTTTTCTCTGGATTAATAAGGAGTTCGATGTGATTTAATTCATTTCAAGTCTGTGATGCTACCAATCTATCTGTGGAAGAAAATTATGCTTATCTCCGTTTAACATTTGGTGAAAGAATTACCTATTTGTGTTTCTTGCTCCCCTCAGTCCTTAAATGCCTTTAATTCTAATGTATACAGTTATCTATCTGTACAATTCCATCCTTTAACACATTGTTAAATTTTTGCAATAGCTTTGTAACCTTCTCTAGCCATTTCTGGTGTTTTGCAGCAACTGCTGTCCAGAGGACCTGCCTAAGACAATGATTTCACCTTGGTGCTTTTGGTCCAGAGAAGGTCACTAGCTTATGAATGTCATGGAATTTTTCACATGGGCTTCTAAAATTCTCCAGCAATGATTGACCCAATCATTTGGCAAAATCATATATTGTACTGTATTACTGATTGAGTATGTGTACATGCACATATGTGTAATGAATCTCCAATGATATTCTAAGCTTTTTTGACATATAGCTATCATTTAAACCATGCCTGCTGTATCCTAAGAATGTTATGTCTCATATCTCTAATTATACCACACCACCCGCTAAGTATTGCTATCACCACCTTATATTAGGGAAACTGAGTCAGATAGATATTTGGCTTGTGTAAGTCCACACTGCTGAGTAAGTGACAAAGTCGTGATTCAGACTGAAGACCCTTGGCTCCAAAGCCCTCTCTCTCTTCACATCACAACATGTTGCCTTCTAGTAAATTATGTTTGTTCTTGATTATATTTGGCTTCAAGAAAACAGATAATCAACAAGAGGTTACATACTAGATGGAAAAAAAAAAAACTTCTGAGATTGCTGCTACCTTCTCTATTTCTTAATTATTAGAGACAGGAGAAGCAAAGTGAAGAATCATAAAGCAAATGGCAGAAAAAACATTCGACAGGACTGGGACACTCACATTTCTCTTATGTGGCACATTTTCCCAGATTCAGTAAAATATACAGAAATAGTAATAGTAACAAGTGTTCCTTATTTAGATACCAATTAGCAAGGCAGTTGAGAAAAAAATGCAAAGAGAATTGGCACCTGATCATTAACATTCTCTCCAAGCAAATGAAAGAAGGAAAATAATCTTTAGACCACCTTCCTAGAGTATTGAAACTCATACAGAGTAACTTTTCAAACATGAGATGCCACTGGCTGCTGGGAATTTTTGGTGATCTTTGTTCATAGACATGTAGAAGGTGGTACATACAGAAAACAGGACTTTTCAGAAGTCCTAAGTCCATACTATATAAAAAAGGCACTCAACAAATATTTCTTATGTCTATTGAATGTTTTGCCTTATTTCACATGTGATCCATTAGGGGAAAAAAAAAATCCTTTTATTCTACTGGCAACAGAATAGGAATTTTTGTTGTTGTTGTTCAAAAGTTTCCTTAATTAAAAAAAGGAGTTTTTTTAGTATTCAGCTTCTGGGCTACCTAATCAGCCCTTGACAGTTAAAGATAAAAAATAATATATTTTTGGTAGAAGATACCACACAAGACGACATCTGTTATTATATAAAATGTCAGAATTAACAACATCTAAAGGTTATGACTTTGACGGTATCTGTTGAAAGTCTAAACAAAGTATTCCATCAAGACTCTAGTTTTGACACTGTCTTACCTCTTTGGCATCTGCAGGGGCCTTGGCGTTCTTAGAACAGTTCTCATTGATAATAATTTTCACAGTATGAAGAGCCTTTGTAAATGTACATGTTACATAAATTTTACATGCATACAAAATTGTACGAATCTTGAAATTATTTTGATAGAAATTTTATGTGAAGTCATTCTTTTGTAGGATGATATCTGTCGATAATAATTGTTCAGTAAATTTTACCAATTTCTAATATTATAGAAAACATTAGAGAATCATGTGAAAGAGGAAGGTTAGTGGTATACCATAATAAAATGTGATTTTTAAACATGAGTAATAGCACTAATAGTACCTTCTGAGGGTGCAGCATTTATTTTATTCCAATAGAAAAATCAATATGAAAGATAGGCAATTAATACTATTCATTCTTGCTAGTAATTTTTTTTTTTTTTTTGCTGAACACAATAAAACCACATTTCTCCCCAAATTACATAGTTGAGATTAAAAAATGAAAAAGGCATGGCTAAAGTTTGTCAAATAAGACAAAATCTATTTTGTAAATACAACATGGCAAGTGGCATTATTACCAATATTAATTAGAGTAACAATAAGAATATAATGCAGCAAACAAAAAATGACTAATTTTCAAAGACAAGCCAAATTCAGATATATTCTGGTATAATTCTCACATGTCCGCAATTTAGTGAACTATGAGAGACTGGAAATATGATATAATTTTATTTTTTGTAATAAATATATTACTACAAGATGATATAAATCATTTTTTATTTTTAATTGAAAATGTAACTTAAAAATAGCGTAAATTATACACTGCAGATATGTTAGAACTGTGGGTATACACAAGTATGATGGGGTCCCCTTGATCAGTATCTCACTTTTTGTGCCCATTCTGAATAAGAACCTTTTGTACACCTTCACCTAAAGTAGTTACAATTCAAAAACAACTGCTGGCCATGTAGATTTTTCTTCTTTCCACGCAGGCCACTCCAGCCCCCAGGGCTACAGCTTTCGACCTCTAGAATCTTCCCTCAGGGTCTCCTCATTTCATTTGTTTTTTTCTTTAACAAAATTTGATTCTCCCTCCAGCTTCTAAATCTTGCAAATTTCCTCATTCCTATCACCCGATTCAGTAAGCAAAGTATGTTCCTTATAAAGCTTTGGGGTCTTGAAATATTAAATATTTTTTCTACTCACAAATAATGTGTTTTTATTCACAAGTGAAATAGAGATCTGAAAATAAAAGATAGTTAAAGATTAGAACAAGAGAGTAAAAGGAATGTATAGGATAGACTTATGGGAATTTATGGCCACAAGTTGGTTAAATGGGCCACCAAAAACGTTTAAAAAAGGAAATACTGATAAACGACACAGAAAGGGTCTTATAAAAATGTTTAAGTTCTGCTGCATGGTAGCAATGTCTCTCCATTTGCAATAAAATTTTATTAAAATTTATTTATCAAAAGACACTATTTTAAGAGTGTAAAGCCAAACTTCGGAGAGATAAGATTCATAATATTTACATCTAAAGAGAACCATCAGAATATTCTAAACAATCCAAAAATACAAAGATAGATGACCATTAAGAAATAAGACAACTGACTTGAACAAGCATTTCACAAAAGAGGAAATCCAAATGGACTTTAAGTATATGAAGAGGTATCGCATATCCTTAATCATCAGGGAAAACTAAAGTTAAAACCAATGATGAGAAACCACTCTATACTCAAAAGAATGCCTTAAAATCTGCTGACAGTGCCAAGTGTTGGTGAGGATAACAAAGAATCTTTATTTTCTTATAGTGTGGCTGATACATAAATTGGTACATTCTCCTTAAAAAGTGTTTTGCAGTTTCTAAAAAAGCTGCTATAACCAACCTATCAGTTCCACTTTGAGGTATATACATACAGCAGAAATCTGAACAGAAATGTATAATATAAGCACAATGCTACATATTCATAGCAATCTCTTCATCATAACTCTAAACTGAAAACAACCCAAAGAGCCATCAGCAGTAAATAAGTAGTGTTATATTTTTTAAATGGAATATCATACAGCAATGAAAAAATCATTTCTACAAACAACAACAAAGATAAATCTCAGATGCATTATGTGAGACAAAAGAATCCAGGCAGAGAAGAACATATACTATATGATTCCACTCATGTAAAATGCAAAACTAGTTTATGGTGATGCAAGTCAGAATAGCAGTCATCTGTGGAGGGCAACACCAGAGAAGGTATGAGGGCAGCTTCTTAAAGTGCAGGTCTCTATTATATTTGCATACAGGTAGAAGTTACATATGTGTGTTTATTTTAATAATTAAGCAGTACAGTTATGATTTGTGCACTTTTATGAATATATAATATAGCTTAGTTTTAAAAGTTTAAAAAATTAATTCAGTGAATTTCTTTCCAGTCTTGTCATTCCAATAAAAGCAAATGTAAAATACCTGCTGCTTCAACTTACCCACATTCAAAATATAAAGGCTTCAACTTAATTTATTTGTTGCCATTGGCTATGTTTACCTCTGCTCCAGTATCCGTTTGCAATTATAAGTAATTATAAGGGAAAATAGAAGAATCTTTTTTTTTTTTTTTGCTTTTCTTATAAGAATGCCGAGCACAGTAACATGTGGGAGTTTGTCCAAACTATAAGATGCTGCATCTTGAGGGTCACTAAATATTACACATTGTAAATCATTACACTGGAGATAAAAACCATATACCCACAAAGACAAAGTGAAGGGCCATTTCTGTCTTTGATATTTGTGCTTAATATTCAGCTTTCAGGATGGAGGCATGAAGAAGTGAAGATGTACCAAAATCCCATTTTCTTTTATAGAAAATGTTAGAACGCAGATGAGGGGGTCAGGAAAATTATGGCAAACTGATCTACTATCGGTCTCTTATGCTATAAAATCATACCTCTTCTCTACTAAGGCCTTTCTTGGTGAGGTCACCCTTGTAGTACATTAAACCTATGTCCATGTTGGTAAAGGAAATGTTAAAACTCTCAGAGGCAACACATAATCATTGCTGAGGATGTATGAGTTGTCAGATTTGTCCAAAGTAGAGGTCAGGAAGACATAGAAGACATAAGGGCTCATATCCTGAAAGACTTAAAATGGTCATTAAGGAAATTATATATATACATATGTATGTGTATGTATACATTTATATGTGTGTGTGTATACACATATGTATGTGTGTGTGTATATATATATACACATATGTATGTGTGTGTATATATGTGTGTGTGTGCGTGTATACACACACACATATATTATTTGGGGAGCCATTTAATGACTGGGGAAGAAACAATCTCAGAGCTACACTTTAGGATAATTATTGTGGTATTAACAGTTAACTTGGCTGGAAAAAAGAAAGACTAGCAACAACTAAATTTTGCAGGAAGAGAAAGAGATATAATCCCCCCACCTCCCCCCCCAAAATAATGCTACCTTAGAAAAGACATACCACAGGACTTTCAAAGCAAAGAAAGTCAACTGTAAATAGAAATTCATATCCTGAGAGTAATCATTCAATGATAGATTTAGATTGACACTTTCTCTTCAACACCGTAGCATTTGGCATTCTAAAACCTAATTTCTAGTTTTAAGAAGATCCTATAAGGAGTTTAAAGAGCCTCTTAAGGGAGATGAGGCATTAATATCATGACTGCACACAACTGTCATTGAGGTTTATCTGAAGGACTGAAGAAAGTCTAGTCCCCACACAAACCTCAAATGACCAAAAACTTTTCAATCTTCACAGTGGTAGATATCTCATTATTTCTTGATACATTGAAGACAGTTTTTCACAGCCTTCTATGAAAATGAAAATTTTACTACTAGTAAAAGAAGATATGAACATATCTTATTAAACCAAAATAATCATAATGGTAGAAGAGGAAGAATAAGGAGCCCAGAAGTATGTGGAGATATATATATTAAAGTGATCTTGACAAACGAAAACATTTCTTTATATTATTATGTTCTTATTCTAAAAATTTATGTAATGCACAATATAACATATCCGTTTCTTTTATTATGCACTTTAGTATTCTAAATTACTTAAAATTTGCTTACCAAAAATTTACAGCAAATACTTAAATTTCTTAAAACTAAGAAAAGTAGATGCCATAAAAGAGGTATCCCATGCATTTCAGACTCTGATGTCACCTACACAATTGGATTCTTTCCTTCTGTCTTACAACAGAACTCTGATTTTGTTTGTAGTAGCAATTTGCCGATTACAAATATTCATTACATCAGACCTTCTCTCAGTCAGAGGAGGTCATGTGACACATTTCAATTCCATGTGCTATAAGGTTTATAGTAGTTGGGGATTCTGGAAAAACTTATTTTTTCTGAAAAACAAAAAGTAGGGAAAGAATCAGCTATAATCATCTTTCTGGATCTTGCTCTTTTCCTTTTTAATTCCTGGAGCATTGAGTGAGGCTTAAAAGTAGAATAATTACTTTCAGCTGTGGATTCATGGCTAAGTACATATAATGAATAACCTAGTAAGAATCAAGAAAAACCCTGAGTGTCACTAACACTATAACTACCTACCTCTCCAGTGCTGTCCAATAAAACTTTCCACAATGTTGTGTGCTGCCCAATATAATAGCCACTAGTCACATGTAGTTATAGCATTTGAAATGTAGCTAGTAAGATTGAAGAATTAATTTTTAATTTAATGCATTTTTAAAATTTAAACTTAAATAGCCTCTTGTGGTTAGTGACCACTATATTAAATAATACAACTAGACCTAAGCCTGTGCTATATTGGCAGGTTTGTTTTTTGTTTTTTGTTTTTTGTTTTTTTAACATGCAATTGACTGTAGTTCTAAGCAAATATGTTTATACTGGAGCTTTGAGTTCTGTCTTTACCTCTTGGCATGCACATGTGCGTGCACACACGCACACACACACCCCTACTCTGAAAATCTTTTTCTTAAATCACAATCTGATCACACCTTGATGGGACTGATCTTCAGGTAACTGTAAACTCTTTACAGTGAAACACAGGATAAAGCAAAAGAATGAAAACATGTTGTACTAAAGAGACTGATTCACCACAGGCAAGCTCCAAACATAGTCAAGCTCCTCTATCTGCATTTCTCAGTGTAGACAACTAAACAATGTTGAAAGACATGTGTTCTTGGTAAGTTCGGCCTTTCTTTTCAAAGAAAACTGGGCTCTGCATCCCCTTAAAAGATATGTCACATCCCACATGTTATGCTGCTCTGATTTCTCTCATTTCAGATTCAGACAAGGTGCCTCTTCTGATGTGGGTTTATATTGGGGCAGAATTGGATAATGAATAGGCAGAAGACCTTGACTGATGATAAGCAATACACAAAAGTTCAATTTCTTCTTGTTTCCAGATCATTTACACAGATCAGAGGATGAACAGGGATCAATGTGACAACCATCAAGAAGGAATAGAAGGCTAACTTTGGAAAATTGAAAGGATTAGCTTCTGCTGCCATCCTGTAAGCAAGAAACAGTGTATAAAAATGTCTTTGGATACAGTGAAAAGAAAAGAATTTCAGTCTTGGAATCCCAATCACAACCATAAATATGACTTCTGTGAACACAAAGTATTAAGGACACCGCTGTGGTGGTGATTTTCATCCTACGTTGCTAATGGTAGTACAGTACAATAAGGTTTTATACAGAGAAATTGTTAGGCATACTTTGTCAAAAAATAATCTATTAAACGAATTACTACCATCTTTCATTTTATACATTTGAGAATTTAGAAGCTACTCATATCCAACTATGGCCTTATTGTTTTTATGATACTAACGGAAGCCATGTTATTAAGTTGGAATTGCTTATTTTCAGTCAACAGGATTTCATTTTATATACCACTGTATAAGAAATATTAGAGTATAAAAAGGTTTTTAGAGCATTTTAAAGGTTTAATAAAAACTTTTTTCAAGCAGAAACCATGGCAGTCTAAAAGCAGACTCACGAGAGCATGCTTCTTTACAGCAAACAATTCTAGACCTGGCCAATTCACTGCAACATACAACTAAAGAAACTTAGATGAAGAAAAACACACTCTGACATCTAAATTCTAAATTATTTAATGATATCCTGAGATTTAAATTATATTTGAAACAATATTAGACAGGTATAATAGACACGAAGAAAATATCAAAGCCTAAAAAGAAATTAAGATAATTAAATAATTTGCTTTAAAGACTCCCTTAGCAATAAAGTGAATAGCAGCTCAGTTGGCATCTATTAGCCACTTAATAAATAATGATAGTGAGGACTTGCTGAGCACTTACTATGTAGCAGATACGCTGCTAACCACTTTATAATTGTCTCATTATTCCCCTTAATGAATTGTTATACCATTGAATATGATTGAGGCAACATTTTATTAGCTTTTATGAAAGATTTACATTATGTCATAGTTCATCAAAAATACATTTTCTATTAGTTTGTCCTTATTATCTATAAAATGAATAACCTCCATGAGGTAATGAGTATATTAGAAATAATTTTAAACTGTAAACCCATAAGGTTAACATTCTTACATCCACGTAGTGCTCTACCACTGATTTATCGGACATATGGCTATGAGCAAGCCATTAAAACTACCTCTAAAAATTTGCCTTATAAGTTTTGAAAATTGTTTTATGTACAAAATAATAACTGACTGAGGAAGAAGAAAGAAAATAAAAGTTATTCCTGAACCGAAAGTTTTTGATTCAAGAGAACAGGAACAGGACTTTATTATGTGTGCTTCTTAAAGATAATGAAGTAGAAGAAGGAATGGGAAATAATTCAATTTTCAAGAGCTAATGTAGCTTTGATCTGGAATTTCATGCATAAAAGCATAGCAGTCAAGTAGGGATGGATGAAAACAGTGAAGCAAAATGGTAAGAGAACACCTAGTTAGAATCAACTTACAACCACTTATTATGTGTCTCACGACTGCTTCACAGTGCTAGATTCTATAAAGAGGAATAGACAGGAAAAAGTACAAAGCGTGGGAAGAAATAGGCAGAACTTCCCTATTAGTGGGCTTGAAATCATGTGCTGCAAGAACAGGAGTTCTCAGGGAGGTGGGTTGAAATGAGGTGTTACAAGTCCGTGAATCATCATAGTTTGTGTGATATTATCATTCTTAAACTAGTTTATAGCTTTTGTCTTACATTGGTGACTAACACTTCTCAGTGACTGACTCATCCACCTCCTCTGCTTTTTCTTCAAATTACCCGTGAAATCACAACTGTCCGAGTCTCCACGGCCCCAGAGAGTGCTGATTCTGACTTGCCACATTCTGAGAGGAATTCCCTCTGCTACATAACAGATGTTCCAGATTCTGCAAATATTCAGAGCTGCTCTATATTTTGACAGTTGAAACAAACACAACCACATAGGAAAGTCATGAGCATGAGGTTCAGGTATTCACGCTGTGCAGGGCTCTTGGAGAGACAAGATCTGCATCAAAATTCTGAACCTGACTTCTGCAGTTTCAAGTGCTCCCTC
The DNA here is from genome assembly GCF_000151845.1 of Pteropus vampyrus. Lineage (NCBI taxonomy): Eukaryota > Metazoa > Chordata > Mammalia > Chiroptera > Pteropodidae > Pteropus > Pteropus vampyrus. The sequence goes on from NW_011888790.1 coordinate 14,449,937, forward strand.
TAGACTTTTAGCATTTGCCCTGGAGACTAAGCTCCCAGTAATATAGCTTGGCCAGATGAGAACATTTCCAAACAGGGAAACCAGCCTTGGGATGTGAACACTACTATATGTTAAGGCAGTCATTCTGAAGCTGGCAAAAGAACTACCGTTTATGTCAAAATGTCCAGGGAAAGAAAGAAAAATCCCATCCTTCAGTATTGGAAGAATAGTAAAACGAGAGGACCAACATTTTGTAATCTTGCAGAACTTCACTGGCTAAAAGCTATCAGACAGAAGGAATTTGTCTACTGCACATTGAACTGTCCTCAAGCTAAAGATTTGAGGGGAGAATTCTGGTAGCATCCAGGTGGACCTGAGAGATTGCAAGGGGAAAATGCATCTTATCGCTGCTGAACAGTTAACTACTGGGACAGAGCATTCATTATTCAAGAATAAGAAAACTGGAGGAAGTTTTGAGGGGAGGAAATGGCCTTAGGCTAATGAAAAGACTAGGAAAGACAAAATGGGAACACTGCCTTAAAAATATAGCAGAAAGTTGACTTAAAATGTACACATCAAGAAACATAAGAAAATATTAAACTGCATTCACTATGTGCTATCACTAAAATATAAGAAAAGCACATGCTATCTGAAACAAGAGAGGGAAAAAAGGACAAGAAATAAAATGGATACAGCCCAGCACAATGATAACCATGTGGCATTTAGAGTTTGAAAGCTTGCCTTCAAATACAGCTCCACCACACCACTTATCAACATTATAATTTTAGTTTGTTATTTAGTTTTGTAGTATTAGTTTGTTATTTAGTTTTATAGAAAGTTCCTTGTAAATAATAAAGAAAAACTAAAATAATGCTAAAATTTATAAAGATAGTTCAAAATACTAAAAGTATAGGAAAATATCAATAATATAGGTTTAAGAGGTCTAATAACTACCACGAATAAATCAATACATGACACAGCTACATGTTTTTAGCTATTCAAGAAAAAATAGTTATACCCTAACCTTACACCATATACTATAATAATGCCAAGCAATTTAAAGAATTATATGTAAAGCAAATAACTACTACTGGTAAGATGGAAATACAGGCGAACATGGGTGTGTGATCTAGGGGAAAGAGATAATAAAAGTTTTCTAACAAAATCATGTAATAAATTACAAGAAAAAATTAATTTGAATATATTATTATTAGACATGTTAAAAAAGGGACAACAGGCCCAAAATGCAGTCACTTGCGCTGAGCCCCATGTCACCAAACTGAGACTTAATAGCTAACTTAGTTACATTTTGAAACTGTTCCAAGAGTGGAATTTTAAACCAATATGGAATCACTTGGTCAGCGCTAGTGAGGTGACGGACCCCTGTCAGCCCCTAAAGGAAGATTACTTTGCAATAAATGGTCTGCTCTTTATTAGTATAACTTTTTTGTCCTGCCCCCATCTGCCTATAAAATCTTTCATTTTGTACAGCTCTTTGAATGGAATGCTGCCCAATTCATAAATCATTAAATAAAATCAATAAGATCTTTCAAGTTTATTCAGTTGAATTTTTTAACATGTAATTATCAACTAAAAAACAACAAAGCCACCATGAGCAAAATCATAAGCAAAAACTAACCAGAAGATATATGTGAGAACCAAAAAGATATTTCCCACAGATCAATTTCTAAAAATTTCATTAATAGCTCCAGTTTTTAAAAAAATATATATAAGTAGACAATTCATTGAGGAAACATGAATGGCTAATAAACATATGATAATTTTCAATCTCATTGTAAATTAGGTAAATTAATATTCGTATTACCTATTAAATTCACAAAGATTAAAGAATGATAGTGTGGGCGAAAGTACACAAATTGGGCACTTTTAATCCTTTAGGGAGTAAGGCCCAGAACAACCTGTCTGGGAAGCAATCTCATTTCATGTATTAAAAAAAAAAAAATCTTTAAAAATATCATATACCCTTTGACCTAATGTTTTACTTCCTACTATTCTATCTAGATGTAATAAAAAAAATTGACAAAGATTAATGTACAGTTATGTTCATTGTGGATCTACTTTTAATAGCAAGATATTGGAAAAAACCTCCATGTTCAACATTTGGAAAATGATTAAAAAACATATTGGCACACCCATCTGCTGCTGGGAGACTAGGTAGGCAGAGGTTTAAATTCTGATTCTCTCCCTTTTCTGCATTTGACTGTTTCTAACATATCTTACCCTTCGTTTCCTCAAATGCAAAATGGAGTTAATAATACTACTCATCCTAGGGCATCATTGTCAAGAGTGAATGTTATGATACAGTTAAAGTGCCTTACACATATGAAACACTGAAATGTTGTGTTTAAGAATAAAATTACATTAATTGGTCTGAAGATTTTTGAAGAAAATGTGTACATAAAATTCAGGATATTGTTTTGTTTGTTCTCCTCAGCCTTGATACCTGCATGCATGTGCAGGGTTCTTTGCTCTGTCCCTGCAGCTGACCTAAATTTGGAGCCCAGTTCTGTAAGTTGAGCTCCAATGGGTATTCACCTGGGAGTTGTCATGACAGACAAGTCTTTTTCCCAAAAGTGGGAACAAATTTGCACACAAGTGGCAGACCTGGGGATGTTGCCCCCAGGGAAGTTTTCAGAAGTACCAAACCCTGTTTATCACCAAGCACTGTGTTAGTGGGCTGAGTAAATGGGCCCCTTAACGGAATTTTCCCCACCGGTTACAGGATCTAGGTGACACTGTTTGGTGTGAACGGTGTGGCGAAAGGGTGTGACAGGGTAGAAGACAATTACAAGGACATGACATCAAACTATTCAAGTTTCCTCTACCCATATATAAACAAATATAACTCCACAAACTAAAAAGGTGAGATCTTCAGAAGCGGTAAGGTAGAGAGGGGACTTAAAGCAATTTTTCAATAAAAAATATCTATATTGACTGAGCTTCTAGAAGCATGACTCCTCATGCTTCCATTCATGAACTCATCTAGTAATTATAACATCTCTGTGTGTTAGTTCTATTATTAAAATCATTCCATAAATGAGGAAACTGAGACACAGAAATGACAAATGACTTATCCAGGGTCGTACACCTAATAGACTGGGACCCAGATCTAAGGACTCTGAATTCAGAATCTCAGCTCTTCATCAATATGCAACTGTCATTCACTGATAACGTTGTTGTTATTATTAACATTAATAATAACAAAACAACTGAAGGCCACTTTTGAATGTTTACAATACTCTAGGCTCTGTACTAAGCACTTCATAAAGCTTATCTCCTTCGATCCTTAGCTAACAAACTCTGATATACGTGTGTTGTATTTTGTACACAATTTGTGACTAGCTGATATCAAAGCCTGAGTTTGCAAACCATTTAGCTATACTTTCTTCCACTGGAACCAGAGAAAAGTCAAGCTCATACCCTACTGATCACAGATTTTTTTAGTAAAGAAAAAAAATAAGGCTAAATATGCATTCGTACTTACACATTGAATTGATATAAAGTAAATTTTGTTTCCTGAAATCCTCAATATCATTTCCACAAAGGTTAAAGATTTGGTGGTACTTTCCCAACTACAGAAATTTAAAAATAAGCTGTCATATAGAATGTGTGATTTCATAGAACAAAAAGCTTGTTTCATCCCAAATATCTCCTTCGATTACCTACTTCATATATGATGTTACCATTAGAATTATTCCTGTGACATAAGGCAGTATAGCTCCCTCAAAACCAAATGCATTAGTTCCTATGGCTGCCGCAACAAATTACCACAGATTTGGTGACGTGAAACAACACACATTTATTCTCTTATAGTTCTGGAAGTCAGAAGTCTGAAATCAGTTTCGCTGGGTCAAAATCAAGGTGTTGACGTTTCTGTGCTCCCTCCAAAGACTCTAGGAAAAAATACTTGGCTTTTCCAGCTTTCTAGAGCTGTATTCCTCAGCCCTTTTCTCTATCTTCATTGCCAATTGTGTAGCATCTTGCTTCAGAGGCCACATTGCTTTTTTTCTGTGTCAAATCTGCCTCTGCTTTGCAGTTTGGGATTTCATTTAGGCAATCCAGAATAATTTCTTCATCTCAAGATCCTTAACTAATTGCATGTGCAAAGTCCATTATGCCACATAAGTTTACAAAGTTCCCAGAAATTAAAACTTCCTTATATTTGGGAGCCATTATTTAGCCCTCCACACCTGAGAAATGTGATTACTTTTGAGGCAGGATAGTTAGCCTAGGGAAACATCCACACTCCCCTCTAGGATGCAACTCTGGAATTTCTCCCTTCTTATTCATGTCACATTTGGGGCCTATTGGAGTTTGGTGTTGCCCCAACGGCAGGGGGAAGAGGGAGGGATAATGACAGTGCAGATGTGTAGTTACCATTTTTCCTCAGTTCTTTCTCAAATGATGGCAGTGAAGAATCACAGGTTATTGAGATTTAATAGTTTTATTGAAAGTATATTTTAGAAAGACAAAGAATGCCCCAAAGAGGCATATAGAGAAAGACAAAGTATGCCCAAGGAGGAACATGGTTCCAGTGCTATAACCAACACAAAGGGGCCAAAATGGCCACAAAAGGGCAAAAAGGCCACAGAGAGAGAACCCAGAAGGGCAAAATGGGGCCAAAAAGGGAGCCCAGAAGGTTTACTGGTCCCCAATTTTAGTCCTAACTTGATAATATTGCTACTGATTTGTGCCATAGAGAACAGAAATTCTGATTAATTCTATTTGAGCAATCTCATCATACATATTGAGAGGCAGACAGAAAGAGATAGAGAGACAGACCAAAAGACAGAGAGACAAAGAGCGTCAGTGATAGAGAGAGAGAAAGGGGGAGACAGACAGAGATAGAGAGATAAAGAGAGATTCTCCCTGAATTTTTACACATTTGATAATTGGAAAAATGTTTTCATAGATTAGCTTCTGGCTTTGTACATTTTATATGTCTTAGATCTATTTTTTCTCCATCACTGCCCACATTTTTACACCATAAAACATGTTTATATGATATTAAATCCTCTTGCCCTGTATCCTCATGTCACGAAGAAGAGAGAGTTGTCACAGCGGACAGTAGGGCTAATTTTAGGAAGTTATTTCTACACTGGGATGGCTGGCAATAATAGAACTCTACAGAGGAGTAAGAGTGACCTTCAAAATATAACACATTTAACACAAACTAAACATAGTCTCAACTCAAATTTTCCTTCCTTCAGTGGAACCCCCAAATATAAGCAGCCACTCTCCTTTCACTCAAGATGAGGAAAAGTACAATGGAATTATTGTTGGAGTGGAAAAATATAGTAGTCTTAACAAATCAGAATTAAATATATTACTCCTAAATTTCTAACAAAAAATAGACCATGTTGAAAACATTCCAAATACTTTATGGTACTCACCTGACTGGGAGACTAAAAATATGAGATAGAGAATTTTTTTCTATAGTGCATAAGCCTTTTTGAATAAAATAACCTAAAAAGAAAAAAGTAAAAACGGAAAAAAAAAAAGGAAAACCTTCCCCAACGAAAAAAGGGGGCAAGCCCAAGAAAAAAAACAAAATTGGTAAAAAAAAAAAAAAATGTACATTTTTTAATCCATATTTATACTTTAACATGAGTAAAATTTTACATTAAATATATACTTATCGAATAAACTACTTGCCTTTCATCTTATCTCTATCAAAATCTTCCTCTCTCTCTCTTTTTTTTTTTAAAGATTTGACATAACTATCACCTCTGCTTTGAAGTGTTCCTGGATTACCAGGGAGAATTGAACTCACATAAGACGAATTTCAGTGGCACTTGCTTTGTACTTATTTCCTGATACTAATCACTGGCCACTTTACATTTTACTTGCTGGTTTATGTATATTATCACTAGGGTGACCATATAATTTATCGACCTAACAACGCCACATTTGAGAATGAAATGGAGCATTTTATTATTTAAGCCAAGAACACAGGTATAAACTCAGACTACCCTGAGGAAACTGGGAAAAATGGTTGTTCTTTACCTTCCTTATTTGAATAAAAGCCTTTGAGGTACATGGATTGGAGCTTTGATTTTTGTTCCTTTATGGTATTTAGTAATGTTCATTAAATTCAAAATAGAGGAATTATATTAATTTGTTAAATGATTGCTTTACTTGTTAATTTTAGAAACTATTGAATTCTAAATAGTTCAACTTTCTGGTTTATGGATATCAAGTTATGACATAGATACAATTCCTATAAACAAGAATCTAATAGACTCTATAAAGTAATAAAAGTTGTTCAATGGCTGATTTAATAAATATACATGTATTTATATAAAGTGTGTGGACACATGTTGCTATGAACAAAGGTCACTCTGAATCATGGCACAAATATTTCTCCCTTTTAACTTGATGGGCTACATACAAAATTTGAAAGATTTGAATCCCCCCCAAAAATCATACCAATAAAATTTATTAAACTTATGGAGATTGAGGAAAATAAGAGTGGCTCAAACATTCCAGAAAATTTTGATTATTAATTTTGACATCTGGTTCATTCATTATTCTAATTGATACATTTAACTAAAATATACTTAATATTTTTATCATTAAAAACAATGGTAACATGTTCTCTATATTTTATATCTGTAAATGATTATATAAAGAAATTCAACTGTCAACAATCTTACACTGAATGCATTTTTCAATTATTTTTAATCCAGTTGAGGTTTTGCATAAGATAGTGATGTGAATTATTGGATCCATTATGTGATATTTTTAGTAGGTTTTCATTCATTCAATAAATATTGATAGTTTATTTTAATTCATGAAAAGTAGGTCATTCACTGTGCTATAACCTGGAGACAAAACAGTGAAGGTGATATATTTAATCAGAAAGGAACATCATCTTAATTATATTTCTAAAATATTTGAATTGGGATTTAGTTTTATATTTGAAGAAGTAAAACTTATAAATTGAAGTTTTTAAAAATAGTAACATTAAGCTAAGTATAGTTAAGACACATTAGGTACAAACACAATCTTTCTCTGCATAGGATCAGAAAAAATAAAAATATAGAGAAGAATTCATTTAAGTTTTTACATACTATTCAAGAGAATAGTATGTAAATTACTATACAGGCTTTTAAAAACAAACTTAGTTTTCACTAAAATGATGTTATACTCTATTATAGCTGACCTTACTAGGTCAGATTACATTCAGTTTTTTCCAAGGTAGAAGTTAATTTCAAAGGTTTCAAGTTTCAGAATACTTTCTTTGGCCAAAAATATTTCTCCAGTTAGTTTGATATTGAATACAATGCTATAGGTCATATGACTAATATAGATATGTAATCTTGGAATTTGGGCTATATAAACAAAAAATGTATCATAGTTAATGTATAAGTCAAGATCCCACCAGGAAACATATGGTATATTCAGGATAAATATACCACATATTTATCCAAAAATATATATAGGATAAATTGAGGAGTTTATTAAAGAGATTATTTTAAAAGTTAATATTGTAACAACCTTTAAGGAATTCCATAGAGAAATGGCTTGTGCACTAAACCTAATGTGTCTGTCTTCTTTCCTTTGAGTTATCTGTCAGAGATTCTTTATTGGCTAAATTTAATTGGAAGTCAGAGGACAAGACAGCCTGATCAGATAACTATAGGTACACTTTCCAGAAAGAGCAGGATGGTGAGTGAATCTAAAAGGACAAAAGATATATACCTCAGTTCATCTTTTTGTTTCTCAGCATACACTTTTGTCTCTGGCCTGAGTGACAGGTAGATTTCAAATACAGGAGACACCTAAAGTTCCACCAGCACATTCATTCAACCATACTCTTACCTGAAACCTAAAATATTAACTGCAATCAGTGTTTGTATAAGAAAGTGGGAGAAAAGGAGGGAGGAAAAAAAGTGTAAAATAATGCAAAATATGGCTAAGTGCTACTTCTTTTGCTGGTCAAAAACCTAAGTTGGTGATCAAAATTGCTTTCATCCACAATACATTTTATATTCTTCTTACCATGTACCAGTAACTTTTCTGGATAGAGTTCTTTAGTGTGGTAACCCAAACAATCTTCTTTTTAGGAACTGCAACTCAATTTGCCATAGTTTTCCACTGATCAAGCCGAAGAAGTAACAAGAGGTGCCCCATCGAATCCCCTGGATTTCAATAATAGTCTTTTTTTAGCTCTTTATTCAAATTCTTCCCTGGTAAAGGGATCAATAACCCCAATATATTTTCTTCTTATTGATTTGGAGGCATAAGAAGCCCAAAATGGTCAGAAGTAGATTTGCCTCTAATTCATTGGAACCATGACTATAGTATTTTTGTTTTGTTTTGTTTTGATTTGAGGAAACATTCCTGTTTGGAGCCCAAGAATCCCCATACCCATCAGGTTCATAGTTGCAGTGACAGAAAAATTCCTCAAAGGGTTATTACACCTAATAATAAGAGGGATCACCTTCAGTGTCATCTCTTGGTTTCCACATCTATGCAATCTAAGCATATATGAGCTGCTGGTTTAAGGCATACATCACATCCTGTAAGCTTACTGTGTCTTGTTTCCTCCAAACAACTGAGGTGCTTGCTTAAACAAATGGCAATCCTCAAATTCCATTAAGTCACTTCTGTTACCAGTTATTCCAAGCATTCTCAAAAGGAGTGATATCCCCACTAAGTGAGGGAAATTAAATTTGGGAATGAAAAATCTGAGATATTATAATAATATTTTTTTAATTGAGGTAACACTGGTTTATAACGTTACATTTCAGGTGTACAATATAATAATTTGACACCAGTATCATCACTAAAGGTCTAGTTTTTATTGGTCACCATACATTTGACCCCTTACCATACCCAAGTTGCCTCTCCCTCACCCTTTCCCTTCTGATAACCACCAATCCATTGTCTACATCTATGAGTTTGTTTTTCTTTTGTTTGCTCTTTTATTTTATCCCACATATGAACATAATTATATAATTATTTGTCTCTCTCTATATGATTTATTTTACTCAATATATCTCAAGTTCCATCCATGTTGTCACAAATGGCAAGATTTGATCTTTTTATAGCTGAGTAGTATTCCATGCATATAATCTTCTTTATCAATTCATTCCATAGTAGTATTTGATGTAATGAGAGAGCAATTTAAACAATATAATGTCTAAAAAGATTACTTAGGGGATAATGAAAAAATGTTTGGAAACACTGAATTACTATATCTGTTAGAGTCCCAGGAGAATTCATTAAAAGACTCTTTTCAAAGGCATGAAAGGATGTAGAAAAATCACAAAGGATAATGCAATATCTAGAGGCTAATATCAGCGAGATCTAGTACTGCAGGTATGCCAAAAGGACCAGTTAAAGGAACTTGTAAGCAAATAATCATATTTAAAGGACCAACTTGAGGGGAGCTAGGACCTTTGGTTGAGGAAAACAGCCAGTACAAAGTACCCTTTTGGGAAGAACTTACGGCTAACAAGTTTCCCAACCTCACTTTCCTAGCTTTTTTCTGATCACTTGCCACTGTTCCCAACGTGGAGTCACTTCTACGGATCCTAAATGGAAACTACAGGGAAAGGGTCCCCATTGATACAGCCTATACAGGTCAGCCTCCTAAGTCAGAAAGCAGAATAAAAGAGGTAGAGGGGTGTGCAGATGCTATTTAACACAATGATATTTAAGAGTAAACAACAAAAGGGAGAGAATTTCTCAAATTTACCTGTGGCTTTATTATAAGTGAAAACATGAATTAATCTTTATCTTTGAGATATGTTTCTAAATAAAATGTTCTCGTATCAATCTCCATCTAAATTAAGATAGGAAGGTGAAAATACACTGAGATAATGTATGATAGGGCATAAAATTGTCACTATTTCTAACAAAGGTATAGTTATCAGTACCTGGAAATCAAGATAACCTTGATTGTCTCTTTTAAATAGAAAAATGTACATAGAAGATTTGAATTTTGTCTAAAACTAAGCAAAGGTGGTTTGTTTTTTAGCATAGATATAACATATCAATATATCATTGAGTTAATGAATTAATATTAAGTAAAAAAATTATATTCTAAAACTACTCCTCTGTATGGTTTGACTACTTGCTAGTCATACACTTCTCAGTTTGCTGCACATCTCCATCCAGAGTAAAATGGGGCCCAGGAGTACCAGGAGGCACCCTAAGTGAATCACCAGGGTTTCAGATGTATTACTCCACACCCTCACTGTGCAAAACTGTATTACAGCCTTCTTCTGATCAAGGGTATCACCTGATTGTTCCCAAGGAGTAGCCTTGCATAGCAATCTTAACTCTATCATGTATTCCCTAAAGCTGCACATTCATACACACTTGGTAAGAGACTTGATGAAACTGGGCCTCCATCTCTGCCATTTTGGCTACTGTTTTTTTTTTTCAACTGTGCTCATTATTCCATTTCTGCGGCTATGTCATGTTGTCTACTTTATTGTTCAATGCCTCTTCCCTGATGGATGTTTTCTGGTATAAAGTAAATACAAATATTTGACTTTGTGCCTTCTGCCATGTGTCCATTCACATGTCTCTACTCCAGACTTTCTTGTCTCTGACCTTTTATTTCTTTTCCATCCACGCCCCTGACCAATTGACTAGACCAAAAGTCACTAATCTGGATCTATATATATTCTTAACACAGGTCACTTCTTGCTCACTGTGTCACACTGGCATGATGGCCATCAATGTAATGGTAGTTCATTATGGTAGTTTTGCTGGATTTCTTTATGGTCCAAATCTCTTTGGACTTTATACAGGGTAGAAGGGTTGAGGCAAAACTGTAAATGAATATTGTCTATCCCATGTGAATGTGAACGGTTTCTGACTTTTCATAATTGGAATGGTAAAAAATGGATTTGTGAAATAAATGACCACATACAATGTGCCCAGGGTATTATTAATCTGCCTTAATAGTGATATCATCACTGATACAGCAGCTGTTATTTGTGCTACTACTTGGTAGAATCTGAAATATTCTATAATAATTCTCTAGTTTCTGCAAGAGACACAATGGCAAATTAAATTAATATGTAATAGGGGCTGCTATCTCTGCATCTTTTAAGATTTTAATGGTCACACTAATCTTTATCATATACCTCAGGAAAAAAATTTTTTTTCCTTGAATTGGATTGTGGGGAGGAGTAGTTTTAAAGCACTTTATTTGTCTTTCCCTACCACATTAACTCTTACTCCATAGACCACAGACTCAATGTAGAGTACCTCCTACAATCAAGTATACAAATTCCAATTATATGCTCAGGAATTGAGACCAAGATCGCTGAATGGGTGGGCAAATCCAGTGAACTCACTGTGATTTATACTTCCACCAAAACTTTATTTATTACCTGGTCCCCATAGGTTCCCATTTGAATAAGGGAGAGAAAAGGAGGGCATAATAATGCTTTGGGTCTCTGTGTGGATGCCATCTCAGACCCTGTTTGCAATAGTTCTTTAACCGTTTGTGTAAAAAGAATTAAGAAAGGAGATAAGGAAGGGTAGGAAAGTTGTTAGACTGTGATGCAAATAAAAGAGAGTTAGGGAGAAGGTTGGAGTCTAAGGTAGGTTCAGGAAAGCTATTTATAAGCTTTGAGCCAAAGGTGGTTAATAGAGTTCTGTGTCTCCTAGAAGGAATCTACCTTAATATTTCTTAGTCATTGGAAAGGAGCAACCTGTGGAAGACATGGCCTCAGTCCAAATGTGGGGATGGATTTCAAAGAACGTATTGTCAGTTCTTCTCAGTCAATTATCCTCCCTGTAGCAGGAGATCTGCTAGGCGCCTTCTCATGTCTATGACGTTATCATAATGTGGAATGAATGGAAGTATTTGCAAGATCAGAAATGAGATTCCAAATAGAATCAAACTGGGGTAGCCACTGAAATCTTATTTCTTCAAATTCTTTTATTTTGAACCCATGCATTAAGACAGAGACCTAGGAGTGGCACTTATTTGAGAGATCTAGGAATAACAGTATAGGGAACTGGGTGAAGGAGCATGGAGTGAGGAACCTAATTCCACTTTTCTTGAAGTCTTACAGGAAGAACGCTCTTTTTGATCTTCTCAGTTCATTTTATTTTCTATTCTCACAGATCATTTAAAGTAAATGTGGTACCCAAACCAAAGTGTGCTTAAAATAGGTGTGTTAACTTTTTGAGATCATAGTTTTAATTGATCTGATTAAAAGATGTTTTCACTACACTATTGAAAACTAAAACATTTGGTATCAGGCACCCTTGAAGAGATTTGATAACCCTTGCAGTTATCAACTAATCCTATGTATTTCTCTGTTCCCTTTTATAGCAAAACACAAACAAAACAAAAATAAAAACAAACCAGTTATATTTACTTAAATTCCTTTCTTATTCTCTCTTCAAGCTCATTATAACTGGATTTCCAGCAACACTAAATTTCTTATTTCAAAGTCATCAGTTGCTTAAGCTCATGGTCAATTCTCATTGCTCATTTTACTTAGTCTCTCAGCCATATTTACACAGTTGCTCACTTGTACTTTTATTGATATTATTCACTAGGCTTATGGGATATCACACATTTTTGCTTTCTTCCTTTCATAGTAGCTATCTCTCAGTCTTTTTTGCTGACTCTCATGACTCAGGACATGGGTCACTTCCCTCTCTGTCTAGTCATATCTTGGCAATCTCATTCGTAAATAAGTCATTTGGTGACTCCCAAATGTAAAATCTCATACTCAGTCCTTTTCCTTGAACTTCATTCTCATAAATTCAATTGCATTCTCAACATCTCAATTTGCATGTTTAGTAGACATTTCAAAATTAGCATGGCTCTAACCATCTCTATTTTTTACCTCCCAAACCTCTTATCCTGAATTCTTCTTATGTCAGTTAAAGAGACTCATCTTTTTAGTTACTTATGTAATAAAATAGTTGGAGTTACCCTTGACATTTCTCTCTCTCTCTCATACTCCACATCCAATCCATACACATCTAATTTTGATATATATCCAGACACTGACTACTTCTTAATACTTCCTACCAACTTTTGCTATCTCTTACATAGATTACTGAAATGACCTCCCAACATGTCTCCCGGCTTCCCCCTATACCTTTTTAAAATTGATTCTCAACGTAAAATGTAACAGATCAAGTCACTTCTCTGCAAAAATCCACCAATAAATATCTATGTATATAATGAAGATTAAAACTAGAATTTTCAAATTGTCTACAAAACCCAACATAAACTAAGTAGGTACCGCTCTGATTTTACTTTCTCCTATTCTTTTTTTCATTCACTTTTCCCCAGACATGCTGTCTTACTTGCTATTTTGCAAACACGTTTAATATATGTTTACACGAGGCCCACCTTTATACATTTGTCTCTGCTTAGAATGCACTTCCCCTAGATATTTATCTGCATGGTTTATTACCATTTCCTCCTTCAACAAAATGCTCAAATGTATCTTTTTCATAGAAGTCTTCCCAGACCATTATTTTAAAAATTGCAACCCTCTCAATGCATTCTGTTTCCTCTGCCCTGTTTTATTTTTCTCCATAGCACTTATCTCTTCACAGTATACTGTAGATTCATTTGTTTTTTTTCTTTTTGTCTCTGTCTCTTCACAGTATAATATAGAATGCATAGTTGCAGAAATTTTTTTCAATTTTGTTCACTGCTATATCTCTAGTTCTTGAAACAGATCCTGTTACATAAGAGGCATTTAATAAATATTTACTGAATGAATAAATGGATGAATGAGTTTATATTTGTTTTTTAATACCATACTGTCATACTGTTGCTTTAACAGTAGTCAGTGGGCTGACCCTGCTCTTGCACATTCATTAGAAAAATTTCTTGCATGTCAAATAAGCATGAAGTCATTTTATAATTTTGTGAAAGCAAAAATAATATCAAAGTCACATCATTTTAATAACTGTTTTCTAGTTCCATGGAAAAGTAACTTTAAAACGACTTCTGGCAAATAATGGGTTAAATTCATAGCTAAAGAAATTTATTCTTATTTGGTCTCTATCTAAGTGAAGGTAATGATGACTACTTCTTGCTACATAAATTTTATCATTAATTAACAAAAATGAATTGTATGCCTGTAAAGTACACATAGTGAAGAAATATATCTAAGAAAGAAAGGTGCAGGGGGAGGACAGAATCTAAGTAGTCCAACATTCAGAAGTCTGTAAAAGAAAGATTCAACAAAAGAGGTGGAATAGTCAGTGAAGTATAAGGAAAATCAGAAAAATCTGGTGTTATGTAAATATGCAAAAGAAAGTATTTCCAGGAGGTCAAATGTGTCAAATGATGCAGAATTGTCAAATATAACCTTTTCTCAGGCAAAGGAGAAACAAAGCCTGCTACTCAGGTCTGACCTTTAGTCAAAGAGGTGTGTTAAAAAGGCAAGAGAATTTTCAAGGTCCCCAAATGTACCTGTTAAATGAACTAGAATTGGAGGTCACACAAGGATTTTGGATCCAAGTCTTGATACATAATATGTTATTTGACTAAGTGCATATCTCTCTTGGGATAGGAGTCCTAGCTTGTTCTTCAGATCAAATAAGATCCTCATGAAGCAACAATGTGGACAGACAGACTGTTTTGGCTTGCAACTCAGGTAGAATAAAAGAAGAGAAAAATATGTTAGACAAACACGGGAGTCAAGTAATGAGAACCCAGTAAAATTTCTTAAGAAGCAAAGACAGATACCTTACAGACAAAAATTATAATCAACGGTAATTACATGGCCTTTTATTCTTTCTTATAGTAATTTGGTAAACGAACACTAATAATAGGTAGGACTACACACTCAAATAATTATACACACATCTGTTTTTGTAAACAACTTTATTGAGATATAATCAACATAATTTATCATTTAAAGTGTACCATGCAATTGTTTTTAATACATTCACAGAGGTGTGCAACAGTCACCACAATCAATTCCAGAGCTCTTCCTCACTCCAAATAAAGCTTCATCCCATTAGCAGTGACTCTTGTTCTCACCCAACTCCTTACCCAGCCCTAGGTGAACATTATGGCTTTCCCTTCAGCTTGACTAAATTCTAATCAGGTTTCTTCCTTACTAAAGATTCTTGACCTCCTCCCACCCCTTTCCTTAGAACATTTACTTTAGAAAACTTGTCATTGCAAATTCTTTCTCTGCCTCCTTGAAATGCAAATAAATCTTTTCCCAGCCTCTTACCAGTTTTATAATCTAGAAATGTCTTTAATAAGGATCTAGGACTCATCCCTTTGAAATGCAATCATCAAAGGAGACAGTGCCACTATTTCCCAGTCTCTGTGGGAGAGCAGCTTAACTATATTAGCAAACATAGATGGCCTAATCACACTGACTGACCCCCTAACCTCCTCTAGTACTTTCCCCCAGCTCACCACAGCATTTAACAATACTCTCACTTTTTATTTCAGAGAAGTGGAGTTCAATCTCTCTCCTCTATTACAATAGTCTTCCTTGCCTGGTTAATGTGTCTGGTGTAATTTTCCTTTGGAATAGCCAACCACTAATAGGTAATCACTAATCTATTTTTCTATATATATTTGCCTATTCTGGACATTTCATATCAATGTCATCATACAATATATGGCCTTTTATGCCTGACTGACTTCTTTCACTTAGCATAATGCTTTCAAGTTCCACCCATGTTGTAGCATGTATCAGAACTTCATTCCTTTTTACTGCTGAATAATATTTCATTGTATGGATAAACCATATTGCTTATTCATTCAGCAGTTGATAGACACTTGAGTTGTTTCTACTTTGGGGCTATTATCAATAATATTGTTATAAGCATTCCTCTACAAGGTTTTGTGTAGACATATTTTTATTTCCCTTAGATATATACCTAGGAGTGAAATTGCTGGATTATATAGTAACTTCATGTGTAACATTTTGAGGAACTGCTAA
>NW_011888790.1:14467551-14471134 GCF_000151845.1 Pteropus vampyrus
AAATTAAAATAGAGATGTTTCTTAAAATTTCTAAGCATAGTAATATTCTGTATTGAGGATGTTTCCATATTAATCAGAATATCTAGATTGTATTGAAATAAACATCTATGAGATGACATATTTTAAAAAGATTTTTTAAAATCCAATAGCTTTTGGCCACACCGACAAGATAACCATTTGCACACTTACTTCTGGAGAGATTTCTACTATAAGCAAATTTATGGTAACAGAACTACCATTAACCTTCAGTCCTTCCCAATAGCTATCCTGATAAGTTTCTTTACTCAATTTGCTTTCTTATTCTATAAATTATCTGAAAAGTTCTCCACTTTCTACATCCTGTCTTCTGGCACCTCCCTGTCAGCAAAAGATCTCTCTTGCTATTTCAGTGAGGAAAAGTAAAAGGAAGTCATTCAACTTCCTCTTATATATCTTGCAAATCATATATCTACACTCATTCTCTCCTCTATTCATCTGCTTTAAAAAGAGGTATCCCTCATCATATCCGAGCCTAATCCTTCTCTATGCTTCTTTTCTAGACCCTCTTGACTTCCCAGGAACCTGCACTCACACCATTAGTTATTATAACTCTACCTTTTACATCCAAGGTTTCTCTTTCAAGTGTTTGCATTCAAACATGATCAAGACTATAATCTAACAAAAAACAAGCTCAAAACCTTCCTAAATCATACATTTTTATCTAGCTACTAATTTATTTCCTTCCTGATTCTGCCAAAGAAGATATGGAAGAATTTTTTTTACTTAAAAATTTTTTTATCACACTTAGAAGCTACATAAAATATCTTGTCAAATTAAATATAAAGAAAAACAATTGCAGCCCAATGCATAGTATTTTCCTAAAAAGTTTAACTGATGAACTATAAATTATTTAGAAAATTCTTTGGAATTTTATTTTAACAGCAGTTATTTCAATTTGAGAGTCAGATATATTATGAATTTTCTATGTTTGCATATTATTTGATTAGTCTAGATAGTCTGAACATTTCCAATCCATGTTACAAAACCTATAATTGCCCATAAAAAATGCATCTTACTAGAGCTTTCTCCAGTTGGACTATGGAAGAATTTCTTTTAATGAAAGAGTAATAAAGTAATTTTATAATAAATTAATAAATTCTTGCTTGCCATTAAAGATTTATGGGCTAATTAAAATATGGATTGCTCTTTGTCTAACCCGATCATAAATAGCAAAGAAAATGTTTAAAAAGAAATTTTATAGGATTTACACTATCAGATTACAAGGATTACTACAAAACTATAATAATCAAGACAGCATGATGTGTACATAAGAATATTCAAAATAATCAATACTACAATAGAGAATCAAGAAGCAGATTTACAAATATTGTCATTTTATTTATAAATAAACATGCTAATGTCAGTTAGTGGCAAATAGGTGGCCTTTTAAATAAATGGTACCAGAAAATTAAGTACAAATATAAAAAAACTTCTTTTATATTTACCATAATAAAGAGAAATTCAATTTTTTTTACTATTATCTCATATGAGAAAGGTAAAACAATAATACTTTTAGAAGAGAACATAGGAGTATATCTTCACCACCTTGGAGTAAGCAAAGATTTCTTAAATAAGACACACACAAGTTCACTAAAAATTGCTAACTGTACATTAAATTAAGAATACCTGCTCATCAAAAGTTATCATTAAGAGAGTTAATAAGTAAGACACTTGACAAAGGACTCTTTATTCTGGATAAAGTCCTTTATCCAGAATAAAGAACTCTTTATTCTGGATAAAGTCCTTTATCCAGAATAAAGAACTCTCACTAAACAATAATAAAAAGATAAATAACTCAATTTAAAAAATGGCCAAAAGACTGAAAGCACTTCACAAAAGAGGATGTTCAAATGGTCAATAAACATATGAAAAGTTTCACATTATTTATTATCAAAGATATTTAAAATAAATCCACAAAATACTCACCACAGTGGATGAAATTAAAATGAGAGAACATTCCCAGTGTTAGAACAGACATGGAGTAAAAAACACTCTCATATATTGCTGGTGGTAGTATAAATTGCTCTAATCATTTTAGCAAAAATTTAGGTAATATTTATGAAAGTTAAACCTATTATTATCCTAGATGCATTACTTCTACTTTTAGATTTCTAAGAGTTCATATGTGTGCTAAATGATTTGTTCATAGCAGCTTTATTTACAATACCCAAGTGCTTCAAAAACCTTAAATAACTAGAAATAATAGAATATATATATATATAATGTACATGCATACACAGAGCAACACTATATAGAAATAAAAAGAAAAAAATAGTTATGACCATGACATAAGTGGATCTCAGAGACATCATTTTGATTGAAAGTCATACATACTGTAAGACTCAACTTATACTAGCTTCAAGGATAGGTGAAACAAATTTACAATGACAGAATATTTGTTACCTCTGGAGGACGGTCCTGGGATAGAGCACAACAAAAAGGAATCTTCTGGAGTTTAATATATTGATCTCGGTAGTGGTCAGATAGGTGTATTAATATGTAAAAATCATACATTAAAATTTCTCCAGGCATATACATATAATTATTTCAATTAACTTTAAAAAGTAAATTTTAATTTTAAAACAAAAACACAAATACACACACAAAAATAGGTATGATCAAATGCTTTGAAAATATAAAAGAGAAAGCCATGACTTCCACAGGATAAGTTTAAACTTAGATAAGTTTAGCTGAAGAGGTGTGCAGCTAAA
Source organism: Pteropus vampyrus (assembly GCF_000151845.1). Classification (NCBI taxonomy): domain Eukaryota; kingdom Metazoa; phylum Chordata; class Mammalia; order Chiroptera; family Pteropodidae; genus Pteropus; species Pteropus vampyrus. The sequence continues at coordinate 14,470,302 of NW_011888790.1, forward strand.
TAGTCCATCTTCTTCCATGTTTCATGCCTAAGACTGAGCATAGCAAATCTAAAAAACACTCAGTCTGGTTAATTTTTTTATGCTGATATAAATAGACTCCCTTCTATTTTCTTCATGCTTTGTGAGGCTTTGCTGACAAGATCATGCATCTTTTTAAATTAATATCCTGACGTGATGAATTACTTCTGAAAAAGAAAAGATTTTTAAGAAAAATGTGTTTTTTCACAATAATTAATAATTTTATCCCATAACACTAGTATTCTTAAGTTGTTACTTCCTTTTCCTTCAAATAATGAGGCACATAGTGTTAACCTGGATGTGGTTTTCAAATAAGAATTTAGTACAGATCTTGTCTGTTCAGTAACCTATACTTTTCAAGATGCCTACTGTTTTCCCATCTACTCCTATATTATTAACATCTCTTGAAAAATGCTTATATTAGCTTATTTTTTGCATACTTAATTTTGTAGTACTAATAGGCTCCTAATTAAATGATACAGATGAAATAATTAAACATTTTACCTAATACTAATTAGAGAAAAATCTATGTACAAAAGTGGGAAAAGATAAAAAATAATTTACTAATCTGATTGAATTTATACTTATTTTTCTAGTTGTAAGTTTTAAATACAGTTATATAAGAAAAACTTTTAGCATCATGAATGTCAATTATCAACTTAAATGAATCGATATATGCAAAATCTGTATCTTTTATCTCATATGTAATGTATGGCGTAATAAATCTCATTCTTTGAGACAAGCAAAGCAAAAGATTTTGCATAATAAAACAATTTTAAGAAAATAATTAAAACAATAAATACAATTTAAAAGAT
>NW_011888790.1:14472524-14476993 GCF_000151845.1 Pteropus vampyrus
AAGAGCTAAACATAGAACTAAATGACATCTCAGTGATATTTGTTCATGTCATTTGTTACCTATCAGTAAATATCCATGAGTTAAGTCAGTTCCTTTAAAATCCATTCAAGATTAAGTGATCAATTTTTTTCTTCCAGATATAGTCTAAAATGTAATTTTAGCTATTCTGTTGTGATTACAAATTTCAAACCTCTTTTTAGCATTTGGCGATGTAGACATATGTTCCAACATGTCTCAAAATTTATTTTATTGACTTGTGAGTTTTTTTATGGGTTTTAATAGGTGTTTCATGAAAGGAAAAGGTCCAATACCAAATACTTTAGAAAATCCTGGGTTATTCCCTTTTTTTTTTTTCAGTAAAATGTGAATCACACCAACACATATTAGGCAAATAATATGTTCAACTCTCTCCCATCTTTTTAAGGTTTTGCTGGGAAATGTTTGCAGATCTATATACCCCATTACTCAGCTCCCATTGCAGCCAAGTATGGCCTTGTTACCAGTTCTTACTGATGGAATCTGAACGGAAGTAATGTTTGTCTCTTCTGGGCCAAGATTATTAAGAAGAGAGTGTTTCTTCCATCTTTCTTTCTCATTCCACTAGTTAATGGCAGATGAATCATTGCACAGAGAACAGCTGCCTACGTACCAGGAGTAATCATCATTTACTATTAAACTGAGCAATTGGGTTTGAGCCATTTGTTAAAGTAGTTTCCCCTATTTTATCTAATATGACTGATCAAGGATTGTTGTGAGGAACATTTTAATGCATAGCCATACCCATAACACATAGTAAAAGCTTAGTGTTATCAGTAATGCTTTTACTGTGAAATACTTCTTTATATTTGCTTAGTTGCCTTATCAATCAGTTCTTTCTATATAAGATAGCTGAAAAATGTCAACTGACTCTAACTGGAGAGAATTTAAAAAATAAACTCAACTTTTTAAGGTCATATTATAGTATGTCATTTGATCCATGAAGTATTCAATATCATCTGAAGAAGACAAGTTATTCTGTCAATACTGATCTTCCAGGGTTTTGCGCAATGAGTGCCTGCTTTTATATTTATTATTGTAATTATTTGATAAATGAACAAATAAATGATCCAAATTAAGAATCGTCTCTAAAACCAGCCTGTTGCAACTCTGATTATTGGCCTTAGATAATGCACAAAAAATAACTGGATATGGGTTCAGCAATTATTTTCCAGTCTTCATGTTGAAAAGCATCAATTTCTAAAATAACTCAATGGTTAATATGATAAAGTGGTAATACATTTTTCTGGTTGATTTTTCAATGGCGTCTTACCAAATTCAGTAATCAACAAGCAATCAATTTTGCTATATTTATATAAATCCAATCTCATGTAGAAGTTACTATATGACAGTCAATATCAGACATGTTATTTCTTAGGAGTTCTCTTTGCCTTGGCTGTCATTTTCTTAGTAACTTTCAGAATACCTTTTATTAGTTTCCTATCTTTCACAGTAGCACTCTTTTATGACAAACCATCATCCTCCAGCTCCTTACAATCATGTAGAATTTCTGTCATCCACAAACCAGATATCTTTTCATTGGTTTGGAGCACTTCACAACCAATTAAATGGCAAATAAGCTCTACTTTCTGTTTTATTCTATAGGAAGTATTAAATCAAAGCCAGTAAAACTGATTATAAATTCAGTTTAAAGATCTATTTTTGCACAGTAATAAACAACATAAGTACAACACTTTTGCCACTGACATTTTTTCTAAGTTAAAAAAAATTAAATTAAAACATTTCCCACAAATACACTCAAGGAAGACAATAGTCTGAAGAAATGTAGACTAAAAATAGGAATTGAAAACTTTTTGTCTTGCAACAAAATTTGGAACTAGAGGAACTTACTGCATTCTCTATTAATGATCAAGATGGTTCTGTAGATTTACCAAAAAGATCTTGGTGATGTATTTTTTCAGTCTTTTGTTCAGCATAACCTATTCCTAGTAAAATCAAATGTCAGAAAGATAGACCTACAAGGGAAGGAATTATTTTAAAGGACTACAAATGATCTGGGTGGTTATTTGGCTTCATTTACATAAAAAAAATCAGGGAACTTGAAAATATCAGGTGAAAATAGAATACAACTGAATAGAAAAGGAAACTTATGATGGGGCAATGCTTCTGGATGCATTAAATGCTGTCATTCTATCTAATTGGGCAGCTCTTTCTGGTTGATCCTTTCCATAGGAACTAGATAATGATAGCTAACATTTATTTCACACATATATGCTGGACACCTTTTTAAGCACATTACATACTCTAAAGTATTTAATCCTGACAGCAACCTATAAAAGTTGATACTATTATTATTTTTTTCTCACAATTTGACAAAAATTGCTACCAAAGTTAATATTGTCCATAGTTATAGTTAGCATATAACTTGCTGCCCATTTTGGGATACTTAAAGAGTGAAAATATGATTAAATAAGATAAGAAGGCAGACATAAACTAGAACTACCCCAGGCAAATCAAACCTATGGTCATCTCACTTATATTTCATAATGGACTTAAGAAAACAGAAGTTACACTACATATTAATTATATCTTTTTTAGCACTTAAAAATCATACAATTCTAAATTTTTATTTCACTAGTTCCAAATACTTGGGACTGACTGTATGGTACCCGATGCCAAAACGATTTTCAGCAATGTTTCTTTTATACTTCAAATAAGCAGGAAAACAACTTGGCAGAGGAGCTAGCCTTGAAAAATACAGAGAATTTTGTGTTCCCTTTAGATATACAGAAATTCCGAACTTTAAATTGCTCATCGTTTCTTTAAAAGGGGTGATTGTAAAACAAATTATAGTACTATACATAAATGTAAATCTATTTGCAAAGGTTAATTGTTCATCTCAGAAATGTCAACATAAAACAATTACTAAAATATATCTTCCATTCATTTAACACATTTGTTCAGGATGCACATGAAAGCTAATATTTCCAACTTAGTCTAAATACTACATAATACAATCTCAATTATTTAGAGAAATTTATTTAACTGACATTTTTTGACTACGTACTACGTGCCAGGAAGGTAGAGTAAAATTCTATGTGGGGGTGTGTGGGGAGAAAGAGAGAGAAAAAAATAACAATGAGAATAAATAATCATAGTGTATCAGGTATTAATAATTACTATAAAATATATTATTGAAATAGTGACTGTAGGGTAGCAAGGTACTTTTGACTGAGTCATTATGGAATTTCTTTCTCAGGAGTAATATTTGAGGTGAGATTTTAACTATAGGAAATAATTGATTACGAGAAGTTTGGGGGAACTTTTTGACACAGAGGAAAGGGCAGATTGAAAGGCCTGTGATGGGAACCAACCTGGTAGATGGAGAGCAGAAATAATCCGGTGGACTAGAGTATAGGCACTCTAGGTGAGCAGGGTATCAGGTGAGGTTGAGGAAGTCAGCCCTGGCCAGAGCACCAGTTTTGTGGACCCTGGTACTTCTGGGTTTAATCTAAGTGCAACAAAATCCCTTTAGCATTTTGGGTAATGTGGTTTGTTATACCTTTTAGACATATCACTCTGGCTGTAATGCAGAGAACAGATTATAGGAAGGCAGAATGAAAACACTGAGACCAACTAAGAGGTCTTCTAGATAGCCAAACAGTGGCTTTGGTCTGGGATGGAGCTTTGGAAGTGGGAAGAGGTTGATTTATTTAGAAGTAGTTTGAATTAGAACAAGCGAGAGTTATTGATAGACTTTTTGGTGAAGAAATAGCAGCTTCCTTTTTTTTTTTCTTTTTTTTTGTCATAATTTTGGCTTAATTAATGAGATCAGTTTTTGCTGTTTTTTTTTCACCTATCACAGGATTCAAGGAATCAATTAATAGATTTCAGGTGCTCAGTGAACTCTCTAAAACTGCATGCAAAATAATTGACTGCATTTATACACACACACACACACACACACACACACACACACACACACACACACACAATTTTGAGGAGAATTGAGTTAATTGCCTTCATCAGATAATCAGTGGTCCATGACTCAAAGCAAGAGAGGAAATTATTGAGCTTGTTTTCCTAAATATTGCATATATGCTTTCCCATGAATTGGCTATCTTTCTGCATTCATCTCTTGCTACTTTTGTCTAGTAATTTACATTATATTAATACTGAACTGCCCTTCCTTATATAAATCTATTCTGACACTTATTTCTTTAATGTCTCTGCTCATACTGTACTCTCTGCTTCTTAATATTTTTGATTTCTCAGACTTTCCTCATCCTTCAAGATTCAGCTAAGACATTAAATTACTCACAATGTATTATTCAAACTCCTAAACTGAGCTAAATTTTCTCTTCCCAAAACTTACTGGAAGGACATTCTGTGTTTTAAATCTTTTAAATTTGTATCCCCTGTGTGGAGCATAATACCTGATTTGCGACAGATAAAAAAGAATGGTAGCCATT
>NW_011888790.1:14477788-14487207 GCF_000151845.1 Pteropus vampyrus
ACTGGATCGAAGATTATTAAAATAAAGATGTTTCTTGATACATATTTGCTAACATATTTCCAATACAGTTGTATGATTGCATCACTATCAATGAAAAATAAAACTACTTTATATCATATTCTCCATTATAAATATTTATTATATTTTGCTTAATGAGTGCATAGAAAATTCTTTTATGTTCTGCCTCACTTTGATTAGTTTAATTATGACTAAAGTTTAATTTTTAAAAATATACATTTAGACACTAATTATATTTCCTCTTTGTTTGCCTATTTCTATTTTAGTCATAATTTATTTAATTTTTTTCTCATTAATTTGCAAAAATTATGTGTAAAAAAAGCAATTATTTCTGCCATATTTACAATTTTGTTTTAAAATTAACATTTACTGAACACTAATTATTCTGTGTCACAAGTATTGTTTATACACACTAGCTCATTAAATTCTCAAAACAAATTATGAGATAGGTGTTATTGTTACTCTCAATTTATAGATATAAAAATGAATTATAAAATGAAGTTAAATAACTTCTAGTAATGGAAGCCAGACTCCAAATTCAAGCAGATTGACTCCAGAACTCCTACTACTTCCTTAAAAAAAACGAACCTCTTGAAATTGACAAATTGCTTTTGTCTTTGAACATAAATTTAAGACTCTTACTATATTATATTATGCTTAATTTATATTTCAGTCTCATGATTTAAAAAGGGAAAACACTAATTTCTGGTCATTTTCTGCTTAGCAAAATATATACGAAAGGAATGTGTTCAATTGTCAGCTCTTTGAAGTCAAGCTCTACAAATTATTGGAAGCATGTATACAGAAGTTGAATACATGTCTTTAATAGTGCATCTCAGTTACATCATTAGCACCATGAATCATGCCCACTAGAGTTGGATGTGCACACCACAACAGTTCATTGTAGACCTGAGTTTCTATATTTTGGAATCCAACTACTAATTTATTAGATCAGATAATGTAAATAATTAAACTTATCTACAAGGTATTTTTAGTGTTGTCTTCTGGAAAATTGAGATTTTAAATATTCACGTACTAGGTTGATTGTGGCTGCTGAGCTATATGTAGAGATAAAGAGTTTGTTTCTCAAAAATATATCTTAACCAAACATGCAATCCACATATTAATTCCTCAACATAAAAAGTGAGTTTAATAATGGGCTCATAGGAAGTCAATATCACATGGGTAAAAAATCTCAAGCTCTGAATCAGAAAGATTGTAGAAACGCAAAATCTGCTGCTTACTAACTGTGTGACCTTGGGCAAGTGAAAACATTTCAGTTTCTTTATATTTAAAATAGGGATAATAACAGCATCAATCTTCTCTGGGGTATATTGTGGGGACTAAACATATTGAATGCAATGGGAAAGCAAATTAGAGTTAAGCGTTCAATAATGTTTGCTATTAATACAAAATAAGGTCAGAAATGAGTAGTAATCTCAAAACAGTGCCTTTATATCTGTTGACTGTGAATACAGAGGTTTTGAGTTTAATTCTTGAGTTTCTGCATTAAGGCCCTCTGAGGTCTTCTTCACTTCAATGGATATGCAGACCAATAAATTAGGCCGTTGTGAAAAATACACACTTGACCTGGTTGTCAGTAACTACAGCTTTTTTTCTGTTGAGAGAATATTTGCTCCTCTCCTATTAACTGTTTTTTGTTAAATCAAAACTGAAAACATAATTATTTCAGTTTATTTTCCAGATTGCTGAAAGGGATGACTTCATTTATTATTAAAAACAGCAGCCGATAACATCTCAAAGCATGCAAATCAGTTAACCCGCTATAATTTGGTTTTCTTCTGTTTTTGAGTGGACTATAGCTTTGTTATTGATCCAAAATGGAATTATGTTTAATACAAAAATCAACAGGTTATTTATCAATATCGAATGAATTATGCACTCTGAAGATATAGAGGGCTTTGAGCTGATGGAATTAGAATTCCTTGAATATTACAAAAAAAACTTGAGTATCATATATTTAAACATAAGAAATAGTTTTGTAATATGATAAATTATTTGAATGCTGATTTGCTTACTTCTGTTATCTTATTTAATTATGTTATAATAAAGATCAAGGCCAATTTTTGGCTAATATCTCTAGAAAAGAACAAAAAACAAAACTATTTTATTTTTGGCATGTTTCTGTATGAAATGTAAGACTTTCTTTTTTAATTCTAAATATGGATCAATCTTCATTTAACTAATTATCTAAAATCAAGATGGAAATTCTTTCATAAAATTAACATAATTAACAAAACCATAAACCATATCCTTATTAGAAATTTTATTAAGTTTTTAGTGATGATATTTATATTGTTATAACCAGAATAATTGTTTCATGTTTATTTTATCTAGTTTGTAAAGAACAGGGTAAAGAACAAGGAATATAGTAGAATAAACTTCCTATCTCATTATAGAAAGAATAAATATTTTCCAGCCCCAAACTTTTCCCATTTATCATCTTCTCTTTTTCTTTGTAAAATAATTACAATTATTATTATACAATTTGTGGCATAATATTATTCATGTATTGCTAAGCATGTTTGGAAATCAAAACTCCTACTATTCTCCTGGATGAATATTATGATGAATATTTCATAAGTCTCTTCCAGTAAGAGAAAATGTGACTAATAAAAAGATTAAAACTCTAGGCTCTTTCCTAGACCCATTTATTTATTTGATACAGATTTCAGTTTTTATTGCTTATCTAGTACACATAGTCATGACAATATTATTTTTTAAAAATCCTTATTTTCAGAAAGTACCATAGCTAAGCAGTATATTATCTTTGTCATTGTCAGCACATTTATTTTCTTATGTCTATTTGGCAAAATAAAATTAAAAAACCAAGAAACTGGTGAATTTTAAATGGCACATAAATATTTTAAAAACAAGAAAGTGAGCATTTCCATTTGTAGAGCCAAATGAGAGTTCTTAGTGGTCAAAATATCCCAAATGAAATTTGACAAAATTTCAAAGAAATTGATTTTAAATATTATTTCACCATGTGGCTGGCTATTTTTATTTTAATTCATGCATGTAGTTGATTACTCATATTTCTACTTTTTCTAAATTATTTTAAAAACCAGAGACTTTGGCATTGTTAAAATTATAAAGATAAGGGGGTCAAATATATGGTGATGAAAGGAGATTTAATTTGGGGTGGTGAACATACGATGCAATATACCTATGACATATTATTGAATTGTACACTTGAAACATATAAATTTTTTAGCCAACATCATCCCGATAAATTTAATAAAAAATTAAACTACTTTTACATTTGACTACTTTTAAAGAGAGTTAATTACTGAAAAAATGCTCATACTGTGATAGCTACATGCTGAGAACAAATTTCCATTTTGGAAAATACATGAAAAAGTTGTTGTTTTGACCTTTTGATATTCTGCTTCACACTTGAAGATTTCTTAATTTTATACCCCATAACTTGACTCAAGTAGCTTATTGAGTACTCTTCTGTAAGACTCAAGACACCCAGGGCTGGGAAATGGAAGATGATTGCCCTGAACACCCCCAGGACTTCTAATAAGAAGAGGATGAAAGGAAGTTGAAGCACAATTATAAACAATTTCTTCCCAAATTCCAAATATTATTATTATTATTTTTTAAAATTAAGTTCAGTGAATTAGATAAATAGCTAATAGTTCATGGTACACTATTAGCATTGGTTCGTACATGGTCTTTTTTCTGCCATGTCTTTCTTTTTCATAAAAACAAAAAGTTCCACAAATCTACTACCAACTAAAAACTAGAAACTAATCTTAATTGATATTTACTATGGATTCTTCTTATCTAATATGCATCTGAATATTTTATTTATTATTACTATATGTAGTATGTATGTATATGCATTTTTCACTCAACATTGTTACTAAGGTTTATTGTATTTTTTACTGTACTTGACTATTTCCAGTATTATTCATATCTCTTGACTATTTTAGTTACCTCATGGAAGTAGAACCATGCAGTATTTGTTCCAGTTAGCATAATGTCTTCTAATATGTTCAGCCATGTTGTTGCAAATAGCAAGATTTCTTTCTTATTTAAAGATGAATAATATTCCATTGTATATATCTGATAATTAATGATATTGAGAACATTTTTATGTACTTATTGGACATTTGGATATTTTCTTTGGAGAAATGTCTATTCAAATCCTTTGCCCATTTTTAGAATTAGATTATTTGGTTTTGTGCTATTGAGCTGTAGGAGTTCTTTATATATTTTGGATTGCATATGTCTCCTAGGACAAGAGTACTCAAGTTTCTTTTGGGTATATGTACCTCGAAGTGTAATTACTATTTGAGTATGTGAATGTTCAATGTGAAAATACAATGTATAACTTACTTGAGAAATGGTATATTCATTCAGCAAGTATTTTTTGAAAAAATATGTTGCACCAGCCATCATTCTGTATTCATGGAATACATCAATGAATGAAAATGAAGTACATGCCTTCGTGGAGTTTACATTTAGGTAGAGAATATAGCCAATACATAAACAAGTAAAAGTATTAGACAATGATAAGCACAGTAGAAAAAATAAAAAAGTATAATAGGTTTAGAAGAACTGAGAGGACTGTTGAACAGGGTGGGGGGGCTGCAATCTAATTCCATTGAAAACTCATTTAAGCAAGAATTTAAGGAGGTGAGGAAGTTGGCCATACAGATATCTAGTGGAGGGATATGTCAAGTAGAGGGAACGTCAGTTCAAAAGGTGCTGTACAAGAATGCCATCGTAGCTAAAGGAGTTGAAGTAGGAGATAAAATCAGAAAGATAATAGAGTCTGGTGACACAGATCATGTAGGAAATTGTAGGTTATCATAAGAACTTGGGTTTTACTTTGAATTAAATGGGTTTTTGAGCAGATGAAAGACATGATCTGACTAATGTTTTAAGGGGACCATTCCTGATGCAGTGTTAAGAATATACCATACAGAGCAAGGATAGGGGCAAGGAGATCCATGAGGAGGCAATTGCAATACTCCAGCTGAGAGTTAGTGGTAGTTTGGATCAAGGATGTAGAATTGAATTTTGTAAGAAGTGATCAGATTTTGGAACATTTGAAAGTTAGACACAAAAGAATTTTCCAAGATAGTGTGATGTGTAAAGATAAATAAAAGTCAAAGGTAACTCCCAAACTTTTGGCCTGATCAACCAGAATTTTGAGTTTCCAGCACTGGAAATGACAAATCTAACAAGAGAACAGTTAATTGAAGGAAGATTGGGAAAACAGTTTTGGATGTTTTCATTCAGGTTTAAAGTATCTATATGGCATCCAAATAAAGATGTCAAGTATACAGTTTCATGCTCATATCTGGAGTTTGAGAGAGAAGTCTTACCTAGAAATATAAACTTTGGGAAAATCAGTATCTTAGATAAGACAATAAGGAAGTGATTGTAGATGGAGAAAAAATTAGAACCTAAGACTGAGTCTTGTTACAGTCAAACATTAAAAGACCTATGAGAAGAGGAGGGACTAGCAAAAATGAAAAAGAAAGAGTAACTTGAGGGGAAAGAAAAAAATTGAGTGTAGTGTACAGAAAACTGTATACAATAGAATATTAAACTGTATGTAAAAGTATATTAAAGAGTTCATAATGATCAAGTTTGTCAAATGGTGCTGAGTAGTAACATGAGAACAAAATTGACCATTAGAGTTTAGTAACATACAAGTCATAGATGACCTTGATAATATCTCTTTTAATAAAGTAGGGGAAGTAAAGGCTTATTTAAAATAACTTAAGAGAAAATTAAAAAAAAGAAATATGAGTTTATAATGCCACCAACAATATATGAGATTCTGCACAGAATGATATAAACAGTCATGTAATTTGCCAACTCTCATGCAAGTTATAACCATCTTCAACTCTTCTATTAATATCTTCCACATTTAGTCAGCAAGTTCTCCTTGGTGACTAATTTTAAATTTTTTCCCTATAATCCATCTTCAATTAACTTCTCTTGTTTATGTTATTGAAATAGCATCCTCCATGGTCTTCCTGCCTCCCTTCTCTATCCAACCACCACACAATCACTATGCTTTTTCTAAAACAAATTCAACTTTTCATAGATTCTTTGGCGCTCTATATTTCACAGATACATACCTTTAACTGGAGCTCTTTGCTACCCCTCATTCAACTTGCCTAAGATTGAACAACTTAAATTCTGTGGCAAGTTGCTATTGAAAATTCATTTGAGAAAGAATTACAGAAGATGAGGGAGCCATAAAAGTATCTAGAAGAAGAATTTTGAAACAAATAGATAACAAGAACATTTTCAGAAATAAGTTTGTGGAAGTCTCTGACTGACAATAGCGAGTAAGAAAAGAAAAATTATATAAGAGGTTACAGAGGATAGAAAAGTTCCTGAGACTTCTCAGAAATGAGAACAATACAAATCCAGTCAAGGTAAAAGGTCAAAAGTATGTCAGTTAGGACTTTTGAGATAGTAGGACAAGAAAAGATAATAATAATGGCCTGTATGACAAAATCATCTAAGAATAAAGGTTTGTAAATGTCTGAGTGAGGAGTCTGAAGATATTTTTCGGGAAAGACTAGTATCACTAAGGCTTCTTTTCTGTATCTTGCCTCATCTAGATAAATATAGCTTATTAGCAGTTAATAAACAGTTATAGATAAGCTATTTCTTCATTTGCTTTTTATTAAACAATTGGATACAAATGTGCTCAATTCTGAAATTTCAGAATCTCTTGATGTATTGAATTGCCATGACCTTAGGTTATTACAATTAGGAAAAGCGTGAAAATTTGAAAATGCTACTCTTCTATTTAAAAAACTTCAGTGTCCTTCACTCCGCCAATTATAAGATAAAGTCATTACTTCTTCAGTAAAATAATAATCTTTCACATTTCAGTAGCTTCCTTTCTTTTTTGACTACTATACTTAATACTCTATATCAGCCATGGTCCATCAGGACACTCATAGTGGATATTATGGAGAATTTAATAAAAGTGCCAAATACATGTTAGGTATCACAGTAAAAATAATTCAGGAGAATAATTGCCAAAACAGCATCATAAAACACTGTTTGTAGATGGTTTATGAGCTTTCTGATATATATTTTTTAAAACTGCCGGGTTGAAACACAAATACAATTCAGGGCAAGGCATAAATGTCCAATTCAAATGCCAGCAATCAGATTTAATAAAGTAAAAGACAAATTAAAGATGAATAACAGAATTAACAAAATTGTCCAGATCTATAAATTATGTTTAAAACATTAATGGATATAGCCACTTTATCGTCCTTTATAATCTTTTCCTACTCAAACCAGTTGTATACAAAAGAGTATCAGTTAATATTTGTGAACATAAATTGGTTTTGTTTTTGTTTTTAATGAGAAAAGGAGTGCAAACAGAACTATTTTGCCACTAAAGTTTGGCCTTATAAAATCTTTACCTAGTTGGTAAAGGAGAGCTCCTAGCTGAGGGGGAAAATATGTTACTGAAAAGGAAGCAGTGTACATATAGTAAACAACTAGCTTTTATTCATATTATTGAACTAAATAGACATTTGAGGTAAGCAGGGCAGAGCATGTTATGATCCCTACTTGACAGCTAAGAAGTCACAGATTTAGAGTGCCTGCAACTAGCTCAGTATTACACGGAGTAATAATAAATGATCTAAAATATGAATTTAAGTCTCCTAAAATCAGACTTCAAGAGTCTTTCATGCAATTCCATTTTATTCAGTCAAGCAGCCATGAGTACCAGGTACTAATTGATGTTCACTCAAAGTTAGATGAAAAAGAGTTCTATCATTTAGGAATATACAATCTGGTTTGAGAAAAGAAACCTACCTGAATTTGATACCATAATTCAGAAACTCATTCTGAGAATTATAAAAGTTTTTGAAAATTTAAAGCATTATATATAAAAAAGGAAAACCACGATTAATGTGTGCTGATAGGGACTGCATGCAATTAATGTGTCATAAACCCTTTCTAAACTGATTTTCTCTGATTCCTTACCAAACTTTCTACCAAATACTTTGCAAAACATTGATTAAAACATTCTGTTTTATATAAGCACTTCCTCTGACATGTTAAACTAATATAAGTGCATAAGTGAAAATGATTATTAAATAAATCTAGAGAAGGAACATATAATTTTTCAGGTTATTTGGTGTCAGTTCTTAATTACGAATTACATGAAATTTAGAAATATCTTTACAGTGTGGTAAAATTGCCTTTGATATTTTAAGCTTTAAATATCAGTTGTTAGGCTCCTCAGTGCAATTATGGCACAATTGTACAGTATTATGTGTTAAATATATATGCACTCCAGATGTGCAAATATTTTAAAACCTGAAGTACTTAATTAAAGAAATTATATTGTTCCCTTCTCTACCTCTCAAAAATTATTTAAACAAACATTATATTAAGGTCAAAGCTGATTATTTGGTACATTATAGCATTCTTTGGAAAAAGCATAAAAATATATTTTTATCTTTTGCCAATGGTTATTAAAATTTCAGTGGCATTTTTCACAGAATTGGAACAAAGACTCCTACAATTAACCATAAAATAGGTAAAGCAATCTTGAGAAAGAACAAATTTAAAGGTATCACACAACCTGACTTCAAACTGTACTATGAGGCTATGGTACTGGCATAAAAATAGATTCATAGATCAATAGAACATAATAAAGAACCCAGAAATTGACCTATATGATCAATTAATCTATGACAAAGTAGGCAAGAATATGCAATGAGATAAGGTAGGTCTCTTGAATAAATGATGCTGGCAAAACTGGACAAACCCAAGCAAAAGAATGAAACTGGAATATTTTCTCATTATCATATACAAGAATAAACTCAAAATGGACTAAAGGCTTAAATGTAGGACCCAAAACTCCTAGAAGAAAGCATAAGAAGTAAACTCTTTGATATCATTCATAGAGACATTTTTTTTGGATATGTCTCCTCCAGCAAGGAAAACATACGAAAAAATAAATGGTCTACATCAAACTAAAGAGTTTTTGAACAGCAAAAGAAACTATCAACAAAACAAATAGACAACCTACTGAATGAAAGAAGATATTTGCCAATAATACATCTGCTAAAGGATTAAAATATAAGATATATAAGAACCTCATGCAACTTCGCACACACAGACACACGGACACACACACACACACAAACCCCAAACGATCTTATTAAAAAAAAAAATGAGCAGAGGACCCGAATAGACATTTCTCTGAAGAAGACATACAGATGGCCAATACACATGAAAAGATGCTCAACACCAGTAATTATCAGAGAAATGCAGATTAAAACCACAACGTGATATTACTTCATACCTATAAGAATGGTCATCATCAATAAATCAACAAACAACAAGTTGACAAGAATGTG
>NW_011888790.1:14488462-14492237 GCF_000151845.1 Pteropus vampyrus
ATACAAATGCATAGCAATTCTTTTTGCTGTTTAGTAGGATTTAAGTTTGTCTCCAGATCATTCCTTTTAACTTTATTTTCTCTAAGAAGACACATGCTATCCACCACATATTGCTAAAACAAATGAGTAAAGTGGTTAAATCGGAAAATTTATATTAAAAAAAAAATAGTTCTTATTCCAAATTATTTCATAAAATACTTTTATGGAGACATTTACTAAGAAATATATATGTCTACTCCATGACTCCATTAAAAAAAATTCTAGAAATCCTTAAGATAAATAACTAACTCTAAAAAACAGGAGTGTTTTCAGCTAAAATTTTCAAAGGAAGAAATTATAAAGGAAGAAAATTATACTTTTTCTTAACTTTCTAGGAAATAAAAAATACATAAAAGAAAAACAATATGGACTAGACTTCTTAACTGTACATAATGAATCACACGAGCTCTAATGAGACAAAGGATCTCAGAATCTTTTTGCATCTTTTTATCACTGAAACCAATTATTTTGCTCCTATTGTTAAAAAAGCAAGACTTTTAACATTTTCCTTAATTTCAAAATTATGCCGTCAATGAAAACACTTTTCTGTAAATTTCTATGTTAAGGTAGAATTTATTAAATCTTATGAAACTTGGAAAGAGTGGGCAAACGAAAGAACCAATATTTATTGAGCACTGTACTAGAATCCTTAAAATCACTTTCTCATTTGCAGTGGGTATTATTTCTCCCATTTTGTGAGATGAGGAAACTAAGCAGAGAAAGGCCAGTTAGAACAAAATAGCAATTATGATTCTTTCTCAAAAAAGAAGGGAGAGGAGCATGGTAAGCATTAGCAATATGTGCACTTGTAATTTTTGGAATTTGTTTTCAAAACCTGAATGTATCTTGGAAGTCTTTAACTGGCATTCTTCTTAACTTTTAAACTTGGATTCTTGACCACAAGCTCCTGACTTTACTTCTTTTAATACTCTAGAGGCCTCTGTTATTATCATGTAAATAGGGACATGATTATGTATTAATTTTACTAGACTAAGTTTCAAAATATAACAGGAAGTCTCTGAAATTCTATATTTACATTCATTATACTCTACAAAAATATGTATATTTTTAATTTAAACTGTTTTGCAGTTGGCTTCCTATTTCCAGTGTCAGAAAGTCTGCAACAAGAGCTTGGATCTGGACCCAAGAGCCCTATAGTTCCAGGACATATTACTCCCTTATGTCACTCACTGTTTCCCCCACTTAGCTATCTTTATGCTTCCGTGGCTTGCAAGCCTTTATGGGAACAACAAAAAATGATTTTATTGGATGATTTGAACCTAACAGATGAGATCACTGAAGGAAGATTGTCTTCCCTTTTGCAGAAGGTACATTAAACATTTGTTCCCATCTAACCCATATGTTTTTAAAAGATATCTCTATTTTCTTTGTTTTCTCTATATATTTTCTGCAGTTTCTCACACACGAAACATTCAATTGTTAATGCAATTCAATTTAATATCAGGAACTAATCATCAGGCTATTTTGAAAATGATTTACAATTTTTAAAGATGCTTTTAATGTTATTTAGGATAAATAGCGACAGTTTTATTAGTTACTATAGCAACCTGAAATTCTATTTAAAAATGTGACATTCCTTTTACTCAGAGGCATTTTAATTAAAACATACCCAAGTGTTTACTGAAATGAATATCTAACCTCACCATCATAGCAAGAGGGCATACAATATTGCTGTGTCTGATATTATAAGAAGTATATATCACTGAAAAATAATTAAATTTGGGGAAAAAATGTCTTTTTTCAGTTGTTTAATTTTTTCATTAATTAGGCTTACTTATTTCTACCACCTCTACCTATAATTTAATGCTCTTACACTCTTGACTTACTGGATCTGTTGAAATTGCTATTACTTGAATACCAGATACTTTTTCATATTTCTTCTCTTTCATCCCAAGTCTTACAAGTCTACAAGGTAAGCAAACATCTTTTATTATTAAGACTCAACACAGATATTCTATTTTAAGATTTTTTAACCACTTTTCTTCCTAGGAAGAATTTCTTTTCCTCTAAGTACCTTTAGTGTTTTCTATATAGGTCACTAATATGTTTTATACATGTTTAATTCTGTTTCCTCTTCACTGAGTTGGTATGTCTCAAGGGCAGAGCTAAATTTGTTTCCAGCATCTAGTTCTAGCACTCAAATAATGAGCTCTAAATAGTAGACTTAATGCCTAATGTACACATACATGCAGAAATGAATAACAAATCAAGTCACAGAAGGTAATGATTTATAAAGGCAAATATTTGAAAGCTCTCATGAAAATATGAGAATGAATGTTATATATTTAAACTTTTATTGTGCCTTGACTAAACTATTCTCTTGAGCTTTATCTTTATTGCAATTTTTCTTAAAAGTTGTTCCTGTTCAGTTTAGAATATGCTTTAAGTGAAAAGGGTACTTATGGAACTCTGCATGTATACACAATATTACGTAATACACTATGTCAGGAAATAATGTGTGTATATGCATGCACTTAGAGATCTTGAAAAGGTTAATGAAAGTATTAGTAGTGATTACATCAGAATGTTAACATTTTATTCCATTTTTCTTTCTTATTTCAATTGTTAAAATTTATTTAAACTTTTAATTTGATCATAAATTCACTTTAAAAATACATTCTTTAAATAAAAATATATAAGCAAATATTCATGTTAATTGAAAATATAGTAGTATAAATGCTTATAAATACAGGGATTGAATAATTCAAAATGATAATAGTATTTTCCTAGGTGAAGAGATTACAGTTGTCATTATTTCTCTCTTTAAAATATATCTTCCAAATAATTACTCGCGTATAAAATTTTACAATGAGAAACATGTAAGGTTTAAATTAACAACCACCACCAAGAAAATAAAAACAGAGATAAAATTCCATGCCATGTTTGAAAAGTCTCTAACTGGTGGCTTACAAGGTTTTTAAAAAGGACAAAAAGTAATGTCAGGTTAAAGAGGAGGCATAGTACACCAATATTCCAAATGATTTTGTAGATTCTAACAATAAAGTTTCCAGTTTATAATGATGATAAACACCTATATATAGTTAATGTGACCTACTTTGCACATTACAAGTGATTAAGTATATTGATAGACCAGTTTCACTATGGTCCAACTATATTTTAAATATACTTCCCATGAGGCATTGTTGGCTTCATATGAGGTAAAGAGTCTTTAATTATTCTCCTCGTAATAAAAAAAATAAAAAATGTATAATCTGTTGCTGGAACAGTACATGGCCCCAATTAAATAGGTTGCACTGAGGACATTTTTCAACAATAATAGTCCTCTAAAAATATTTAGTCTTAGGTGGAATGAGGTGGAGAAGCAGAGTCTGTGCCTTCCCAAGTACGATCATCAGGAGGCTGAAATGATTTCAGTTTGGATACTACCAAATACAGAGGTAAATTCTTTCTGGAAGAAAGATTTTCCAACATGTATTGTGCTAGATAATCAGAAAAAACATCAAGAAATAAAGTCAATCAACAATTAACAAATGTGAAAGAAGTCAAGACACTATAAATCATTCAAATAACAGTGAGGAAAAACTATTTAGACATTTGAATATAAAGATACCTATTGAATTGTAGATACCTATTAGAATTTCAGATACTTATTAGAAGAGCTACATTTTAATTATCTTTAAATATTTAGTCGACATCATATATATGAGCAAATAAAAAAGAAATTAGAAATAAACTTTTAGAAATGAGCATATAT
>NW_011888790.1:14492287-14498164 GCF_000151845.1 Pteropus vampyrus
CTATGTCAGGAAATAATGTGTGTATATGCATGCACTTAGAGATCTTGAAAAGGTTAATGAAAGTATTAGTAGTGATTACATCAGAATGTTAACATTTTATTCCATTTTTCTTTCTTATTTCAATTGTTAAAATTTATTTAAACTTTTAATTTGATCATAAATTCACTTTAAAAATACATTCTTTAAATAAAAATATATAAGCAAATATTCATGTTAATTGAAAATATAGTAGTATAAATGCTTATAAATACAGGGATTGAATAATTCAAAATGATAATAGTATTTTCCTAGGTGAAGAGATTACAGTTGTCATTATTTCTCTCTTTAAAATATATCTTCCAAATAATTACTCGCGTATAAAATTTTACAATGAGAAACATGTAAGGTTTAAATTAACAACCACCACCAAGAAAATAAAAACAGAGATAAAATTCCATGCCATGTTTGAAAAGTCTCTAACTGGTGGCTTACAAGGTTTTTAAAAAGGACAAAAAGTAATGTCAGGTTAAAGAGGAGGCATAGTACACCAATATTCCAAATGATTTTGTAGATTCTAACAATAAAGTTTCCAGTTTATAATGATGATAAACACCTATATATAGTTAATGTGACCTACTTTGCACATTACAAGTGATTAAGTATATTGATAGACCAGTTTCACTATGGTCCAACTATATTTTAAATATACTTCCCATGAGGCATTGTTGGCTTCATATGAGGTAAAGAGTCTTTAATTATTCTCCTCGTAATAAAAAAAATAAAAAATGTATAATCTGTTGCTGGAACAGTACATGGCCCCAATTAAATAGGTTGCACTGAGGACATTTTTCAACAATAATAGTCCTCTAAAAATATTTAGTCTTAGGTGGAATGAGGTGGAGAAGCAGAGTCTGTGCCTTCCCAAGTACGATCATCAGGAGGCTGAAATGATTTCAGTTTGGATACTACCAAATACAGAGGTAAATTCTTTCTGGAAGAAAGATTTTCCAACATGTATTGTGCTAGATAATCAGAAAAAACATCAAGAAATAAAGTCAATCAACAATTAACAAATGTGAAAGAAGTCAAGACACTATAAATCATTCAAATAACAGTGAGGAAAAACTATTTAGACATTTGAATATAAAGATACCTATTGAATTGTAGATACCTATTAGAATTTCAGATACTTATTAGAAGAGCTACATTTTAATTATCTTTAAATATTTAGTCGACATCATATATATGAGCAAATAAAAAAGAAATTAGAAATAAACTTTTAGAAATGAGCATATATAATTATGAAATAAAAAGAATCATTGGATAGGTTAAAGTGAATTAGAAAGAGCCAAAAAGAGAATTAATACATGGTAATATATAGCCCAAGAAATAACTAAAATGCATCACAGAGATAAAGAGATAGATGTATTCCTAAAACATTATGGAGTATGGAGGGCAGAAAGAGAGATGTAGTGAACAGCTGACGGGAGTCTAAGAAGCAGAGAATTCTTTAAAATTTAAGTCAAAAAAATCCAAAACGCATATTAATCAAAATTAGAAGACATAATTTGAAGAGATAATACTTGTGAGTTTTCTGAACTGATACAAAAAGATAACAATATGCTTATCCAGGAAGCACATTTTATCTGAGCAAAAATGTATAATTACAAAGGAATAACAGTTAAAATGAAAATTTTCTCAACAAGATTAAAAATGCAAGCCAGAAGATGGTGAAAAAAAATTTGCAAAGTATATAGAGAAAACTATTGTCAACATAGAAATATATAACTAACAACATTACCTTTAAAAATACAAAGCTGAGGTGACTTTAGACATAAAACAAAAGTTGAAATTAGCAAAATAAGAAAACATATTACATAAATTAAATGACCTGAACAGGGATGAAAATTTTACTTATTATAATAAACATAACGATTAAATTTCATTTTAAGAAAGTATCACAAGTGAACAATTTTTTTTGTTTTAGTAATAAATTATGAGTATGAGATATTTCATTAGCCTTATATAAGACATAAGAATATTCTCTCCTTCTAAACCATCCTCTGTTAAAATCAAATCAAGAGGCACTGGGATGGGGGTGGGGGGAGGTAGACAGGGGGAAAAATATTTAAATCATTTCTTCAATTAAATAAATAAATAAAGTTTTAAAAAATCAAGAGGCACCATCCCTTCTTATTTATATAATTTATATTTATGCAAATAAGTTATTATTATTACCTAAATTTTGCTACCTTCTATCTTTAAAAGAATAATTTAAGACCATATTGCCCACTCCACTTTTCCCCAAATCTCCAATTATTTCTGGAGGTCACCAATGTGTATTTTAGATAATCTCAAAGACATCCTCTCAAGATCTACTCATTTCCATCTAGATGTGAAGCTCTCTTGGACTCTAATGATGTTTCAGTCCTCATGGTGCCAGAACAGCAAAATGATTCTCACAGAAATTGAAATAAGACTACTGATCACTTAAGATTATGTTTTGTCTCCTAGCCCTGTCTCCCTGTTTCCTAAATCCCTTTGAAAACATTTACTTTTAATTTTTAATTATGATACTTTTTAGAGCATTGAAAATTAGTGAATAGAAGCAAATTTGAGCATAAACCATCTTTTGCTCTCTTTCTCCCCATCTTATCTGTCACTGCCTCCAGATATCTCTCACGACATCTCTCTCTCTTCCACATTTATATAGTATCTGATTCCTAACCATATATTATTTAAAAATAAGACAATTAGTTTCAAACAATGATAATGTTCAATATTTTTAGCAACTTGTATGTCATGAAAACTGCCTGAATAATCAGGACACCCAGCAGTATGCCATACTGGTATAGACCTTCTGAGTCATACAATAGCAGTAAAAGTCATGCACTGCTTAACAATGGGGATATGTCTGAGAAATGCAGTCTTAGGTGATTTTGTAACTGTGAAAACATCATAGAGTACTCCGATACACAACTAGATGGTATAGCTTTACTACACACCTAGGTTATATGGTTTGGCAGATTGCTCCTTGGCCACAAGTCTGTACAGCATGTTACTGTACAAAACAACATGAGTTTAAATCAAGCACAAAAGAAATGATAAAATCAAGAGACACAATAAATATGAGATGTATGAAACTGCTGCCTGTGTAACATGGCATATTGTTTCACAGTCAACTTTTATAAGTAGAAAGAGTACACTCTTAAACAATAATAAAAAGTATAGTATAGCAAACCCAAAAACAAGTAACAGTCCTTTATTATCAAATATTATCTACATGATTTTATATGTTACACTTTTCTCTGACTGATAGTGCAGTAGGTTTGTTTATACCAGCATTACCACACACAAATGAGTAATGCATTGTCTTATGATGTTACAAAGGATACAGTGTCACTAGATGATAGGAATTTTTCTGCTCCGTTATAATCTTATGGGGCCACCATTGTATTTGTGATCCATCACTGGTGGAAACATCATTATGCAGGGCATGACAGTACTGTAAGTATTGGCAGAGTTAGATTTCATCTTATGATTGTTTGAGCGGGTTGTAAATATGTTACCCTGCACAGTTTTCTTCCTGTCATTGTTGATCGTTCAATATTTATCCTCTAGCGTGCTGTCAAAATGAGAACTCAGAAGTTTTTGATATTTTGATGGTAAAGTGATTTATAGCCTTAGTAAAAAAAAGTTTTTATTGTATCTGCATAAGTGAATACCTTTATTAGTTAAGTAAATTTTATAGTTGTTTTTTATTTTTTTCTGTAGAAACAAAAGGCTAACAC
This sequence comes from Pteropus vampyrus, assembly GCF_000151845.1. NCBI lineage: Eukaryota > Metazoa > Chordata > Mammalia > Chiroptera > Pteropodidae > Pteropus > Pteropus vampyrus. Next base: position 14,496,058 of record NW_011888790.1, read on the forward strand.
TCAAAATGGCCACTGGCCTTTTATTCATTGTCAATCCACTGTGCGATAAAATAACTTTTTTCCATTCCTAACAATCATGGAGGCTGATAAAGTTCTACAATGTCTAAACATCACCAGGTATGAAGTCTGACATAAGCTATTTCCATTGTCATGTTGATTTGTGTTATAAGCTATTATAAGAAGTAGGCATTTAAGATTCAAGTATTCCTCTAAAAACAGAAGAAAAGTAGAGGAATAATACATCCATGTTGTTTCTGTTTTTCTAAGAAAATTTTCTCATATATGTTTGTACTAAAAACTATATATCTTGTTACAAATGTAAAATTGAAAATATTGAGATGTCTGTACTTATGTGTATGTGTGTGTGTGCATATGTACATACATGTATTTGCAAATGCTAAGAATGTGAAACTCTGCTTGGGAACTAATACATCTTTGCACATGACTCTGTGAAAACTGATTGAGAGGCAGGCAGGAAATAGGAACAAGTCTCTCACACTGCAGCATTTCAAATCCTAATATAGGCTCAATTAGGATGGCCAGCTACCTTCATGCCTCCATTTTTTATCTTCTTTACTAAGAAAATTACTTCATCATTACTCAAATGTATTCAGTTTCACAATTAAATGAGAATGTAGAAAATGACAACATAACATATTTTCTGTTCGTACTTTTTGCTCATTTATATCATAGTAACTAAAAACTGACTGTTGCTTAAGTTTAAACTCAATCTAAATTTTTTAACATCAGAGTTAGCAAAATAAATAAAAGATTACAGGTAGTAGATGGAAAATACACATGTATACAGTCCTAGCACTTCTGCTATAATTATCAAAATATAAATGCTGGAAAAGTAAAGAAATCTTATTTGTACTAGTGGATACAACATAAACCTTTAGAAGGATAGTTGAAAATATCACCTCCTCATCCCACTCCAAACAGCAGCAATAAATTTTTTAAAATTATGTTCCTCTGCAAAATTCTGCCCATGTTGGATATTATAGGTCAAACTTAAAACAGGAACCCCAATACATAGAGATGGGGCTACTTATATGACCTCAGTAAGTGTATCATGCACAATGAGTTCTTTGTTCAGAAGTGGCAGAAATTTGAAATGATCTATCACAACATTCTATATTGTCTTTGCGTATGACATTCTCTACAGCACTGAAAAAATTATAAGTATATTAATATATATATTTAAATTCTTGCATTCCCAATATTTTTGCTCTGTTTATCCAACTGAAGAAGCAGAGATGAAGAAGACCTAAATAACCTAGCAAATCACATATAGGTAGTAAGTAGGGACTGAAATTCAGATTCTCTAATGGAGTAATTTTTTCTATGGTCAACAATACCTTATAATTACAGAATCGTTTTTAGCTATGAAGATGAAATGATTAACAAGGTCATATGAGCATTAAAACTCATTAATTCTAGAGGCTTCTGGTCAAAATGGAAGAGTAGGTAAACACTGGTTGCCTCCTCTCACAACCACATCAACATAACAACTAAAGTATGGAATCATTGAGAATCATTGAGAATCGTCTGAAATCTAGATAAACAGAACTCCCACTACTAAAGACATACAGAAAAGGCCACCTGAAGGCTAGTAGGAGGGGAAGGGATGTGGAACAGGCTGGTTCCACACATGTGTAGTGGTTAAAAATCTCAAGGGATATCTCACTTGTGGAGAGTCCCCCCGAAGAAGCGAAGGGTCTCAGACCCAAATGAGGCTCTCCATACCAGTGTTCCAGTGCTAGGAAGAGAAGTCCCCACAATATCTGCCTGTGAAAACCAGCAGAGATTATGACTGAGTGAGACAAAGGGTGGCTGGGGTCACAAACATTTCTCTTAAGGGGTTCGTGTGCCAACTTACCAATGGACTCACTCATTCTGATCTCCAGCGCTAGGCCAGCAGCTTGAAAAGTGCCAAGGATATATGGGAAGTAACTGAGTTGTCTGGCTTCAGGGCGAGGGCTAGAGGGCAGCTTTCTCTCAGACAGAAGTGCTGGCGGAGGCCATTGTTTCTTTGTCATACCTTTCCATCTCCCAACATGCAAAGTCTGGTGGCCACCATATCTGAGTCTCCATCAACTTAGCTAAT
>NW_011888790.1:14498609-14500281 GCF_000151845.1 Pteropus vampyrus
AAATTCTTGCATTCCCAATATTTTTGCTCTGTTTATCCAACTGAGGAAGCAGAGATGAAGAAGACCTAAATAACCTAGGAAATCACATATAGGTAGTAAGTAGGGACTGAAATTCAGATTCTCTAATGGAGTAATTTTTTCTATGGTCAACAATACCTTATAATTACAGAATAGTTTTTAGCCATGAAGATGAAATGATTAACAAGGTCATATGAGCATTAAAACTCATTAATTCTAGAGGCTTCTGGTCAAAATGGTAGAGTAGGTAAACACTGGTTGCCTCCTCTCACAACCACATCAACATAACAACTAAAGTATGGAATCATTGAGAATCATTGAAAATTGTCTGAAATCTTGATAAACAGAACTCCCACAACTAAAGACATACAGAAAAGGCCACCTGAAGACTAGTAGGAGGGGAGGAGCTGTGGAACAGGCTGGTTCCACATATGCGTAGTGGTTAAAAATCTCAAGGGATATCTCATCTCACTTGCGGAGAGTCCCCCCGAAGAAGCAAAGGGTCTCAGACCCAAATGAGGCTCCCCATACCAGTGTTCCAGTGCTAGGAAGAGAAGTCCCCACAATATCTGGCTGTGAAAACCAGTGGAGATTATGACTGAGTGAGACAAAGGGTGGCTGGAGTCACAAACATTTCTCTTATGGGGTTCGTGTGCCAACTTACCAATGGACTCACTCACTCTGATCTCCAGCGCTAGGCCAGTAGCTTGAAAAGTGCCAAGGATATATAGGAAGGAACTGAGTTGTCTGGCTTCAGGGCCAGGGCTAGAGGGCAGCTTTCTCTCAGACAGAAGTGTGGCGGAGGCCATTGTTTCTTTGTCATACCTTTCCATCTCCCAACATGCAAAGTCTGGTGGCCACCATATCTGAGTCTCCATCAACTTAGCTAATATTGGTTGCTCTACTCTAGTGATTCTTTGAGATCCCACTCCACTCAACTTGTGGTCACACCCAAGTTGCTTCCAGTGGCTCTTACATACAAACAGCCTGTTAGGCTCAGGCTGAAGACTTTTCTAAAATCTCTCAAAAGTTCACAAAACCTAAACAAGCATCATCTGGTCTCAATGTGCCCCATACCTTTTGCTGAGCAGATTCAGGCCCAGCACTAACAGCAGCCAGCTTCAGTTTGCAGCTTGGCCTCTCAAGGTACATTTAAGTCTAATATGGGTGGTGGCCATCTGGGAATTGCTTGGTGACATATGCCACGTGGCCCTGGGCAAGGCACAAACTGCAGCTGAACTTCACCTGTGGTGGGGACCCTCCTAGAAGGCCCTGGCCTGCACATCCAGTGGCCTGCTTCAGTCTGAGCAAGAGCACCAAGGGCCACATCCAAGGACAACACATCCAAAGGGCAGACTGGGCAGTACCAGAGCCCTACTAAAGTGAATCCTGCTCCATAGGGTCACCCCTGCCCAACAATTCCTCCACTGCAGTCACAAGCCAGTCCTCACAACCAATCAGCCCGAGGGTCAATCTTTCCCATTGATGTACAAACAGAAACCAAGCCTCCACTACAACAGGAGGGCAAACAAAACTTATAGAAGGGACACATCTGGAGCATCCAGCTCAGGTGACCAAGGATACTGTGCCACTGGGCCCCACAGGACACCTACTACATAAGGCCACTCTACTAAGACCGGAAGACATGGCAGCC
>NW_011888790.1:14500331-14509606 GCF_000151845.1 Pteropus vampyrus
TGTTTCTTTGTCATACCTTTCCATCTCCCAACATGCAAAGTCTGGTGGCCACCATATCTGAGTCTCCATCAACTTAGCTAATATTGGTTGCTCTATTCTAGTGATTCCCTGAGATCCCACTCCACTCAACTTGTGGTCACACCCAAGTTGCTTCCAGTGGCTCTTACATACAAATAGCCTGTTAGGCTCAGGCCAAAGACTTTTCTAAAATCTCTCAAAAATTCACAAAACCTAAACAAGCATCATCTGGTCTCAATGTGCCCCATACCTTTTGCTGAGCAGATTCAGGCCCAGCACTAACAGCGGCCAGCTTCAGTTTGCAGCTTGGCCTCTCAAGGTACATTTAAGTCTAATACGGGTGGTGGCCATCTGGGAATTGCTTGGTGGCATATGCCACGTGGCCCTGGGCAAGGCACAAACTGCAGCTGAACTTCACCTGTGGTGGGAACCCTCCCAGAAGGCCCTGGCCTGCACACCCAGTGGCCTGCTTCAGTCTGAGCAAGAGCACCAAGAGCCACATCCAAGGACAACACATCCAAAGAGCAGACTGGGCAGTACCAGAGCCCTACTAAAGTGAATCCTGCTCCATAGGGTCACCCCTGCCCAACAATTCCTCCACTGTAGTCACAAGCCAGTCCTCACAACCAATCAGCCCGAGGGTCAATCATTCCCATTGATGTACAAACAGAAGCCAAGCCTCCACTACAACAGGAGAGCAAACAAAACTTATAAAAAGAACCCACCTGGAGTATCCAGCTCAGGTGACCAAGGATACTGTGCCACTGGGCCCCACAGGACACCTACTACATAAGGCCACTCTACTAAGACCGGAAGACATGGCAGCCCTACATAACATATATATTATAAACACTCTCTCTCTCTCTCTCACACACACACACACACACACACACAGACACACACACACACACAAAACAGAAGGAGGCAGTCAAAATAGGGAGACAAAGAAACATGTCCCAAATGAAAGAACAGAACAAAGCTCCAGATAAAGAACTAAACCAAATGAAGACAATCTACAAGATGCAGAGTTCAAAACACTGGTTGTAAGGATGTTCAGTGAACTTAGGAAAAGAGTAGATGAACTCAGTGGGAACTTTAACAAAGAGATAGAAAACATAAAAATAGATAGAAAACATTAAAAAAAGAGCCAGTCAGAATTGAAAAGTATAATAACTAAAAAAAAGAATACCTTAGGGGGAATCAAGAGTAGATTACATAAAGCAGAGGATCAAATCAACATAGAAAACACTCATTCAGAACAGCAACAAGAAAAAAGAATCAAAAGATTGAGAATAGTTTAAGAAGCCTCTGGGACAACATCAAGCTTGTCAATATTAACATCATAAAGATACCAGAAGAAGAGAGGGAACAAGGAATTGAGAACCTATTTGAAGAAATAATGATGGCAAAATTTCCTAATCTGGTGAAAGAAATAGACATACAAGCCCAGGAATTGCAGAGTCCCAAATAAGATGAACCCAAAGAGGCTCACACCCAAGACACATCATAATTAAAATGCCAGAGGTTAAAGACAAAGAGAGAAACTTAAAAGGAGCAAGAGAAAAACAGTTAACTACAAGGGAGCTCCCATAAGATTGTCAGCTGATTTCTCAAAAGAAACTTTGCAGGCCAGGGGGAATGGCACAAAATGTTCAAAGTGATGAAAAGCAAGGACCTACAACCAAGACTGCTCTACTCAGCTAAGCCACCATTTAGAATCGAAGGACAGATAAAGAGCTTCCCAGATAAGAACAACCAAACCCACATTATAGGAACTGTTGGAGAGACTTCTTTAAGAATAAGGAAAATAAGACCAAAAATACAAATTATAATTACATATCTATCAACAATTACTGTAAATTAAATTCTCCAATCAAAAGATAGTATAGCTGAATGGATAAGAAAACAAGACCCTTACATATGCTGCCTACAAGAGACTCACCTCAGATTGAAAGACACACATAGACTGAAAGTAAAGAAATAAAAAAAAAATTCATGAAAATGAAAACAAACAAAAAAAAAGCTGGGGTAGCAGTACTTATGTCAAAGTAGACTCTAAAACAAAGGCTGAAACAAAAGACGAAGAAGGACCCAGTTATCCTACTATTTGGTATTTTTTCAAAGAAACCCAAAATATTACTTTGAAGGGACATGAGGATCCATATGTTTATTGTAGCATTATTTACAATTGTCAAGATATAAGGCTACTTGGATGTCCATCAATGGATGAAAGGATAAAAAAGAGGTGGTACATATATACAATGTAATGTAACTCAGCCATAAAAAAAGGGATGAAATTTTGCCATCTGCAACAACATGGATGGACCTAGAGGGTATTGTGCTCAGTGGAATAGGTTGAACAGAGAAAAACAAATGCCCTACGATTTCACTTACATGTAGAATCCAAAGAATAAAATAAACAAACAAACAAAACAGAAGCAAACTCATAGATACAGAAAATATTTTGATAGTTGCCAGATAGGAGGGGGGTTGGAGGGATGGGTGAAAAAGGAGAAGGGATTAAGAAGTACAAATTGGTAGTTATAAAATAGTTATGGGAATGTAAAGTATAGCATAAGGAATATAGTCAATAATATTGTAATAACTGTGCATGGTGGCAGATGGATATTAGATTTATCAGCGTGATCACTTTTTAAGTATATAAATGTCTAATCACTATGTTTTACACCTGAAACTAATATAACATTGTATGCCAAATGTAATTAAAAATTAAAAATCTATTTTAAAATAGTTCTTTTAATTCTAAGTAGGAAACTACAGAGAAAATCAGACTAAACTTAGAAGTTTAAATTTTTCCTCAAAAAGATATATTCCATAAATAAATAAATAAATGAAAACTAAATGTAGACAGAGTATTCAAAGATCTTTTTAGTTATTAATAATTTATTAATTAATACATAGTGAATTATTTATAGGTAAATTATATGATTATTGGATTTGCTTTAAAATATTTATGCCAAAAAGTATCTTTCAGGAAGATAAATAAAATGAAATAGTAGAATGTTTATATATTATATGTAATTGAATTGGGTAATGGGTACATGGAAGTTTATTTTATTACTCTATTTGATAAATATTTGGAAAATTTCCATAATAAAATGTCTTAAAATTTAAAGTAGTACAAAATCTATGCCAATGAACTTGAAAACTTAGGTAAAAATGGGCAGTTTCCTAGAACATATTCTATCAAACCTAACTTTTAAGAAACAAAAATTCTAATAGACATATAACCATTAAGAAATTAAATCAATAGTTAAAAATACACACACATGCACACCTAAACCTACTGGTCTCCAGCATTTTCCTAAGTGAAACAGATAATTTCAAATATATGCAAATTCTTTCAAAGAATGGTAGAGTATATTCCCCAACCCACTTTATGAAGCTAGTACAGCATTGATATCAAAATCAGAAAAGGACAATATGATAAAGAAAATTACAGATTAAAAAATAATAATAGATTAATGTCATATATTATTGTAGATGAAAATTTCTTAATAAAATAGAAGCAAATCTTATTTAGCAATGTAGCAATTAAACACAATTAAACAATTAAACACAATTTAGCAATTAAACATAAGTAATGTAGAAAGGTTTAACATCAGAAAATCTCTTTATATGTTTCGCTTTAGTCAAGACAAGAAAAAATGTGATAATTTTAATTGAAAATGAAAAAAGCATTAAACATGATCAAATATGCATTCATAGTAAAAATAATAATAATAATAAACCTTCAGGAAACTAGTTATAGAAGACAGCCCCTCAAGTTGATGAATGTTTCAATACAAGCCCATAAGAAATGTCATACCCCATGGTGAAATATTAAGGTGATCCCTTTTACAAGCCTACCTTAAAGATATTGCAGTTTCAGTTCCAGATCACCTTAAAATAAGTGAGTACCTACCACAATAAAGTGAGTACCAATCTTTTTGCTGCTGCAGGGTCTTGCCTTCAAGTTGTAAACAACATGCTTGCAAAGTGCAATAAAGCAAAGCGCAATAAAACAAGGTTTGCCTGTATATAAAAAACAAGAACATGTTACCATGATCAGCACTTTTATTAAATATTTTTGGAAGTCCTAACAAAATGCAGTAAAATGAAAGAAGTAATTTATGACATTAAAAAGAAAACAAAAGTGAAACTACCCTATATTGTAGATGATAGGATTGCCTAACTAGAAAACTCACACAAATCTTCAAAATTATTACACTTGATAATAGTTTGGCTAGTGTGCTATAATTTAGATGAGAGATCAGCAAACTACAACCTGTAGACCAAATCCATTTTGCTGTCTGTTTTTCTAAGACTTTTGAGATAAAAATGATTTTAAGTGTAAAAACGTCTCCATTTTTCAGTGAGAACAGTTGTTAGATTTTGCTCCTTGGTGTGAAAGGCCAAAAATAATAACTAGCTAGCCTTTTACAGAAGTTTGTCAATCCCTGACTTGGATCTCTAAATAAAATTCTTTCTAAACCACAATTAGAAAATTAATTTATAAATGCCATTTACAAAAGTTAACATACTGGGCAAGACTAATGTATCAAAAGAAGTGATAAGACTGCCACAGAGAAAATGAGAGGTATTTTAAGTTATACAGAGAAAATTATAAGACTAGCATGCAAAAAAATATGACTAACTCCCACCGATGAGTTTTAAAAGTCAAATATACCAGTAGAAAAATGGGCAAAAGCACAGGAAATACAAATAGCCTATGAACATTAAAAAAAAATAATTGTATCATTAGTAATTAAGCAATTGCGTTTTAAAGCCATATGGAAATATTATTTCACATCCATCAGACTGGTAAAATTTATGTTTGATAATGTCAAGTATTAGTAAGGTATGTCAAATAGCATTCTAATATTCTGGTACAATCTCTACGGAGAAAATTTTGACAATACTTATTGATGTTAAAGGAATAAATAACCAATTCTCCAGAAATTTTACCACTGGGAATTTACTCTAGAGAAACACTTGTTTATTTGTAAAACAGGATGGGTTTGTATTAGAATATAAGCTTCAGGAGGATAGGGAATTCATTTTCCTCCTGTATCCTTGATGATTGATAAATATTTGTTAAATAAATACATGAATGAAATAAAATTAGTTATCAACTAAATGTCCACCAACAGGAAAATGGATTCATTTTGGCTTAGTCAAACATAAAAATTGATACAAAAGGAAAAATGAATGAATTAGAACTACATAAACATGATGAGTGTCAAAGGTGTAATACTGAGTAAAAAGGTTTCAGAAGGATACATACAGCAAAAAATAAAATACTAATGTTAATACTATACATTATTTACAGATAGAAACATAGCGCAAGTATAAAGACATTCATGGAGCTGCTTTTTTCTAAAGTTTAAAAAAGGAGATTAGATTGGGAAGCAGCACATAATGAATTTCCAAGGTTTTTTTTATTGCTTTATATTTACTTCTGTGTAACGAGTATGTGAATATTCATCATATTATTTTATAAACTTTTTTGTAAGTATTATATAGTTATTACAAAATAAAATAATAAACTGACGTATTCTAGAAATAAAGAGAAAAACTGTTTATAGGAAAATTGAGCTATAATATTTGTTTGGCACCAGGTGAAATGCAAAAACAGAAAGTTTTTTGTTGTTGTATTCTCTTCCCCTGAGAATAGCTGCTAAAGGAAATCAACTTCATGAGAGTAGGAGCTTGAGAAATTAAATGGTAGGTTAATCATAAAGAGTCTTGAATGCCAAGGTGAAAAGTTTAAATCAGTTTCGGAAAACAGTGTATACTTCCTAGCAAGAAGATGACGTGCTCAAAAGAGCATTTCACTATGATGTGTTGAGCAGCAGCGTATAAAAAATACAGGAAAGACTATATGGAAACTAATAAGAATATCTGAATGTTATGTTATGAAAATCTGAACGAGCACTAAATAGAAAATAAGATTTTGTTAACCAATCATGAAGGATATAAACAAAGCTAAAGATAAGGTAAAGTTTTTGCTTCAAATTGAAGTGGAGAGAAGAGATGGCAACATTCCCTGAACAAAGAACAGTCTAAGGGAAAGGTTGAAATTTAAAAAAATAGAATCAAAAAAAAATTTTTTAAGTTGGCAATTTAAAAAATGTTGAGCTGGGATCTGGCAGAAGATGATGGACTAGGTAGAAGCAGAGTTCGCCACCCCCACCAGTCCACAGTGAAATTTCAACCAAATTGTAAAATAATCAACGAGGAGAATCGCCTGAAGTGCAGCTGATCGAGTTAACACCTACTTCTAATAATATAAAGGAGACACAAAGAAGCCTGTAGGAGGGGCAAAGTCACAAATCCAGCTGAACTCACACCTGGGGGTGGTGGAGGGACACTGGTAGGGTGAGGCAGCAGAGACTCTCCTGAAGGAGATGGGGCTCATGGCCTCACTTGGGGACTCCCCAGCCCACAGTCCCAGCCTAGGGAAGAGAAGATTCTAATAACTCTGTAAAAACCAGGGGGGATTCTGGCCGTTTGGGTGAGAGGGAAGGAGACTGAAACCCAAGACGCCCTTTGAAGGACCCACTCACAGCTTTCTGACCGGCGGACACTAACCTGGGATATCGGCAGTGGGTCAGAAGCTCATGCGGGATTCATAAATGAGAAAGTTTGCATTTCTTGGAGCCAGAACAAAGGCTGGAAGGGCAGCTACCATTGTGCCTTAGTCTGGGCCCCTTCTACAGAGCAATCTGCAGATCACTATCACCAGCATGACTGTGCAGACCACTCCCACAGGGCCATTAGAGAGCACTAGCCTGAGGGGATCAGCCTGCCCCACCCAACCTGCAGATTGCCTGAGGCTTTAGTTACTGGATGGCTGCCACGCCCTGCACAAATCCAAGGCCAAATGTTTGCAGCTGGTGGCCAGCGCTGTGAGCGTGCATTTCCGAGATAGTTTCAGGCAGATCACTGCTGCCAGCATGAACTTGGGTGGATCTCGGGGATCTGTAGGCCAGTCTCAGACAGCAGCTGGTCTTGCTGTGATCTGGGACTTCTGCAGGAATGCGTGTTTAGGGAATTTGCAGCAAGGCTGAGGCTGTGTTAATCTGACTGCTATTGTCTCCCTGAGACCCCACCCACAAATCGCTCCAGGTGACTCATTGACAGTGAACTGCCACCACCCTGCCCCACCACCCAGGTCTCCTAATCCACACTGGCAACAAACCTTGGCTAGCACAGTGTAGGCATTGCATGGAAATCAGACAGACCTCTGCCTTCCTGGAGCACAGGAGTCTGTGGGACCGCCCCAGAAGGCAGCTGGTCTCACTGTGATCTGTGATTATAGTGGGAACACCCGGGCACAGAAGTTGCAGCAAACTGAGACATTGGCCTGATGGCCCTTATCTCCCTGAGATCCCACTTCACCCAAGCCGCAAAGTGCCTGCAGCCCATTGACAGGCAGCCTCTGCGTGGCTTTGGGGTTGCACATTCTGTGCCCTGCGTGGCTTTGGGGTTGCACATTCTGTGCAGGCAACAGACTTTTTCTAGCACAGTGAACACATTTTTGGGAAAACTGTTGTGGGCAGACCACTGCTGCCTATATGAGCTGCAACATCTCTTGAGGGGATCTCAGGGGACTGTGGGACTGCCCCAGACAGCAGCTTATCCCCATGTGATCTGTGACTACTGTGTGCTGGCTGGAAAATTACTGCTTGGCTATCGCCCATGGGAACATAGGCTATCGCCCATAGGAACATAGGCTATCATCCATGGGAACATAACATTCTAACAAATAAGCTTTCTGCTTCTGTACCCGCGCTTGCACACCTGACCTGTGGGTTGACAGGTACTGAATAGGAGAAAAATAGACCTTTGTGTTTAAGACAGAATGAGGAATGGGATTTAGGGCTTAAAAACCCTGTACCTCTACATTTCGGGGCTGCTTAATCTGGGGTCTGTGTACCCCTGGCAGACCCAGCTGGCTGAATAAAGAGCTTGTTTCCTATAACTCACTGATTTCTGGTGGTCTGTGTGTCTTTCGGAGGCTGTCAGCTACAACAACTGCAGGAACATGCAGACACGGAAATTGCAGAAAACTGAGGCTACTAGCCTGACGGCCATTGACTCCCTGAGCTCCTGCCCCACCCAATATACAAAGTGCCCGCTGCACATTAATAGGCAGCTGCCCATGCCCTGGGGTGGCACACTCAGGCCCAAGGTGGGAAGCAGTTGACCTTGCTACGATTGGAAACTTGTACAGGGAGCCACAGACACAGCACTGTCATGTAAACTGACCCTGCAGTGGCAGGGGGAAATTTACTCAATACACCCAAGAGACTCTCGGGGTCCCTGTACCACCCAACACACATATCACCCAGAGGCTCTTCCAGTTTCAGAGACTTATGGCAACTGACAGGTAGTGTCGGACCTGGAGTAGCACTGGTCCTTCTGCTAAAGTGCCCTAAGTCAGGGACGGGGATAACGGGATCACTGCCTTCAGCATTGTCTCTTCCACTTATCTATAGGCAATAACCATCTGCAGATCACTTTGTAGTTCCCACTGGGTAGCCCTGAGCAATCAAAAGCAGCAGCTGACATTGGCCTGGGGAGCCCCTCCTAAGAGGTCAAAACCAATGCAGCCAGAGGCTAGTGCCAGACCACAACAGAGCAACTCCTTCCTAGTCCCATTAGCAGTACACACAAAGGGTGGTTGCAACAAGTACAAAAGCCTGTTAGGGCAAATCCCACTCAGTGGGGTCAGCCCCTACATGGCAACTCTTACCTTGTGAGAGCAGCCAGTTCCCACAATTAGTCAGCCTAAGCATTAATCCCATCCACTGATGTACTAACAATAATAAAGGCTTGGTGACAACAGAAGATCACACACGACTCCAGCACAATCACGTCTAGAGCCCCTAGCATAAGGGATCAGAGAGAGTGTACCACTGGGCCACACAGTACACCTTCCACATTAGGACATCTGGCCAAGGCTGAGAGATGAAACAAATATCCCTGACTTATAGAAACGAATACAGGGAGGCTAATAAAATGAGAAAACAAAGAAACATTCCACAAATGAAACAACAGGAAAATACTCCAGAAAATAAGCTAAATGAATGGAGGCAAGCAACCTACCAGAGACAGAGTTCAAAATAATAGTTATAAGGATGCTCAATGAACTTAGAAGGAGAATGGGTGAACACAATGAGAACATCAACAGAGAGATAGTAAGCATAAAAAAAGACATAGAAACAATAAAAAAGAACCAGACAGAAATG
>NW_011888790.1:14509656-14520998 GCF_000151845.1 Pteropus vampyrus
ACACATATCACCCAGAGGCTCTTCCAGTTTCAGAGACTTATGGCAACTGACAGGTAGTGTCGGACCTGGAGTAGCACTGGTCCTTCTGCTAAAGTGCCCTAAGTCAGGGACGGGGATAACGGGATCACTGCCTTCAGCATTGTCTCTTCCACTTATCTATAGGCAATAACCATCTGCAGATCACTTTGTAGTTCCCACTGGGTAGCCCTGAGCAATCAAAAGCAGCAGCTGACATTGGCCTGGGGAGCCCCTCCTAAGAGGTCAAAACCAATGCAGCCAGAGGCTAGTGCCAGACCACAACAGAGCAACTCCTTCCTAGTCCCATTAGCAGTACACACAAAGGGTGGTTGCAACAAGTACAAAAGCCTGTTAGGGCAAATCCCACTCAGTGGGGTCAGCCCCTACATGGCAACTCTTACCTTGTGAGAGCAGCCAGTTCCCACAATTAGTCAGCCTAAGCATTAATCCCATCCACTGATGTACTAACAATAATAAAGGCTTGGTGACAACAGAAGATCACACACGACTCCAGCACAATCACGTCTAGAGCCCCTAGCATAAGGGATCAGAGAGAGTGTACCACTGGGCCACACAGTACACCTTCCACATTAGGACATCTGGCCAAGGCTGAGAGATGAAACAAATATCCCTGACTTATAGAAACGAATACAGGGAGGCTAATAAAATGAGAAAACAAAGAAACATTCCACAAATGAAACAACAGGAAAATACTCCAGAAAATAAGCTAAATGAATGGAGGCAAGCAACCTACCAGAGACAGAGTTCAAAATAATAGTTATAAGGATGCTCAATGAACTTAGAAGGAGAATGGGTGAACACAATGAGAACATCAACAGAGAGATAGTAAGCATAAAAAAAGACATAGAAACAATAAAAAAGAACCAGACAGAAATGGAGAATACAATAACTGAAATGAAGAATACGCTAGAAGGATTCAACAGGAGACTGGACAAAGCAGAAGATTGAATCAGAGAACTGGAAGACAAGGTAGCAGAACACACCCAAACAGAACAACGAAAAGAAAAAAGAATTTTAAAAAATGAGGATAGTTTCAGAGACCACTGGGACAACATAAAGCGTAACAATATCCGGATCATAGGACTACTCGAAGGAGGAGAGAGAGAGAGCAAGGGATTGAGAATCTATTTGAAGAAATAATGACAGAAAACTTTCCTAACCTGGCAAATAAATTAGACATACAAGTTCAGGAAGCACAAAGAGTCTCAAACAAGAGGAATTCAAACAGACCTACACCGAGACACATCATAATTAAAATGCCAAAGATCAAAGACAAAGAGAGAATCTTAAAAGCAGCAAGAGAAAGGCATCTAGTTATGTACATGGGTACCCCCATAAGTTTTCTATGAAAACTTTGCAGGCCAGAAGGGACTGGCAAGAAATATTCAAAGTTATGAAAAACAAGTATCTATAACTACGAATACTCTACCCAGCAAGGCTATTGATTAAAATGGAAGGTGAGATAAAGAGATTCCCAGACAGGAAAAAGCTTAAGGAATTCATTACCAACAAGCCAGTATTACAAGAAATGTTAAAGGGTCTTCTGTAAAAAGAGAAGGGGTAAAAAGAAAATAGAAATAATAAATATGAATAATAAAATGGCAGTAACTATGTACCTATCAGTAATCATTTTAAATGTAAACAAATTAAATGCTCTAATCAAAAGACATAGGGTAGGTATATGCTGTCTACAAGAGACTCACTTAAGATCAAATGACACTTACAGGCTGAAAGTAAAGTGATGGAAAAAGATATTTCATGCAAATAGAAATGAAAAGAAAGCCGGGGTAACAATACTTATATTAGATAAAATAGACTTAAAACAATTCTATAATAAGAGACAAAGAAGGGCATTACATAATTATAAAGGGATAGATAAATCAAGAGGAAATAATCCTAGTAAACATATATGCACCCAACATAGGAGCACCTAAATACAAAAAGCAATTATTGACTGACATAAAGGGAGAGATCGAAAGTAATACACTCATAGTAGGTGACTTTAACCCCCTATTGACACCAATGGACAGGTCTTCCAGGCAAAGAATTAACAAGAAAAAATAGGCCTAAAAGACACACTAGACCAGATGGATTTAATAGATATTTCAGGGCATTTTACCCAAAAGCAGCAAAATATACATTGTTCTCAAGTGAACATGAAATATTTTCCAAGATACCACATGTTAGGACACAAAACAAGTCTCAGTAAATTTAAGAAGATTGAAATCATATCAACTGTCTTCTCTCATCACAATGGTATGAAACTAGAAATGAACTACAAGAAAAAAACTGGAAAACACAAATGCATGGAGGCTAAATAACATGCTACTAAACAATGAATGGGTTATCAACAAGATAAAGGAAGAAATCAAAAGATACCTAGAGACAAATGAAAATGAAAATACAACGAGTCAAAATCTATGGGACATAGTGAAAACAATCCTAAGACGGAAATTCATAGCAATGCAGGCCTATCTCAAAAAAACAAGAAAAAGCTCAAATAATCTAACCTTACGCTTAAAAGAACTGGAAAAAAGAACAGCATACAAAGCCCAAAGTGAATAGAAGGAAGGAAATAATAAAGATCAGAGCGGAAATAAAGTCTAGAAAAATAATACAAAAAATTAATGAAACCAAGAGCTAGTTCTTTGAAAGAATAAACAAAATCGACAGACCATTAGCAGACTCATCAAGGAAAAAAGAGAGAAGACTAAAATAAATAAAATCAAAAATGAAAGAGGAGAAATAACTACAGATTCCACTGATATACAAAGGATCATAAGAAAAGACCACAAGTAATCATATACCAACAAACTGTACAATCTGGAAGAAATGGACATATTCCTAGAAATATACAATCTCCCAATACTGAATCAAGAAAAAACAGAAAATCTGAACCAACCGATTACCACCAATGGAATAGAGTCAGTAATCAGAAACCTCCCCAAAACAAAGTCTTTGACCAGATGGCTTCATAGGCAAATTTTACCAAGCATTCAAAGAATTATCACCTATTCTTCTCAAACTATTCCAAAAAATTCAACTCTTTTTATGAGCCCACCATTACCATGATTTCAAACCCAGACAAAGACATTACAAAAAAAGAAAACTATAGGTATTGCTTATGAACATTGGTGTAAAAATCCTCAACAAAATATTAGCAAACTGAATTCAGCAATACATTAAAAATATCATATACCATGATCAAGTTGGATTTATTACCGGGATGCAAGTTTGGTACAACATCCACAAATCAATTAATGTGATATTATGTTAACAAATCACAAGTTAAAAACCATGTAATCATATCAATAGATGCAGAAAAAGCGTTCGACAAAATCTAGCATCCATTTATGACAAAAACTCTCAGCAAAGTGGGAATAGAGGGAACACACCTCAACATAATAAAAGCCGTATATGACAAACTTACAGCTAACATTGTACTAAATGGAGAAAGGTTAAAAGCGTTTTCCTTAAGATCAGGAATAAGACAAGGATGCCCATTTTCGCCTCTCCTCTTCAACATTGTATTGGAAATCTTAGCCACAGCAATAAGACAAAGAAGAGAAATAAAAGATATTTGAATTGGAGAGGAAGAAGTAAAACTCTTGCTATTTGCTAATGACAAGATACTATATAGAGAGAACCCTAAAAATTCTACCAAAAAACTGTTAGAACTGATCAATGAATTCAGTAAAGTAGCAGGTTAGAAAATAAATATTCAGAAGTCAGTGGTATTTTTATACACCAATGATGAACTTTGGGAAAGAGAAATTAAGAAAACAATCTCATTCACAATTGCATTGAAAATAATAAAATACCTGGGAATCAAATTAACCAAGGAGGTAAAAGACCTGTTCTCAGAAAATTATGTCATTGAAAAAAGAAATTGAAGAAGATACAAATAAATGGAAGCATATACAGTGCTCATGGGTAGGAAGAATCAACATCATTAAAATGGCCATACTATCCAAAGCAATCTATAGATTTAATGCAATCCCTATCAAAATACCAATGGCATTTTTCAGAGAGCTAGAACAAATAATCCTAAAATTTATATGGAGCTATAAAAAACTCCGAATAGCCATGGCAATTTTGAGAAAGAAGAAGAAAGTTGGAGGTATCACACTACCTGATATCAAACTATACTACTAGGCTACAGTAATCAAAACAACATGGTACTGGCATTAAAACAGATACATTGATCAATGGAACAGAAAAGAGTGTCTATACGGTCACTTAATATATGACAAAGGAAGTAAGAATATACAATGGGGTAAAGACAGTCTCTTCAATAAATGATGTTGGGAAAATTGGACAGATACATGCAAAAAAAAGAAGCTGGACCACCTTCTTACACCATATACAAGAATAGACTCAAAATGGATTAAAGACTTGAATGTAAGACCCGAAACCATAAAACTTCTAGAAGAAAACATAGGAGTAAACTCTCTGATATTGCTAACAGGAATTTCTTTTCAGATATATCTCCACGGGCAAGAGAAACAAAAGAAAAAATAAACAAATGGGACTACATCAAACTAAAAAGTTTTTGTACACCAAAGGAAACCATCAACAAAACAAAAAGACAACCGACAGATTGAGAGAAGATATTCGCTTATGATACATCTGATAAGAGGTTAATATCCAAAATACATAAAGAACTTATACAACTCAACAGCAAAAAAAACCCAACAACAATCCAATTAAAAAATGGGTAGAAGACATGAACAGATACTTCTCCAAAGAGGAAATACAGATGTCCAGTAGACGTATGAAAAGATGCTCAAGGTCACTAAGGTCATCAGAGAAATGCAAATTAAAACTACAATAAGATATCACCTCACACCTGTCAGAACGGCTATCATCAATAAATCAGGAACAAGAAGTGTTGGTGAGGATGCAGAGAAAAGGGAACCCTCATACATTGTTGGTAGGATTTCAAATTGGCACAGCTGCTATGGAAAACGGTCTGGAGGTTTCTCAAAAAATTAAAAATGGATATACCTTTTGACCCAGCAATTGTACTTCTGGGTATTTATCCAAAGAAAATCAAAGCAATAATTTGTAAAGATCTATGACAGCACAATTTACAATAGCCAAGATATGGAGCAAGCTTAATGCCCATCAACAGATGATTGGATAAAGAAGTTATGGTTCATATATACAATGGAATATTATTCAACCATTAAAAAAATGAAATCCTACCATTTGCAATGGCATGGATTAGAGGTTATTATGCTGAGTGAAATAAATCAGACAAAGATAAATACCATATGATTTCACTTATAAGCAGAATCTAAAGAACAAAAAGAACAAACTAATCAAAAACAGACACGAATATAGATGTGATGGACAGAGGGGAGGGGAAGTGGGGGACTGGAAGAATGGGGTGAAGGGTTAAAGAAATACAGATAAATAGTTGATAGATGGTCACGGGGATGGATAGCATGGTGTAGGAAATGCAGTTCACATTAATATATTGGCTAGGTGAAAAACCAGAAGAGAGAAGAAGCAATTAGTGGGATTGTTTTATAAACTATATAAAAGTCTATCCAATGTACTATATGCTTGAAATTAATTAAAAAAAAATGTTGACTTTATTCAATGTGTTGAGTTTGAATTTACCTTACTTAACAGAGAACAGAAATAATTCTAGGTAGGCATCACAATTCAAGAGTTCCACAAAAATTCGCTGTACCCACACCTTTATTTTTCTTTTAGTTGATAGCTGAAAATGTTGGTTTATTATGTGAGAGAATCATTCTATAAGCTTTACATTTGATTGTCTCAATTGTCCTATGTGGATCAGTTTGTTAGAGTTGCCTTAACAAAGTAACTCAAACTGGGTTGTTTAAACAACTAAAATGTATTGTCTCTTTGAGCCTGGAAGTCTTATATCAAAATGTCACAGTTTTGAGTGTTTTCTGATGGCCGTGAGTGAGAATCTGTTCCATTCCTCTTTCTCAATTTCTGGTGTTTGTTGGCAACCTTTGGCATTCCTTGACTTGTAGATCTCTGCCATTATATTCACATAATGTTCTTCCTGTATGCATATCTATGTCCAAATTTCCTTTTTTTAGATGGACACCAGTCCTATTGGATTTAGGCCCCACCCACTCCAGTATGACATCATTTAACTAATTACATCTGCCATGACTCTACATCCAAATAAGGTAATAATCTGAGATGCTTGGGTCAGGACTTTAACATATGAACATGCCATAATAGGTAGGTATTACTTTTATTCCTAAGTTTTATAGATGAGTAAATTGAGGAAGAGAAGGGTTAAGTTAATTGCCAAGGTCACTCAGGTAGAAAGTGGTGGAGTCATAATTTGCATTCAAGCAGTCATAAGGCATTCTTTAATTTAGAGGTTAGAGTGAATTAAAAAACTGCATTTGATAGGAAGTTGTCTTAGTATATACTGGAAATACTAAAAAATGTTTCGCTTTAGAGAAAAGTGATAAATTCAATTTTAAGAAGTATAAATAAAGCATATGAACAGTAGGTATTAAGGGATGAGAGTGGAGAGATGGATATGAATGAAGAAATCTGGCTCTCTGGAAGATTCACTTTGCCAACCTGGCATTCCCTGAACCTACCAGTTCCTTCACAAGTCATTAAAATCAATGTGAAGACTGTAAATGGGGATATGAGAATGAGTAAAAATCTTGAGAGAATTAGAGGTGTTAGAAGTTGATCTTAAAGCAAACTCAGTTTGCTTTAAATATAAAATTTTACTCTTACAGACCAAAATGTAGGTAATTCTAAAAATCTATTCTAAAGGCTTACTCCTATTTCAAGCTTCTATTGTTACTCATTTCAGATGTTTCCAAATTTATGTTTTCTATATAATGCTATGAGAAGCATCCTTGCTACTATATTATATTGTCTATTCCACATTATTTTCTTAGAATAAACTTCTAGACATAAAATTGCTCAAAGTGTATATAACTTCCAAGATTCTTGGTATTTATAATTGTCCTCAATTTTCCTTGGACAATTCCTCAATATAAAACACTTTGCCTTCTGGTCTCAATATCCCTTATCAGCTTTATCACTCATCAAAGTTATTTTCTATTCATGTGAGTTTATTTATGGCTCTCTGAACTTGCCATATGCTTTCATATATCCCTTCTATGTGAGATAAAATCTAGTCTTCCTTCTAAGTCCAATTCACTGTTATTGCTTTTTTTGGGAAACTTTCTTATTCTCATGGCAATATTAATCTATCCTTCCCATGTGCTCCCTTTGCTGTTGCCTTGGATCCTTAGTAGAGTTCTCACCAGGTCCTAGTTGGCAGTCTTTCTGCTGGCTATGTTGCTAGCTCCTTATAAATAAGAACCATGTCTTCACATCTTTAGCATCAGCGAGAACTAGTGAAAATAATGTGTAATCAGATTCTCGTCAACGTTTTTGAATGAGAAAAAAGAGCATATACTCTCTTTCCCCAAGTTGGACCTAAATTCTCTGACCCAGTTTTTATAATCTCTTAAGGCAGCAAATCATTCTGACAACTGCTGACTGTGATAAATCTCAATTACGTGAGACAAAATTCAAAAAGTTGAATAGATTTACAGAAGGAACTATGTGTGATTTTTAAATATGGATTTAATTCACATTCTATTAATGGCTGGCTGAATGATTTCATTACAATTTTAATCATGTTTACTCTTAGAGCAATGTCAAATATAGAACAATTGCGTGTGTCTTGAAAGGAAAACAACAGATTTCTAAGCTGTTTCTCATGAAAATCAAGAAAAGCATAAGAATTAAAAAGCACTTCTAACATCAAACTACCATAGAATATTAAATACATTATATGTCTGTCTCTTTCTTTAAGAAAGATATATATTTAAGCACCTATTTCAAAAGTCTACAACTATGAATTGTTCAAAACCCAATGTGAGCAGCATTTTAGCCTGCTAGTATTTGTGTCCATCACAGGTCAGGGAATTTTACACATTAACTTCAAAAGTAAATTAATTTTGTTGCTTTCCATGGACTGTTTGTTTTAACTCTCCTTTCCTGGTTGCTCAGACTTTCATAGGTGTTTGATACCCATTCCTTCTAAGTTCAGCCCCATGAACTTATTATCCTATATATCACGTTTTCTAAGAACTCTGCTCCCTATTCAGGCATTAATAAGCCACATGAGAATGAAACTATTAATTTCTCCCTTGATACACATCTGATCTCTGCCTGGAAATTTCATAGAGTTCATCAGCCAAAAAATGTCTTTATTTATAAGAATTTGATGGCATAGTAGACATGTTGGGAAATCATTTTCTGTCTGGAAAGACTTTGGAAATAACTAACCCAATGAAGTGATCATGAATTCAAATTCTGTAAAGGAGCCGGGCAAGTAATGTCATGAGCAATACAGATCTTGTGTGGCAAAGGAGTGCAAAGGCTCCCTCTAGGGGGCCCTGCAGTTGCTCTAGTCCAAAAGAATTTTGCCATGCTGGATAGCAAGAATGAAGCCCAGAAGCCCGATTTTCAGTTTCTTATAAAAGCAAACATTTTCAAATTGTTGTTAAGTAATTTGGTGTTTTTTAAACCTTGTATGGGCCAAACAAAACACGCTTCCAAGAAGGATGTGACAAGTGGGCATCCAGTTTGCAACTCTGTGATATAAATTTTGACAAACGTGTCCTTGAGATTACTGGCTGTAATTTCCAGCCAAAAGTGCCTTTGAGCTTCAGAAAAATTTCAAGTGAAGTTTTCAAGTTAGGAATCTGATCTAGTCCCAGATAAGATTATTTGTGCCTATCCAAAAATAGAAAGTTTGAATTTGACATAGAATTCTTTGGAAATGTTCAAAGTTTGTTTTTAAGTGGAAAAATTTTTTTAAAAAAAGATTTTTGCTATGGAAATTTTAAAACTGTAGGTAAGAAACAAAAATTATCAGTGAGGCAAATTTAGCATGATCTAAATTATCAATTTTCCAGCCCTTGCTTAAATTGTTATAGAACATGTTAATCTTTCCCAAATTATATGGTTATACTTTGATTGGAAAGAAAAAAATTAATAAGTGTAATGTAACATTCTTATGAATTTATACCAATTTAATCATCAGTGACATCATTTCTTAACATTAATAAGTGTTACAAATTAATCTTGCTCTTTCAGTATTTTTAATAGCATTTTTGTTATATTAATAAATAAAACTGCAGAAAATACAGAAATCAAGAAATTAATAAAGTTTAAAAATAATGATTAATTTCCTATGTGTAGAAACTTTCAAGTTGATTTGTAAATACACACATACATATATTGACATTATTTTAGGTCAATAAATATGAATATATGTAATTTTCGGAAAGAGCAGAATGTCTAGATGTACCATTATTTTGTGACCAAGCTCTTAATTTATATACATTTAGGAATTTTCTGATTTTTTTACTATTAAAAATGGTACCTAGATATGTATAAACATGTATATGCAACATGTTTTATTATTTCTTGAGGATAAAATATGGTAAACTGAATTTCTGTGTATTTTGTATGGATATTTTGAAGACTTTTTGATATGTAACATATTTTCCTCCAGAAAATTCTACAAATTTAAATTTCTCAACAATGTACAAGAAGGGATATTTCCCCATGTTGACATTTATCTTTTAATCATTTAAGTGAAAAACAGTATATTAATGTTGTTTTAGTGCATACATGTTTGACTTTGCAACAACAAAATTTTTTCTGATATCTATGGCCACTGTCTTTCTCTTTTTCTTAGACTTGAGTCATCTTAGGCCGTTAGTCATTTTATTGATTTATAGGACTTCTTTATATATTCTTTAGATTATTTATCTTGTGTATATCATATATACTGCAAATATTTTCCTGAGGTTGTAATATTTCTTACTATTTATGTTTGTTTTTTAACTCTACACATTTTCTATGCACATCCAATAAAATTTATCAAACTTATTTAATTACTTTCTTTATAGGATTATTAGAAAGGAAATATCCCAACCCAAAGTTAAAAAAAGTGTTTGACTATATTTTTATAATAACTTTTATGTTTTTCATTATATTTACAGTTAAATATTTAGTCTCTCTGTAATTAATTTCCAGGGAAATTGTGAGGTAAAAGTATAACTTTATGCTTTTGCAAACTGGCAACTAGTTACCACAATTTTATTTACTTTTTTCTAATAATTTCATTTCATTTTAAATTTAATTCTTTAATCAAACTAGAATTTAAATATTTTTAAAGCATATAACCAGTTTTCAAATCAACATTACAAATGAATTATCCATTTCCTCCTGTTTTGAAATACTTTATCATAAAAATACTCTTCTACTATCATCAAACTATATCCAGATTGTGTGACTATGGCTCAATACTTTATCTGCAGAATTCTTCACAGGAGTATTGTAAAGGTTTTTTTTTTTTTTAAATTAAAGTATAGTTGACATAATATTATATTAGTTTTAGGTGTACAATATAGTTATTCAACATTTATATACCTTATGAAGTGATCATTACGCTAAATCTAATAACTGTCATGGTACAAAATTAGTACATTATTGACTATTCCCCATGCTGTACAATACATCCTTGCAACTTATTTATTTTATAAATAGAAGTTTATATCTCTCAATCTCCATCAACTTTTCTGCCTTTCTCACTGCTGCCCTCTCTTTGGGCAACCTCAGTTTGTTCTCTGTCTCTATGAATCTGTTTCTGTTCTGTTTTGTTTGTTAGTTTTGATTTTTAGATTCCAAATATAAGTGAAATTATATGATATTTGTCTTTCTCTGCCTGACTTATTTCACTTAGGATAATATTTTCCAGGTCCATTCATACTGTGATAAATGACAAGATTTCATTTTTTTTATGGCTAATAAATATTATATATTCGGTACCTATTCATCTATTGATGGACATCTAGGTGACCTCTACATCTTGGCTGCTGCAAATAATTCTACAATGACCATCAGAGTACATATATCTTTTTGAATTACTGTTTTCATTGTCTTTGGATGAATGAACAGAAGTGGAGTTCCTGAATCATATGATAGTTCTCTTTTTAATTTTTCACGGAACCTCCATACTATTTTCCATAGTGACTACATCAATTCACAGCCCCACAAGCAGTTCGTGAAGGTTCTCTTTTCTCTACATCCTCATCGATACTTCTTGTTTCTTGTCTTTTTGATAATAGCCATTCTGACAGGCATGAAGTAATATCTCTTTGTGGTTTTGATTTGCATTTCTCTAGTTATTAGTGATATTGAGCATCTTTTTATATGTGTGTTGGCCATCTCTATGTCTTCTGAAAGAAATGTCT
>NW_011888790.1:14521048-14527769 GCF_000151845.1 Pteropus vampyrus
TTTGACTATATTTTTATAATAACTTTTATGTTTTTCATTATATTTACAGTTAAATATTTAGTCTCTCTGTAATTAATTTCCAGGGAAATTGTGAGGTAAAAGTATAACTTTATGCTTTTGCAAACTGGCAACTAGTTACCACAATTTTATTTACTTTTTTCTAATAATTTCATTTCATTTTAAATTTAATTCTTTAATCAAACTAGAATTTAAATATTTTTAAAGCATATAACCAGTTTTCAAATCAACATTACAAATGAATTATCCATTTCCTCCTGTTTTGAAATACTTTATCATAAAAATACTCTTCTACTATCATCAAACTATATCCAGATTGTGTGACTATGGCTCAATACTTTATCTGCAGAATTCTTCACAGGAGTATTGTAAAGGTTTTTTTTTTTTTTAAATTAAAGTATAGTTGACATAATATTATATTAGTTTTAGGTGTACAATATAGTTATTCAACATTTATATACCTTATGAAGTGATCATTACGCTAAATCTAATAACTGTCATGGTACAAAATTAGTACATTATTGACTATTCCCCATGCTGTACAATACATCCTTGCAACTTATTTATTTTATAAATAGAAGTTTATATCTCTCAATCTCCATCAACTTTTCTGCCTTTCTCACTGCTGCCCTCTCTTTGGGCAACCTCAGTTTGTTCTCTGTCTCTATGAATCTGTTTCTGTTCTGTTTTGTTTGTTAGTTTTGATTTTTAGATTCCAAATATAAGTGAAATTATATGATATTTGTCTTTCTCTGCCTGACTTATTTCACTTAGGATAATATTTTCCAGGTCCATTCATACTGTGATAAATGACAAGATTTCATTTTTTTTATGGCTAATAAATATTATATATTCGGTACCTATTCATCTATTGATGGACATCTAGGTGACCTCTACATCTTGGCTGCTGCAAATAATTCTACAATGACCATCAGAGTACATATATCTTTTTGAATTACTGTTTTCATTGTCTTTGGATGAATGAACAGAAGTGGAGTTCCTGAATCATATGATAGTTCTCTTTTTAATTTTTCACGGAACCTCCATACTATTTTCCATAGTGACTACATCAATTCACAGCCCCACAAGCAGTTCGTGAAGGTTCTCTTTTCTCTACATCCTCATCGATACTTCTTGTTTCTTGTCTTTTTGATAATAGCCATTCTGACAGGCATGAAGTAATATCTCTTTGTGGTTTTGATTTGCATTTCTCTAGTTATTAGTGATATTGAGCATCTTTTTATATGTGTGTTGGCCATCTCTATGTCTTCTGAAAGAAATGTCTATTCAAGTCTTCTCCCAATCTTTTAATTGGATTTTTTTTTTTTTATGTTGAGTTGTGTGAGCTCTTTATATATTTTGGTTATTAACTCCTTGTCAGATGTACCATTTGCAAAGATCTTCTCCCATTCAATAGGTTGCCTTTTTGCTTTGTCGATAGTTTCCTTCACTGTGCAAAAGCATTTGGCTTGATGTAGTCCTATTTTTAATTTTTAATTTTTCCCCCTTGTCTGGGGGGACATATCAAAAAAAATATTGCTAAGACCAATGTCAAAGAGTTTACTGCCTATGTTGTTTTCTAGGAGTTTCACAGTTTTGAGTCTTACATTTAAGTCTTTAATCCATTTTGTGTTTATTTTTGTATGTGATGTAAAATAGAGGTCCAGCTTCATTTTTTGCATATATCTGGCCAACTTTCCAAACACCATTTATTGAAGAGATTGTCTCTTATCCATTGTATATTCTTGCCTCTTTTGTCATAGATTAACTGACCATAAATATTTGGATGAATTTCTGACCTTTCTATTCCATTGATCTATGTGTGTGTCAGTACCAAACTGTTTTGATTACTGTAGCTTTTGTAGTATAGTTTGAAATCAGGGAGCATGATACTTTCAACTTTGTTCTTTTTTCTCAGGATTGCTTTAGCTATTTGGGGTCTTTTGTGATTCCATATAAATTTAGGCTTATTTGCTTTAGTTCTGTGAAAAATGCCATTAATATTTTGATAGGGATTGCATTGAATATATAGATTGCAGTGAATAGTATGAACATTTTAATGATATTAATTCCTCTAATTCGTGAGCACAGTATGTCCTTCATTTATTTATGTCTTCTTCAATTTCTTTCATCCATGTTTTCCAGAGCACAGGTCTTTTACCTCCTTGATTAAATTTATTCTTAGGTATTTTATTTTTGAGGCAATTATAAATGGGATTATTGTCTTAATTTCTCTTTCTGATCATTGATAATTAATATAGAGAAATACCACAGGTTTCTGTATATTAATTTTCTATCCTCCAACTTTACTGAAATTCTTTATCCTAAAAGTTTTTAGTAGAATATTCAGGGTTTTCCACATATAGTATCATGTCATCTGAATATAGTAACAAATTTATTTCTTCCTTTCCAATTTGGATGCCTTTTATTTATTCATTTGTTTTTTTGTCTGATTGCTGTGAATAGGACTTTCAATACTATGTTGAATGAAAGCAATGACAGTGGGCACTTTTTTGTCTTGTTCCTGGTCAAGTATGATGTTAGCTGAGTTTGTTACATATGGTTTTAATTATGTTGAAGTATGTTCTTTCTATACCACTTTGTTGAATATCATAAAAGGCTGTTGAATTTTGTCATATGTCTTTTCTGCATCTACTGAAATGATCATATAATTTTTAACTTTTGTTTTGTTATTGAGGTATATTATGTTGATAGATTTGTGGATATAGAAACATCCTTACTTTCCTGGAATAAATCCCACTTGATCATGGTGCATACTCCTTTTAATGTATTGTTGAATTCAGTTTGCTAATATTTTATTGAGAATTTTTGCTTCTATGTGTTTCAAGGATAGTGGTCCGTAATTTTTTTGTAGCATCCTTGTCTATTTTCAGTACCGGGGTAATGCTCACCTTGTAGAACAAGTTTAGAAGCACTCCTTCCTCTTCAATTTTTTAAAAAACAGTGTAAAAATAAGAATTGCTCATTCTTTAAATGTTTGGTATAATTCACCTGTGAAGCTATCTGGTCCTGGACTTTTATTCGTTGAGGGGTTTTTTTTTTTTTACTGCTTCAATTTCATTACTAGTAATTGGTATGTTCTGATTTTCTATTTCTTCCTGATTTGATCTTGGAAGATTTTATGTTTCTAGGAATTTATCTATTTCTTCTAGGTTTTCCAATTCGTTGGCACTTAGTTATTCATATTCTATGATCTTTTGTATTCTTTGGTTTAGGCTATAACTTCTCTTTTATTTCTGATATTACTTATTTGGGCCCTCTTTTTTTCTTGATGAATCTGACTAAAGTTTTCATCAATTTTATTCATCACTTAAAATAGCCAATTATTAGTATTATTGATTTTTAGTTTTTATTTCATTTATAGCCAGGAATTTTGTAATGATTTTAAGTTAAGGCATGTTAAGGGCTAAAGACAGTACCTGTCGTATAGTAAGTCCTCAATAAATGTTAGTATGGTGATGATGATGAAAATGATGTGTCCATTTCTACACTGTCTGTTCTATTCCATTAAGCTCTCTTCTCATGTAAAAGAAATTAAGGATTGTTATGCTTAATTACACGGTTAATGGTTTCCTCAGGTTTTTAGTTATATATCTCTTCTACTAGACACATTGTGGTAACTTATATTTCTCTAGAAAATTATTCATTATATAAAGTATTTCTAATTCATAAAAATGCCATCAAATATAGTAATCTCATAACTCAAAATATTTTATATAATTATATTTCCTTCTAATATAGGTATAAAATATTTAAAAATATAGCTGTAAACCTATATTTTTCTCTTTAACATGCATATTTTTATTCAGCATTTTTCATTCAATATTTTGAGTATAAAGCCTAGATTTTATAATATAATAATTATAAATAAAAATATCGATAATAAAAATATCAATTTTTCACTTGTTTTAACATTATTCTGTATATTAATTCATTGTTGTGAACAATTTAGATAATGCAAAACTAATGGTATATAAAGCTATTGATGCCTTAATATTAATCAAAGCAGTGCCATCAAACTGTACTAATTATTGCATCTTTACTGCAGTGTACTTGCAAAAGAAAAAGTGTGTCACTTAAGAATATACTTAAGGAAAGGGTAAAAATTATTCATTTTATTAAAATTTGATCATCTTTTTAATAGTCTATGTGATTAAATGAGAAGTTTACATAAAGAACTTTTGCTGCATGCTAAACTACCATGGTTATCTCAAGAAAAAAAAACTTATACAATTGCTTAAGTTGAGAGCTAAAACTACCTGTCTTTTTTTATGAAACAATATTTTTACTTAAAGAACAACTAGCAGATAAATTAGGGTTATTCAGGCATGGGTATTGGCAGACATTTACTCATAAATAAACGGAGTGACCCATTACTTCAAGAAAAATACTGACAGTATTCATTGCCAAAAAATAAATTTGATCTTTTTGAGTAAAACTTAGAACTTTGGAAAACTGCTACTTTAGATGACATGATCGAGGAGATACGCTTGGAAGTGGTGACATTTGAGTAAATACCTGAATGAAGCAACAAACAAACAAGTTCTATAACTATCTAGGAGAAAAGCTTTGTAGCCAAATGAGTGACTCAAAAAGGGTATTCATAATATGTATTTTAAATTGTAGAAAACATAAATTGTATATATCTCTCAATGATTGACAGCACATCTGTGAATATTTGTGCTACTCAGTGAACCATGACACTAACTGAAAAAACATTTATTATATGACAAAAGCTATTTTCTCCTTTGCATTTATTATGGTCACATCTAATGCTGTATTGATGGGTCTCAGAATAGCTGATAAGTTACATGGTGAGTATATCTGCACTGTTTGCTTCTATTTGACTACTAAATGTTCATTTCTATTCTGATGTTGCTGTACTCAAAACTGTCACTGGGTGACTGACAAGTTATTACCTAATCTGAAACTTCTCAGACTTTCCAGATATTAAACCATGTATAAATCATCCTGAACTATGAGATCAAATCTAATATAAACTTGTGTAATTTCTTTCACATCCTTTGATAGTTTCATTATAAACATATGTGAATAAGGGAAGAACTATGGACTAGAAAATTCCAAAATTCCTATTAAATGCCAAATATTCAATAGGAACCATTTGGTTCAATAGGAACCAAATATTCAATAGGAACCATTTGCATTTTATTCAATTTATTTACCTTAACAATTTGTGAAGTGTTATTAGCTCCATTTTGCAAATGAGAAGCTGAGATATAGAACTTAAGAAACTTGTACAAGTACACTCAGATTGTAACAAATAAAAAATACTGTAAATTCAGTTAAGATTGACTGTAAACCTTATCCTCTTTCTAGCTTTTTTTCTTCATAAAACTGAGAGCTGCTTCTAAAGAATATAATCTGTTTATGCTATCTCCATGTCTAAAAATCTTAATATATTTTTTAAATTGTTCTTGGGATTAAAACTAAGTTTCTTAACATGTTTGACATACATCTTCAGGACCTAATACTTTGCTTGCCCTGACAGGCTAGCACTCTCCCTTCGTGTGCCATATTCCCAAATATGAAGCTCTTCCTCTCATGTATCATGTTCTCTATCATGTCTTGGCCTTTATTATAGGTTGAGCTGTAACAACCAAGAAATCCTAATGGATTGTTTTAAAGGTAAAATTTAGTTTGGGATTTCAAATATCTTTTATTAATGGAAAAGAGGATCGAGCAGTTTTTACAAGTCCTACTCATACTTCAATCCCCTTTTAAGACAGGAATAATATATTTGTTCATAATTAACAATTCTACATTATTTGTCTAAGGCAGTGCTGTTCAATAGAACATTCCATGATGATATGAACGCATTATATCTGCATTGTGCAATAGTGTAACCACATGTGGCTATTGAATACTTGAAGAAGCTAGTGTGACCAAGGAATTTATAATTGTATTTTAACTAATTTAAATTTAAATAAGAGTCACATGTGGCTATTACCCCCACATTGTACAGCACAAAGGTAGGAAGGTAAAACAAACAAACAAACATTTTTTTTTTAATGAATACTAAAGATAGGCAGAAGCATAAGTATAAAAAAAATGTATAGTTTATTTCTTCCCCTTGCTTCTATTCTAGTCACTGAAAATTCAAGTTCTCTCTTTATTTGAACTTTTGTATCCTCTGGTAAAAAACAAGCCATATTTAGCTTAGAGCAGCTTATGTTAACTAAGTCAATTATTATTTCAAATAAATAATGATATAGAAAGGAGATAATTTTTTTTCTCAAAAAAAATTTTTTTAATGTGCCTATTGGGAGAAAATCTGGTTAAGCTGTGATGTAATTTTAAACACAGCACTTGTAAATTGTAAACTCATGGATGTGAAGGGTAATTTTATATCAACTTGGAGAGTGATTTTTGGGTGTAATTAGCATTTAAATCAGTAATCTGTGAGTAACCAGATTGCCCTCCATAGTGTAGATGAGCTTCATCCAATGAGTTTAAGGCCTAAATAGCACACACACAAAAAAATGGGTCTCCCTGAGCAGGAGGGAATTCTCCAGCAGACTTTCTCTTCATTTCATCTACATCATTGGCTTTCTTGGGTCTCTGCCTGCTGGCCTTCAGACTGGAACTACACCATTGGCTCTCCTCTCCTGGGTGCTGAGTTTGCTGGCCCTCAATACAGATTTGGACTTGCCAGTCTCCACAG
>NW_011888790.1:14527819-14533944 GCF_000151845.1 Pteropus vampyrus
TCTTTCTAGCTTTTTTTCTTCATAAAACTGAGAGCTGCTTCTAAAGAATATAATCTGTTTATGCTATCTCCATGTCTAAAAATCTTAATATATTTTTTAAATTGTTCTTGGGATTAAAACTAAGTTTCTTAACATGTTTGACATACATCTTCAGGACCTAATACTTTGCTTGCCCTGACAGGCTAGCACTCTCCCTTCGTGTGCCATATTCCCAAATATGAAGCTCTTCCTCTCATGTATCATGTTCTCTATCATGTCTTGGCCTTTATTATAGGTTGAGCTGTAACAACCAAGAAATCCTAATGGATTGTTTTAAAGGTAAAATTTAGTTTGGGATTTCAAATATCTTTTATTAATGGAAAAGAGGATCGAGCAGTTTTTACAAGTCCAACTCATACTTCAATCCCCTTTTAAGACAGGAATAATATATTTGTTCATAATTAACAATTCTACATTATTTGTCTAAGGCAGTGCTGTTCAATAGAACATTCCATGATGATATGAACGCATTATATCTGCATTGTGCAATAGTGTAACCACATGTGGCTATTGAATACTTGAAGAAGCTAGTGTGACCAAGGAATTTATAATTGTATTTTAACTAATTTAAATTTAAATAAGAGTCACATGTGGCTATTACCCCCACATTGTACAGCACAAAGGTAGGAAGGTAAAACAAACAAACAAACATTTTTTTTTTAATGAATACTAAAGATAGGCAGAAGCATAAGTATAAAAAAAATGTATAGTTTATTTCTTCCCCTTGCTTCTATTCTAGTCACTGAAAATTCAAGTTCTCTCTTTATTTGAACTTTTGTATCCTCTGGTAAAAAACAAGCCATATTTAGCTTAGAGCAGCTTATGTTAACTAAGTCAATTATTATTTCAAATAAATAATGATATAGAAAGGAGATAATTTTTTTTCTCAAAAAAAATTTTTTTAATGTGCCTATTGGGAGAAAATCTGGTTAAGCTGTGATGTAATTTTAAACACAGCACTTGTAAATTGTAAACTCATGGATGTGAAGGGTAATTTTATATCAACTTGGAGAGTGATTTTTGGGTGTAATTAGCATTTAAATCAGTAATCTGTGAGTAACCAGATTGCCCTCCATAGTGTAGATGAGCTTCATCCAATGAGTTTAAGGCCTAAATAGCACACACACAAAAAAATGGGTCTCCCTGAGCAGGAGGGAATTCTCCAGCAGACTTTCTCTTCATTTCATCTACATCATTGGCTTTCTTGGGTCTCTGCCTGCTGGCCTTCAGACTGGAACTACACCATTGGCTCTCCTCTCCTGGGTGCTGAGTTTGCTGGCCCTCAATACAGATTTGGACTTGCCAGTCTCCACAGTTGTGCGAACCAATTCTTTATATATATATTCCTTTGAGATTGAAGGCATCAAAGATTTTACATATACACACATATACACATGACATTTGTTCCGTTTCTCTAGAGAACTCTAAAATATGGATTTTAAACATTTTAAATTTTTCTTTGTGTCTTCAACATTACCCTTCCATATTCTCCTATCATCTTTATGATTATAGATTTTCACCAGAGAAGTCAATAACAACAACAAATTTAGGGAAAGATTTAAAAGTTATTAATTTCATGAAAAGATATTCAAGAAAGCAAATATAGAGTTCACTCAACATTTACGCAGCCATGATAATATTAATTACAGATTTAACTAAAAATTGTGATTTCCATATCGAGTGGAAGGAAGAGAATAGCAAGAATACAAGAAAACTAAATCTTTATCTGCCAAAAAAGGAAGTCAATATATATGTACAAAGATAAAAAAAAACAAAAAACAAAAAACAAAAAATAATGTCATTAGCGTGTTACTTAGAAAAATGCAGGTAAATATTAGAAGAGACAACTGAGAAAAAGAAGTGATTGCTACTAAGGATTGCAGTGAAGAGAGTGATTTTCAATGCTATGCATTTTTGAACTGCATGTTCTTATTACTTTGATAAATATTTTTTTTATGAAAGCAAAATGGGGGAGTGGAACAGGTAGCCAATGGACAGAAAAATGCAACATTCTATAAATGAAGTAAAACTCCCTACAATGAAATATTACAATATGCCTGATATGGCAATTACTTCAAAACTTAATTTTATTATAATTGCCAAATATATATACACTGAATAGATATGTAAAGAGTATGGTCTAGACAAATGGAATTAAACAAAGTAATTTCATTTATAATCTTAGGCCCCAGACTTTTTGAGCCAGAAGGCATCAAAATTATCTACATTTCTCAGTGCTCTTTCCAGTCCATCTACCGTCCCCTTTATATCACAAAGTGGTGTGGACATGAAGATGTTACAGCACAGTGAAGAGATTTGCCACAGATACTCAGTTGCTGACTTGCCTACAATTTGTCATGTAGGACTAGTAAAAGTAGAGAATCTTAATTCTATGAAGAAAAATCAAATGAACTGATTATTAAAGAGTTACTGAATTAAAAACAAAGGTCAGATTGTATTGACTACATTTTTAAACTCGCTTTTAAAAATATTAACATATTTAGTCATCTTAATTTTAAAATTTTCCATAGATTTTTATTTAATTTAGGCTTTTTAGATGTTTAAAAATGTAGCTAGATTAGAGAAATTAAGATAAACACTCACAACAGTTAGCATAGCGGTGTTTATTTTACTCTAGGATGGAAAATGTTCAAAATTGACTCTCAAGAGCATGATGAGGCAATTCCTTACTCTAAGTGATCTGTAAACAAATTGTACTTTGGTCATTTTTGTCATTACTGGGCAACTATAACTACCTTTTCTTTTCCAGAAGCATTTTTCTGTGGTGTGAAATAATGGATATTCCTTTGACTTTCTTTGTAGTCATAGTCAGATATAGTATTCTATAATGACATTATAGGTGTATTTAGCAAACCTTTTTGTAAGATTTTAAGTTTATTTCCCTTGCCTATCCACATGGAGATTCTATTTCCTGCAGTGCACAAGTCCAGAGGAACACTAAACAGGCCCTAGAATTGTGCAATGCATGGATCTGCCAACATCCTCAAACAGTTAGTATATAGAGCAGAAATGAGGTATTGGGTAGAGATTGGTCACAGATGCTGTATGTACCAGAGCTGAGGAATCAGTGACAATTAGAAAGAATGGCTGCTAAGGCATTACTAGGCTGTATGTACCAGAGCTGAGGAATCAGTGACAATTAGAAAGAATGGCTGCTAAGGCATTACTAGGCTGTATGTACCAGAGCTGAGGAATCAGTGACAATTAGAAAGAATGGCTGCTAAGGCATTACTAGGTTCAAGACATAAGGATAAATAGAACGACGACTCCAGGCAGAGTGGACATAAATAATAATAATATTAATAATATACTGTGTTGAAGATGCAAATCAATCTAAAAGATTAGATGAATAAAATGTGATTTTTGAAAATTTCTGTATATAGAGAATGTTGAAATTTCCCAAGAAATTTCTTATTCATCATTTCATATCAAGATACCAACGAATCTTTTAAGGTGAGATATTGTCACTGAGCCAAAAGACTTGGAAAGGATAAAAATTGAAAACAGCTGGTTGCATTCTATGAGCCAGGAGTGAAGAAATATCTGACAAATTGCTTAACTATAAATCTGGAAGATAAATGTCATAGGTAGTTGACACAGAAAAATTAGAATTAAAAGAATTTTGGAAAGTAGGGGAATATGAAGCTTTTCTGCCTTTCATAGTAACAGTAGACATGAATGTCAGAAATATAGATTCCAGGAGGATTTATCTGATATATCTCAAAAGACACTTGGCCTTAAATAACATCAGATTTATTTGGCATCAATTATTTCCTACTGTAGATTAAGTAAATTACTAAAATTATGAATTATGTAGTTTAAAAATTATAATTACAATATGAAGTAAATTAAATAATGTGGCTATAGAAGTACAAATTCTTAATTTTCTTTTTGCATTTATATCTTGACCAAAAGCTGTGGTCTTCCCTTTTTAAAATTTTATCTTCTTGGCAATGAAGGAGCTTACAGGACACCCTGTGGACGTCAGAGTAATTCTTATCCCACTCATTCTGGCCTAGCTCTTTTAAGATCTTCTGGGATCCCAAGCAGTGTCTTAGAGACTACATTATGCTTAGATGTGAGTTTAATTGGAATTCCAAACATAAAGCCGCAGTGTTGAATTCTTCACCAGCAGAGAATTTTTAAAAGTTATTCATAACATTATGTAGATTCACCTTCTTAAAGAATTATGCGCAAACATCAATTAGTAGAACACAGAATTTAAAACCTAACTTTAATTTTTAAATACTCCATACCTTTATATTTGCTATTTGGATTGCGGCTATTGTCTGAATGAAGTAGAAGTGAGTCACTTTACTACAGCAATCGAAAACTCAGGGATCTGACAGGTAATCGTTAGCTATTTTTAGTATCTTGTTTGATTATTTTTCTTCTTGCTTGCATTGTAAATTGAGCTGTATTTGAACTACAGTATTGTACAGAGAGGAGTCACCCAGTTGACATAAAACAAAGTAAATATATTTCTGTTACTACAGCAGTTTTGGAAGATTCACTTGCTTTTTAAAAAAAAAGACAATAAATTAATCATGAAGATCCGTGTCTTAACATTATTACTGTTCTACTTTCTAGTTATTAATAAAATATTTCAACCTGGGAAACGGCAGATAGATTTAGTAAAATGCCAAATTTGGTGCTACAGTATAGGCTAAAATGCTATACTACATACACAATGCTATACAGAATTCTATTAAGATGCCAATACTGAAAATAAATCTTGGCTAATAATAATAATTAGAACCATTTATTAAGCCCTTACGGCATATTCAGAAATATATTGTGTCTTCCACACTCGATTTTCCTAGAAATAGTTTTATTAACACTATTTTTTTGGTCTTACTATTGAATGCCAACTTCATCAGTCGACTATGTGCAGGAAATAGATGACATACTCAGAACTACAAATGATATAAGCTTTATCTATAGACTTGTTCCAATATTGATGTTCAGTTTCTCTTCATTGAGATATAGACTGGATTTTTAGAAAATTGCCGCTTTTCTCCAATTTGACAACTTTTCATCATATTCCTTTGTTGATGTTCTTCTTTTATCCTCAGAGATTCGCAGATATTTTTTTCTGAACCTAAATAGTCATTCTTTTGTTTTGTAAAAGCAAAAAGTATTTATTACAAATGTTTTCAATTCCAGCATTCTGGTCATATCTTTGAAAAGATATCTAGAGATTTTGTTCTTTCTTTTTTTAAAAACATCACTCATTTTTCTCCACTTACCATTTCCAAGGGATTTTACAGAACTATTTCCTTTAAATATTTACCAACATATTCTCCTGTGTACTTTCACCCAGTATAAAAAAACAAGAGAGCTCAAGAAGCAGCAGGTATAAAGTTTTAAGTCAAGAGAGTCTAAGGTCTTTTGGAATGTAAATTTCATATTAGTCAGGAAAAAAAAGTAAGAAAATATACTTCTGGATTTTCTTCACTGAATTGCTTGAAATAATTTTTAGTAATGTAATAGTTCTTTAATTTAAATTTTATGGTTATGCCAACCCACCCAGAAAGGAGCCCTGGTGTATAGAGTTCCTTTCTAGATAGTAGATAAGTTTATCGCTTCTTTAAATAGTTGGGTTGCTTATTATCTATGACAACTGATGAGCTGCTTACTCATTCTGGGATGCAGTCTTCAGATCCTTTGCCTATTATATGGAAGCCTCGGTTTTACGGGGGTATAATTCTTTAAAATAAATCAAAATATAAATTAAACCAAATTTTCTAGAAGTTAAATATAAGACTGACTTTAAAATAGTAATGTTACATGTTCCTAAATGCCTTGAAAGAATCAAGTACAAAGTACATAATTGTTTTATAAAATCATTATAACTAGAATACTATATTGATATAGTCTACTAAGATAGCCTTTCCTTAATGTTCCCCTCAGCTTGACCTAACTTTAGACAAGTTTCTTCCTGACTATAGGCCTCTGAACTTCCTTCTCAGAACATTTATTTTAGAAAGTTTAAATTAGAATCATTTCTTATCCCCTTTGAGATGTAAACCTTCTACAACCTTGGAATTTCTTTCTCAGGTATT
>NW_011888790.1:14536289-14538521 GCF_000151845.1 Pteropus vampyrus
TAATATCACTTTTTCTAAAAACCTTCCCTTTGATCAACCTTAACATTTCTAATATTTTCAAATGCTTGTTTACTTGTTTCCATTGTTAAAAAGAATAAGGGGGGCGGGTAGAGTTATATATAATATTAGTATGCTTCTCTGTATTTTAGTTTTGACTCCCAATAAAATTATTCTGGATTTAGCTAACTGTATGTATAACATAGTTTCTTTTGATAATGTACATATTTCTGATTTTTTGACTGAGATTTATTAATATTGATACTAATTAAGCAAAGTAGAATAGAGATTTCTTTTCTCCAATTTATAAAGATTTCTCAGGTATTCTTGAGTCTCCCATATATGAACAGCATAAAATATCTGCTAACACTGCAGAAGAAAGGGCAGAGAAGCTAATTATGTTATGTACTTAAGGGGAAAAAATCAATCATTCACAGTCTATAATTTTTGTTAAAGTTAAGCTGTTGATTTATAAATGACCTTGTTACTAATAGAATGGAGGAACACACAACTGAGTTTCCTACTGTAGACAAATAAAAAGAAATTACCGATATTCAATGAGTGATTACTTTCTGACACTGCACTGTTTTTTAAATGCAAGATATTTTACCCGAAATTCAAAACTTTGTGAATGTAGTGCTGAGTTTTTGACATTAAACATATGATGTGCTGTCAATTTTAAAAATTATAAAAAATTATTGGACATCAGAATTATAGAACAAGCAGGAGTTATTGTATAATGGAGGAGTTAGTCAATTAAGACAATTTTGAACTGTAAAAAAATACATACTAGTTTCTAAGTGCAGTTTCTTAGGAATTGTCTAAGTACTGCCAGAGTGCCAATGTGGTCTTAAGTCCTTAAAAACTGAAAATAAAGGCAGCTTATAATAATTGCTTCAAACCATTACCATAAAATTCACATGCTAGGAAAGATTTTAAAAACACATTAGTATTAATTTTTTATTAAAATGAAATTGAATGAGGTTTCTTGCATGTGGTTTTCAATTATTTAGACAATGAGTTACAGAAAAACATGACTCTAAAGTTAGCCAGGACTTTGTTTTAAATCCTGACTTTGTCACTTCTAGCACTGTGTCATTTAAGTAAATAACTTCACCTCTTTGCTTCTCAGTATAGTTATCTATAAAATAATCACACTAATGTCTTTATTTCAGGAGTTTTATGAGAATAAAATATGATACCATAAGTAAACTTTCTAATGAGTGCCTGGAATGTATTACACATTCTGTAAGTATTGGTATCTTTTCTGTTCTTTTTTCATTCCTCTCTAGTGAAATAAAAAAATATGTTTAAAAATGAGAGTTTTTCAGAATTTTCAGAGAATTGGAAGTTGAGAGATATTTTCAGATGATATTACAAACTTTTCATTCTCTCACCATGATATACTTCAATCTACTGTATTATACTTATTTTCTCTGCCTCACCTCACACTACAAGAAATGAACAACTTGCATTTCTATAAAAGATTTATCTGCCATTAGTGTCCTACATCCCATCTTTTATTTTTTTCATAGTACTGAGTTTTATTCTCACAAATTCCCTTTCATTCTCTATGTCTCCTTTTTCTCCTGAATTATCTTTCTTAACATATAATCATGCTCTTTTTTCCTATGTTAAGAAAAAATTTTTTCTCTTGTCCCACATTCTCGTTCTGACATTTCTGTTTTCCTTCAACAAAACTAAAAATTACTATACTTGCTATATATACTTCCTATACTCTAATTCCAAAATTCATCTAATTCAGGAATCATTTTTATGTTATATTCTCAGATATCCAGCACACATAAATTATTCATTTTGATTTTAATGAATGGTTATTAAAAAGGTTTTCTACAAAGCAAACTAAAATTTGTCTTCTCATAATTTACACTAATTTCTCTTTCAAAAGAGCACTCTATTTGAATGCTCTCAAATCTTTGATGATAGTTATTGTGTCTACTTTTATTAATTTCTTCTCCAAACAAAACAGCTTTACTCTTTTCCAAACATTTCTCATATAAAATATAGCCTCCAAAACTTTCCTTATATAATACTACTCTTCTACATCCACTGACATTTGTCAAGATACCTAATAATTTGTATTTTAGCTAAACCTATTTAAGAAACAATATGTTTTAATTTAATTAAAATTTAAGCATTTTATGATCATCTTTAAAAATAGGAATAAGTTATATACTATTATAATTTTTATGTTTGGCTAAGCCTGGGGTAGGA
>NW_011888790.1:14539096-14545621 GCF_000151845.1 Pteropus vampyrus
AACTAAGCCAACATATTTTATAGAGGGGAAAATAACTTTTAAAATCCAAAAAAAGCTTATATAATATGAAAAAGTGTAAGATGAAAAAAGGCTTAGTGTAATATGAAAAGATAATCATGTATAATTTATTTTGATTAAAAAAATATATAAAATGTTTCCTCTTAATTCATATTAAAATATACTATTTTTAAATAAGGTTAGCTAAAATACTAATACATTATAAATTGTATACATTATAAATTGTATCTCTTTAAAGTTATTATTCCACTGTCTTATGACTCTCATTATTGATATAGAAAACATTGTTGAGAGATTAACATTAGTTTTCCTCTTTTTATTCCTCCAGCTTCATTTATGATTTTTTTTCTTTGCCTTTCGTGTTCTAAATTTTCACTGTGATGTGTCTGCAGATGAGTTTCTTTTTCTTTTCCCTACTTAAGTTATATTGAACTTCTGGAACTTGAGATAGTCTTTTAGCAATTCAGACAAATTCTTAGCTAATATCACTGGGGCTGTATTTGTTTATTGTCCCTGGGAATTTCCTTTGCTCTTATGTGGCCCAGATATGAAGCTGCCAAAGGTTTAACAACTTACAGTTGCAAGCCAGTAGCAGCTTCAGCACACCACTGAATGCACTTTTAGGTCAACAATATTTTTCTCTATATACATTGAAGCTAATTATTATACTTTCTTTTGACTTTTAATTTTAAGAAGAAAAATCTACTGTTTAAAAATGACCATTCATTTGTACCTGATCTGACTTTTACCTCCAGCTGATTTTAAGTTGTCTGTTTTTGGTACTCTCCATTTTCACTACGATATGTCTAAGTGGGCTTATATTTCGTTTATTCTCCTCAGGAACCCATTGTGCTTCTTGAATGCAAAGATTGATGTCTTTTGTCAATATTAGGGAAGGTTAAGCCTTTATCTCTTCAAATATCGCTGTTCTCATTCCATTTAGTTTATATTTCTCTAATTCTTATTCAATATATGTCGAGTCCTCTCTCCATATTAATTTCTCAGATTTTCTTTCTTGAATTCTCAGTGCTGCATTTGAATTCCCTTCAAACTATTTTTTATTTTACTAATTTTATCTTGTGACTAAATGATATTTAACCCATCAGCTAGGCTTTTATTTTTATATCTATATACTTTAATTCCATGTTTTATTTTATCTTTTAAATTTCTAACCATTTTCATAAAACATTATCACTTCTTATCTTTTGACTTTTTATTGTGCCTTTATTTTAAACATACTTATTTAATAAGTACTTATTTACTTATTTAATAAGAAGAGGCTTTTTTTTTTCTTCCCAGAGTCCAGGCTAAAACAAACTTCCTCGTCATTTTATCCTAAAGTGAATGTTTTTCTAGTTTATCTTTATGATTGTTCCAGCTGTAAACAGATACTCACTATCACCTCCCTGCAAGGCTTCAGCCTCTTCCCTCATGTGAAATTGAAAACCTCTATCTTCAGTGGGAGGCTAATGACCCAGAATTTGTTGGCCAGTCAGCATATTCTGTCTTCCTTACTCATAGTGATGACTTCAAGTTTAGTCTTATCATCCAAATATGAGAACTAAAACTTAATTCTACTTTTAATATCAGAATGCTTAATATGCAGGTTGTTTTTTTGTTTGTTTGTTTACATCATTTGTGCCTGTATGAGTGAGGATTATGAAGTCCTGAGCAGTGGAGGATCCAAGTGTTGAGAAGGTTGTTAATCTAGACAGAAGCAGAGGTGAAAGATAAAGGACAGGAATCCAAAAATTTATCCCAAAAGGAATCCTTGGGTTAAGCAGCACCCCAAACTAGCTTGGCCCAAGACTTTCTATTAACATGAGTTGAAGACTGCTTAAATGGGATTTCTTTGTCCTGAATATGAGAGTCATCTCTAGCACAGTAGCATAACAGCTGTTCCCAGTTTTCCCTCATCTTTCTCTGTTTGGTATGTGGCAATAAGTATAAATTTGAGTGTGAAAAGTAGAGAACAAGAAATAATTTAACTACCCCATAGTGAACACTGTGACGTGCAGCTTAGATACCCATTATGGACTGAAGGATTAATCAACCAGCTACCGGGCATTTTGTTAGGAGATAATTCTCAGTTGTCAGCCTGTATCAGTTAAGGTTCAGAGAAACAACCAGTAGGATATATATATGAAGAGAATATTGCAAGAAATTGGATGGCACAATTATAGGAGCTTACAAGGTAAGTCTGAAATATGTAGAACAGGCTATCAAGAAGAGCAGGCTGGACCTTCTGGGCACAATCTAAAGCTTCTTTTTACAAGTAGTTTCTTCTTTCTCAAGGAAGACTTTTCCTAAGGCCTTTCAGTTTATTGAACCAGGGTCAACCAGATTATCTAGGATGATCCAGGATAATCTTCCTTGTTTACAGTCAACCAACATTACCTTCACAACAACATCTATATTAGTGTTTGACTGCATAACTGGGAACTATAACCTAGTCAAGTTGATGCATAAAACTTACCATCAGGTAGCCTTCAAGAATTTCCATAGTTGAAGAGAGTCTCCTCACCCCAAGTCATGCCTCTGCCCAGAGCATCCTGCATTTAATGACTAGTCAATGCAAGGCTAATAAAAGCCTGACACTTTTGCCCTGTTTCAGAAAAATTTTGAAGGGTTATATCACCTTCAGGATTTTCTGAAGCCTTTGTCATGACTGCATCGCAGCCCAACTTCTCCCATTGGCCAACCTTCTTTTGTGCCTTTTTTTCTATAAGTGTGGAAATACTTCTTAAGTTTCATATGCAAATCTCTTCTTGGGATTCCCCTCTCAGGTAGCTCAACCTGTGACATATTCCAACATTCTCTTTACTTGTCTTCCTGAAACACATGTGAAAGATACTTTATGTTTTCTTTCAAAACCTATTATAAAATAATAAGATTAACTTTCCAGAATATTCTAATTCTAAGACTCATGTGATTTACTATCTTATTTCAAGGACACAAACAGCATCTGCAATATAATGTGATCAGTAAATAAAAATAAAGCATTACAGTTAGTTACCCCAAATTGTTAAAATCTCTATGCAAAAATGTGAAATCAGAGATTATTTTGACCAACATCTAAAGTTATTAGAAATGTACTATTTTACAAAACATAAAGCATGATGTTCATTTTAATTTTGGGGTAAATGAATATTTTATCACATTAAAAATGAGCAATATTCCATATCAAGATTTCCCATATTAGCTTGTGATGCTTTGTTTCAAATCAATTTAAATTATGGTCTGCTGAAATGTAGCTGACTCTGAATTTAACAATACTATTTCCTTCAATTCTCTTAGTGCTTTTTAATAAAAATAATAGCTTTTTATTATATTTTTATTATTCCTACTTGAATGAAGGAAGAAGAGAATTAAAAATAAAGAAAATGAGAGCATGCATATTGCTGCACCCTAGAATGGTGGTGCATGAATATTGTTCCAGTAATGTTGATGGAATGGCAGATGTATTTACACGTTTTTAAAAAAATTCCAGAAAAGAATTCTGGGTAAATGACAACTTTTAAATAGATGCATTTATTTCACCTATTCATAATCACTGTTAAAATGAACAATAAAAATTTGGAAGAAGGTGAATTTACACCATAAAAAATTGGCAAATGCTATAAATCAAGGCTTTCTCCCAGAGAGCTGGTTGTTCATATTTACCAGCACACATCCTAAT
Organism: Pteropus vampyrus; assembly: GCF_000151845.1. Lineage (NCBI taxonomy): Eukaryota > Metazoa > Chordata > Mammalia > Chiroptera > Pteropodidae > Pteropus > Pteropus vampyrus. Next base: position 14,542,794 of record NW_011888790.1, read on the forward strand.
ACTCTTCTGATTACTCAAGACACTGTTCTAGCAAGCCAGTACAATAACTGCCTACCCTTGTGCTACTATTGTACTGGCCAGTACCCCAGCCAGTACAATAACTGCCTACCCTTCCTGTTAATTCAGAGCCATAAAAAGTCCCAAATTTTGCAACTAGAGGTAATAGTGAGTGGTGCAACTCTCGTTTCCATCTCTTGATTCCTGGACTTATAAATTGTGGCTATGGAAAAAATAGAACCATATATTGGATGTTGATTCAGAGCATATATAACCTTCTGGAGAACATTGCCCAACCCCTGAATGCTCTTGCCGCTTAGCTGGCACTCTAAGACTTCAAAAGGCTACTCCACTGTTCTATTATGCCAATTGCTTCAAGATGATGGGAAACATGGTAAGATCAGTGAATTTCATGATCATGGGCCCATTGTCACACTTCTCTACCTACTGGTTTTAAGAATCTGGACAAGTTCCTCAATGGAATGATTCTCAATTTCTTTACCTGTAAAACCGAGTTAATAATAGCTACTTTTAAGAGTTGAAATAAAGCTCTCTCTCTCTCTCTCTTTCTCTCTCCCCTCTCCATTTGTTTGTATGAAAATACTACATCAAAATTTATCTATATATTTTGATATTTTAATTTAATTTAGTTTAGTTTAGTTTCTTTTTATTTTATTTATCTGTTTATTTTTTAACATTTTATTTTTTATTATTTATTATTTTTTTTTACAAATTTTTCCCCCTTCCCCCTCCCCTCTGGTAACTATTAGTTAATTTTATTTTCTTTATTTTTATTTTTTCTTTATTTTTTCCCATGCCATGCTGTCTTTATTTTTTTAATTTATTTTTTTATTACATTTATTGGGGTGACATTGGTTAATAAAATTATATAGGTTTCAAGTGTACAATTCAATAATATATCATAGGTATATTGCATTGTGTGTTCACCACCCAAACTTAAATTTAGATAGTACCTGAAACATAGTAAACACTCAACATCGGTCACTTCCTCCTGTCCCATGATCTGATTCCACATACTCGTGTATTTAACCCATTTTCCTCTTCTAAAATAAAATTCTCCATTTTCCACTTAAATTTTTCCAGAATTCTCAGATCATAGTAATCTGGCCACAATTGCCAATTAGCATTTACTTTTTGACACTGCTATGTTTGTTTTTAAATATATAAATAATTGCCCTCTGATCTTTCTTCTAAGCATCTTGAAGAAAAGAATTATATATATTTTAAATGTATATACTTTAATCTTATATGGTACTTAAATTAATTGCTTAGTAAACATCTATTAATTATGACTGAATATAAAGAAAAAGTTACTCATTTGTACAAAAAAAACCATATAGAATTGAACCAAGATCTATATGTCTCTCTGCATTTACTTTCTCATTTGACCCACTATTTAATCAAGCAATGTCAACGGTTTATAAATATCACTAGTATGAAAGTAGTTAACAGTTATTGAGTTTTTACAAGCTCTTTGCACACATTATCTTAGTTAATCATCACAGTAAAACTATGAGCTATAAATCATTAATCCCACTTGCAGATAACTAAATCAAAACTCAGAGGGGTTAACAAAACTTCTTCAGGGACCCATAGTAATAAAACCTGAATTAGACCCAAGTCTACCTAACGTCAAAGTCCAAGTTCTTCCCACCTTACTACAAAGTCTATGTTTTGATAATCCAAACTTATTTTTCTTCCAGTTATCCTACCAGTGTGATTTGCACGATATTTACAATAGCTCATTTCTCTCTATCATTGAACAATATTGCATCGTATGGCTATACCACAGTCCGTTCACCCATTTACCTATTGAAGGACATCTTGATTACTTCCAATTTTGGGTAATTACTATAAAACTGCCATAAACATTCATATACAGATTCTTGTGCGAACATAAGTTTTCAATGACTTTGGGTACATACATAGGAGCAGGATTGCTGAACCATATGGGGAGACTTTATTTAGCTTTGCAAAAAATTGTCAAACTGTCTTTTAAAGTGGCTTTAGCATTTTGCATTCCCACCAGCAATAAATAATAGTTCCTGTTGCTCCACATCCTCACCAGCATTTGATGTTGTCAGTGTTTTGGAGTTTAGCAATTCTGATATATGCATAATGGTAAGATGAATTCTTATTGCTTAATTGGTCTTTGTTGTTCAAAGTGTTTCTCAATGTTATCTTTACTGTTTAGGTTCTAAAATTAGTTGTCTCTACCAACATGTTAAGGCTCAAAGTTTCTGGGGTATCTAATCCTATTATTTCCTGCTTACAAACCAACTAATTTTATTTTGAGCTTATTTCTTTCTGTAATTCCTGAGCAATGCAATCAACAATAGCCAACGTACAGACTGGCATTCTGTTTTCTGAACTTTTTTCACTAAAATTAAGAATTCAATGTATATATGATTTTCCTCTCATGTTACCTTAGCAGACAGATTTGCAAAATATTTTGCAAATATTTTGCCACAGAATAACACAGATTGGCATCACATAGCATGGATTGCCTTTTATTCAGATACCAGCTACTAAGCTAACATATATTTTCATGTTTTTATGGAGGACACCAACTAACGATGATCATTATTACCTCTATTAGTAAAAATAAGCTGTTTATTCTAAGGAATCCCCTATTTCCCTAAATATTGAAGTATATCCAAACCTTTACAATCTGAAAAAGGATCTGCATTTTTTTAATTCATCAAAAAGGACCTATCAAACAGAAACAGTGTTTGAGGTAGTGGAGGATGGGGAGAGAGTTAGAAATAACAAGATATAAACCAAGACAGTATGAAAAAATTCAGAACCAG
>NW_011888790.1:14545671-14563174 GCF_000151845.1 Pteropus vampyrus
GAACATAAGTTTTCAATGACTTTGGGTACATACATAGGAGCAGGATTGCTGAACCATATGGGGAGACTTTATTTAGCTTTGCAAAAAATTGTCAAACTGTCTTTTAAAGTGGCTTTAGCATTTTGCATTCCCACCAGCAATAAATAATAGTTCCTGTTGCTCCACATCCTCACCAGCATTTGATGTTGTCAGTGTTTTGGAGTTTAGCAATTCTGATATATGCATAATGGTAAGATGAATTCTTATTGCTTAATTGGTCTTTGCTGTTCAAAGTGTTTCTCAATGTTATCTTTACTGTTTAGGTTCTAAAATTAGTTGTCTCTACCAACATGTTAAGGCTCAAAGTTTCTGGGGTATCTAATCCTATTATTTCCTGCTTACAAACCAACTAATTTTATTTTGAGCTTATTTCTTTCTGTAATTCCTGAGCAATGCAATCAACAATAGCCAACGTACAGACTGGCATTCTGTTTTCTGAACTTTTTTCACTAAAATTAAGAATTCAATGTATATATGATTTTCCTCTCATGTTACCTTAGCAGACAGATTTGCAAAATATTTTGCAAATATTTTGCCACAGAATAACACAGATTGGCATCACATAGCATGGATTGCCTTTTATTCAGATACCAGCTACTAAGCTAACATATATTTTCATGTTTTTATGGAGGACACCAACTAACGATGATCATTATTACCTCTATTAGTAAAAATAAGCTGTTTATTCTAAGGAATCCCCTATTTCCCTAAATATTGAAGTATATCCAAACCTTTACAATCTGAAAAAGGATCTGCATTTTTTTAATTCATCAAAAAGGACCTATCAAACAGAAACAGTGTTTGAGGTAGTGGAGGATGGGGAGAGAGTTAGAAATAACAAGATATAAACCAAGACAGTATGAAAAAATTCAGAACCAGAGGAACTTATTAGATATACAATAAAAACAAAGCCATTCTAGAGAGTTGCTTCTGTGTGTGTTGGATTAATTTTCCAAGATAATTGGGGAATAGGAATTGTTCTCTGCCTCTTTTAACGAAGAAATGTGCAGAAAGCTAAAGACGAACATTTTAAAAGCTTGTGTATACATATTTTTCTCAAACAAATCTAAAGGTGTTGATCAAACAGTAACATTATAATTGTAGCAATGTCAATAAAGCACTTTTGTTTTCAAACCCAAGATATATTGTTTTAATAGTTATGTTTAGTTTAAAATTTGCATCTGTTAAACTCATGATAACTTACGTTAAAATGCCATTTGTTCCAAAATAAAAAAATTGTATGAAACCACTTCAATTAATTTACTTGGAAATGAAAATTAGAACTTAAAATTTAAACACATTCCCAATTATTATCATTCTCCATTCACACAGAACACCATTCTGAGAATTAAAAATAACACCAAATATCTATTATCTGATTTTCTTTCTTCTCTGTAGTGTGTGAGACAGAATCCATATTATCTTTGCAGCAGAACAGAGGGATTTTAAATGAAAAAATTCTTCTCTAAAATTTATTCTTCCTTTTATACTCTGGATCCTGGCTCCTCCCAATTTGTACAAATTACCTATCTGTTTATTCATTTATTCATCCATTCACATATTCTGCAAAATTATATTGAGATTCTATTATGTACTGAGCATTATGCTAGTCATTGAGGATAAAATAATCTTAGAGAAAATGTTTGAGAAGACAAAAGAAATGACATACAGTAACATCTGGCAATAGGCTCCTGTCATCCATCCAGCTTCTATACTTGAACTGGAGCAGATCAAAGCCTTTGTTTCCTGAGAGGAAGAGAATATACTGAAGTGGGTTGGAGTCAGGCAGAAGAATTGCTGGTACTGGAATAGACTTTTGCGTTATCAGTATTTTTTAGTCCCAATCTCCCAAGGGCAAAAAATCTGGGAATATTCTAGGAATTGAAAGTGCTAGAAGTCACAGTCAGCTTTAGATCCTAGAAGCATCTTCATGCATATTTAAACCAAAGTAGGGAGCAGTTATATGGAGCCAAACATCAGCCAGAACAAACTGCATTTGTATCTTGCAGACAGACCTCTGGAACTCAGGATGGGTAGCTGTGCAGGCTCAGACTTAATTTCACAATAAAGTGACCCCCGCATATCGTTATTTAATTTTTGGATACTACTTATAATATCATGGTAAGGTAATATACCAGAGAGGCACTTTTTCCCATTGGGACACTGTGTGAAGAAAGACAAAGGAATGAACACAGATGCAGATAGTTAGCAGCTTTGATAGCAAGGAATTGAGGAATTTTCTGTTTTCTCTGTCATTTAGGAAGCAAGTTCATTGCATGAGAATGGAGAGGGAAATGCATCAAAACATGGTCAAATCTTTAACAACTTAAAAACAAAACAAAATTTTCCCAGTTCTTATAATTTCCCTCCTCAGTCTTCCCAATAGATACTTTTTTTCCTTTCTGCCATGAGACTCTTTAAACTCCTGTACTTGGTGATATGTCTGTGGTTTTATTTTTATTTATTTTTTTTGTTGCTTCAACAAAGCTGCCATATATGGCTTCTGTGTCTCTCAGTTCTAAGTTTTAATTTCTTAAAAACAGGAATATAATGGACCAGCTTGTCTCAACTGGACCCACCTGAAACATTCAAATGAGGCCAGAAGTCAGTCATATGATCCTGGTGGCCATTCCTGAGGATAGAGACTATTTCTGAAAAAGGAGAAATTGTTATAAGTCAGTTATCCAGACGATGTGTATGACATACTCAACTTTCCCATGGCCTCTGTGTTCCTGGTGTTCTTCATTTTCAAGTGGTTCCTTCTCAGCCTCCTTGTCAGGCTCTTTTTTTCCTTGACTGTAACTGTTGGTGTTTATCAAGATTCTGTTCAAGGTCTTCTTGTCTTCATACTCTAGGACTCTCTCCTGGGTGATTTCATCCTTTCCCAATGATACAATTCACAATTATCGGGTGATGATGCCTAAATCAATATCTCTTTTACAGGTCTCACTCCTAAGTGTCAGGCTTGTAAAACACCACCAAGAACAGAGCTGAGAGACAGAGGGAGAGAAAAATCTAGATGGCACTAGAAGAATCAAAACCTTGGATTTAGTTGGCCTGAAATTAGATCTGTTTCTAGGATGTTTTATAATAAGAATTCTTGCTTAAGCCAGATTGAACTGGGTCTCTGTTACTTATTTAAGGATTTTCATTTTTTTTTTTTTAGGCTGATTTCTTTCTCAGTGCTTTCTATTGCCACTTGTTCAGTCTTGGTCACCTACATTGGTAATCTCTTTCCTGTTCTCCTAAGGTTAGGCTAATTGCAGCCCTACTAAATACACTCATGCTCTTCCAGAAACATTCTCACCCTTTCCGTTATCTTCATCCTGCTTTCCCAACTCAACACACATATACATACACACACTGAAACAAACTCAAATGCTAATTATCATTTCACTCTTAATTAATAAACAGTTAGTTTGAGAATGTGTAGCTATGAAAGTTAATCTAAACATGTTTTCACTGTTCTCTGTTTTCATTAGAAAAAAAGATACATTTCTGGTATAACTTATAGTAAAACAGAAAGTCAAGAAACCTGAGATCTAGTCTCACCTATTTTGACAATACTAGCCGAGAAACCGTGTTTTTAGAAAATATTCTTTCCTTTTTATTTCTTCCCTAATAAAAATTATGATATCCATTCCTTATAACATTATAAACATCTAATTCATAAGAGCTGTGACATGTTTTGAAAGTTAAGAAACTGTTCTTTGACAATGAGATCTTAAAAGGAGTAGGTACATCATAAAGTGAAGAAAAGTTAAGCAATATTAAATGAATAAGATCTTAAAATAAATACTGATATATATAGTTACATATGTACCATTTTTATCATGACATATACAAGAATACTGGTATTCTTATTCATCGAGACCATAATTTAGTACATAAAACTTTGCAAGGTTTTTTTCATAGATTTATAAATATAGAACTATACAGAATTCATATACATTACAGCATCTTGACATGTGTACAAAGGGTTTAATTTAAAAGAAAAAGAAACTCAACCATTATTTAATACTATACAGACATATTTCATGAATATTGATCTAGCCAGAAATGCAAAGTTGGGCTGATCATAAAAATACCTGTATTTCTGTATATAGATTTATAACATCTGAATGCAACATGATAAGATATCATAAGCGGAAACAAAATAATGCTTTAGAACACTTTCAAGCAATTCCTAGGCATCAAGTAAAAATAAATTTAAATACAAATTAAATATAATGATACATTTTACTTCTGACATATATCTTGCCTATGGCATATATCTCAAAATAACCTGAATAAGATATAATTTTTATAGCAATATTAATTAAATATTAATTTATTTTTGTTTAATAGAGTAAATAGAGTCAAAAGAACTTTATGAAATTGGGACTGGATAATAATTACCTTGCATCTTTAAATGAATCTGTCTCAAACCATTTCTATTAAGCTAAAAATCTCATTCCTTTTTGAATGTATAGACACCTTTAAAACAATTTTTTTTATAAATAAGCATTTAGAAAGATAACACCAAAAGAACAAGTAGAATAAAAATTATAGCGATGTAGTAGAAGGAAAAGAAAGAGAAGAGACTGAAGTCTTAGCACCTGGTTTAATTATTGCATTAGGTAGTAGTATGACTTTATCCTTCTTTGGACCTCAGTTTTCTCACCTGCATGAAGAGGATGTTGGTTTTTATCCTAAGTGCCTTTTAAGTATGTTGGTTATTATTTAGTACAGTAAGAAGAATTAATTGATACTGATATTAATTTGTAATGAAAGTACATGCTCAATCTTAGGTAACATTACAAAAAAAATAAGAATGAATTTTTTTTTTTAAAAAAAGTCCATTTATCTTCTGATATTATCAAATGTATTAATGAAATGGTTAGCTAATGGTTAGCTCCAGTTTACTCTTAAGAAATAGGAAAATGTAGTTTTTCACAAATTGTTGATTATTGGTGATATTTTGCTGTATTTTTCTATATCAAATTGTATGACTTTTCGGTCTCTCTTCCTCCAAGTAGTTAAGAATTTGAAGAATTAGGTTATAAGAAAGGAATAAAGAAAAGCACTGGTTGACCTAAAATTATTTAGAATGTCTTTGTATTCCATTTTAAGAAAAATAGTAAATCAAAGAAGAATAAGTTGTCGCCTGGGGTTACTTTAACTTATGCACAAATGGCATACACAGGAATCACATGATGCTTTGTATAACTATCATTTTTCTCTTTCTATTGAAAAGCATATGCAGCAGAATTCACTAAACATCAGTCTTATCAAATTGATACTGGATTTCTCTTCTTTCCTGAAGGCACTTATAACACAATATCATTATTGTTATGGAAGAAGCTGAGACTGGCTGTGTGCTCAAGATGCCAAAATAATTTAGTCACTACCAAATGTGTAGTATAGCATTGTGCAAACATAGCTTTACTTGGGCTAGTCTGTCTTTTGAGATTGTTCAAAAAAACCCCCCCAAAACAAAAAAACACCATAAGCCACCTGCTCAATCAACTAAAGCAATCAGAGAAATGAAGTCGAGCTTCGATGCAAAGAAAGGTTAGGACAATAGTCACCTGGGAATACAGTAACACTAAGCTCACTGCCAAGAATTATTTTAAGCACAAAGAAAGGCGATTTAGTCCATTTAATGGAAGAAAACTCTAATGAGACTTTAATAATTAAAGAAATACACATCCTTAAGCTTAAAAGGGAGTACATCATGAAACTCCTGACATTGAATATTAAAGCTACCCTCCACATCTGCCATCTTGTCTTTATTCATTCACATAATAATTATGAAGCATCTACTATATGCCAAATACTTGCTGGTCATATGGGGGTTAAAGATATAGCACCCGTTCTGTAGGCTGATAATTGTTGTGACAGGTATATCCATTGTATCTTATGAAACAAGAAGAGTGATATTTGGCCAATGATGGAATGTCAAGGAGTATGTCCCAGAGGAGAAAATTATTGACCTAATTCTTAAAGACATGTAGGAGTTAGGCCAGGTGAAGAAGAGAGATCAGGTTATTCCAGTAAAAAGGACATCTTTCATTAAATCAAGATAGATTCTAAAAACTGCTGGGAAATAGGTTACGTGTTTGGAAAGAGTAAGAGATAAAGTTAGAGGCAGAGTCAGATCTTGGACAGTCTTATAGGTTAAGCAAAGAAGCTTAAATTTTATTTTGAATACTAAGGGGAGCCATGGGAGAAATATAAGAAAGCAGAGTACCAAGATTTGGATTTTCTATAACTTTCTTTGTATGCAGAGTTTAATATTCTAGTCATACATTTAACAATTATTTGTAGAGCTTCTACTGTGAGCAATGTGCTATATCAAGAAATGAATATGCAACTATAAATAAGAATGTCAGGGTCCCTGCCCTCAAGGAGTTTGTCATTTCTCAAAAGAGACAGCTAATTATGTATTATTCAAGAGGCTATTTAAATAACCATGATGGGAAGTGAAAGAGGTTACAATTAAGGCAATAGCAACAAATTAGAGAAGACAGAATACAATACAGAAGTAGAAGTAAAAGGATTTGGTTATCTTGATGACCTAAACACATTTATATATCCTGATGACCTAAATACAATAACTGTGCAGCTGATAAAGAGGTACCTAGCGAGTGGATGCTCTATGCCAGGCACTGAGACAAGCACTGTATTTTACTCAATGCTCATGAAAACCCTGTAATGTACATATTATTTGTCAATTTTATTGAAAACCGAAGATAAATATATTTCAAAATGACCTCACTACTTCGCAGCTCCTCCCATCAAGGCTTGGTCTTGTGGCTTGCTTTGAGCCATAAAATGCAATGAGAGTGACGTTATACCAGTTCAGAGCCTAGGCCTATGTCCTGTGTGTTCTTCTTCTTTTATATGCCCAGGACCCAAAGAAAATATTAAAGATAACGTGATCAATGAATAAAACTGAGAATAGACCCCAACCATGAAGCTTTTTTAAACTTAGGGTGGGGGGACATATTTTCAGATTGAAATCAAGCGTCCTTATAACTTTGCTTAAATTTACTTTTAATTTTAGCTCTAGAAATCATATGCCCTTCTCTCTCTATGCCCTTCACAAACCTAGCTTTCCTCCCAAGGCAACAGAAGACAGTAGCCTGGATCTGCCTAATGGTCACAAGGTCTGAAACCTCTGGCAAGCTAAAGCTAACATCTTGACCTAAGTTATGTTTCAATTCCTAAGCCCGAAGATGGAATGACCCCCTGGCTATTTTCCCATGAGACTGAACAGAGGGACTCCAGAAAAGATGTCAGAGTTGTCCTTAATTTCTGAAGAAATAATTCATCACTCTTACCTCACCTTTGACCAATGAGCTCCTAACACAACCCCTAATCCATGGTGTCTTGCGATTTTGCCCTATATAATCCATAACTTACATACCATGGAAGAGTTTGGACTTTGGAGCATTAGCCTCTCATTCTCCTGGATGGCTCCATTCATCAATGAAATAGGCAATATTTCTCCACTGCAATTCTCAATGTTTAGTATTCAGCTGTACTAGCCCTGGGAGGGGCAACTCTTTCTGTTCTATAAGAGGATTTCCCAGAAAAGATCCTTCACTGCACAAATTTCAAATCTCATGTCCTTTGTTTCTGGGCACATGTGTCACTCCCTACCTTTGCCACAACGGCATTCTAATTTTTCAGGCAAACTCAGAGACTATTTGAATAAGGAGCAAATGTTCACATATGTGAATAAATCAAGACAAATTAGCAGATATACTAGCACCTTTCAGGGTTCTTTGTCAAGTTCTTGGGGTATAAGCTTCTCTTATTGGCAGCAAACCTCTGAAAGTGTTTGGTAGACTTTTTAAAATATTATTCTCTGGTCATGTGATCGTTTACTATAATAATTGTAAACCAAGAATCATTCCACAGAGTCATTTATAGAAGAATATATCAGACCTAGAAAGGAAATTAAAGAAAATATATTCTAACTCCCTCTTTTCACGGATAAGAAAACAGGTTCAGAAATCTCACCAGCTCAGGGTCACATAGTTCATTAGTTAGAAAGATGGAATAAAATACAGGTCTTCCAAAACTCAAGTCCAATGCTTTTTCAACTTAAAAAAGTACTACTTTCAATCAATGATTGGTAAATAGAAGGAGAAACTAAAATAGGTACTTTGGGGCCCTAAAAATTTTTCAAGTCCTACAACATTAAAGCACAACTAAATGAAAGGAATCTAAAAACTAAAGTTCAAGAGAATGTAAGGAAGAAAAAAGGAAACAGTTTTTCCTTAACGAGCTATATTCTCAACATTTTTCTTGAAAAGCAAAAATCCACTTTATATAGTTCACTAGAGAGGAAAAATTCAGCAGAGACTATTTTTAAACAAAATTAAATATTCAAGAGTGCAGTTAAAACACACTTAAAGATTTTTTTAAAAAAATAAATGTGTGCAGAGCAATAATTAGTGCTTAAAAAGAATTGTTACAGAAATAACATGATTGTGATTGTGATTATTATCTTTCCCAAGGTAATACAACTTCCAATAGTCATTTTATATTTAAAAAATTAGTAACAATATTTGAAGTTTAAATGACTAGTCGTATTCCACCTGAATACTAATATGTACAATTGAACTACCTAAAAATATGATTGGTCTTTTTCTAAAATCCTCAAAATGATGCATATAATAATCTCATTTATTCTTACAAGGAGAATTTTGGTAATTTTGCAGTTTTAGGATGAAAGATTCCAATGACTTATTGAAAGTTACATAGGTGACCTGGCATAAATATAAAAACAGAATAAAGATGGTAATTCTGTGGGATGCTTTTCCACCTTCCCTGAGAAGCATCCTCAGACTTAGAATCACACAAAGGGGCAGGCTGCCCTCTTATGCATCTGTGACTTCTTTGTCAGCATAGCTGATGGGACAAAAGTGAGCATACATTCCAAAATAACTGAATCTTATTCTTTCTCTTGGAAATTTGTTTTTTCTGATTCAGAGACTTCGTTTGTTAGTATTGGTCCCTGCAGTTATAAGGTATTGTTCAGCTCGTGTTCGAACCAGTGTCATAGAAACCTAGACTCACCATGAGTTATAAAGACATAGTTAAATCTATCTGAAGAAAAAGAGAATGAAGCTGATATACACCATAGACTCCCAGAGAAACAGCAAGAGTAAGAGAGAACTAGAATATCAAAAACAGAGAGGATAAAAGAAGTAGACAGAGGCTCCTTATTAATCTTTCGAAACATATAAAACCAGTTGTATCTCCTACGACTGGTTTCCTTGAGAGTACCCTGGTTCTCAAGTGTTTCACAGATGAAATACTTGTTAGGATTATATGGAGCTAATAAATTAGGTCCCTAGTTTTGGAACCAATTGAGAGACAAACTTGGAAATGTAACAGATCAAATTGTTAGCTTTAACTAGTGATGGAAGCTAAGTTGGTGAAGGGCAATCTTCTAATAACTCATTCTAAATTTGTTGGATTTACCTACCAAGTCACAGACCTAGAAGGAATACTGTATATCTCACCTACAAAGACCTGTACATAACAAAAAGTCACAGCATAGAGGCACAGATAATGCATCTCTCTGCACTCAGGAAAATTTCACAATGAAAGCATGAAAGAATGGGCGATGTACACACATTCAGCATGTTCTTCCAATTTCACCAAACAATAAATCTTGTTACTTATCTGTGCTATTTGGTCTCATCTCTGATATTCTCATTTAATTAGTTGGGGTGTTACCAGATCATTGAGTATTTTTATAGCTCCCCAGGTGACTCTAATGTGCAGCCTATCTTGAGAACCTTCTCTCTGGGGAAGACTTCATAGAAAAAAGATTGACCGTAATCAAACTCTCAAGCTAGTTGCAGTTTTAGCTATTGTACTTGATTATCTGACTTATGATCAACCTAGATTGTGATTGTTCCTCTCAGTTGAGCACATCGGCATTTTTCTCAGAATTATCCTGCTTCCATATTCAAGAGGCTTCAACCAAAATAGCAATAATTCCTTTTTGGACTATCTTTGAACCTCTGATGGATAAAGTATATTCCACAAAAAAGTGCATAACCCCTCAAAAATTATTTTAATATATCAAATAAATTAACTCCAAGGGTTGCTAAATCCAAAGTTATACTTTTACTATTTCCCAATACAACTTATGTCTATTCATATCCATTATAACTCAGCAAAGTTACTGCTATAATATTAAAACATTTAAGATATGCCAATAATAAAACAACAGCTAAAATATGTTTTTTATTTGAATACAAATCCCTTCCATTATTTCACAGGAAAATATTTTTTAAAAAGTCCAAAGAAATTTTATGTTTAAAATCAAAATGTCTTATTCAAATGAAAGAATTTAAAGCCTAATGTATTTAAAATTCCCCCCAATTTCTTATCCCATTAATCACTGCCAGAAGAGGTCTTAATGCTTACAGCTATAGTATCAGTTTTCATCTGTTAGAAAAGCTATCAATTTCATAGCACCAATAAAGTTTAAATTACCTCAGCCAAAGTCTCTTATGTGCCTCACTAAAAAAAAAAAAAAAAAAAAAAAAAAAAATTAAAGCATTAACAGGACACTATTATTATTTTCATAGCACTAGACTGTTACCGACAAATTTTAAAAACAAGCCAAACCACAATACCTAGACATTTTCTGGTAAAATTATGTTACAAGAATATACTTGGGGTTGTCATTAACCAATAATTCTCAATCCTGGCTGTATATTACAATGACCTGGTATACTCTTAAAGTTTCTGGTATCTCACCCAAGAATAATTAAGTCAGCATCTCTGAAGGAGGAATTTGTGCTGATGCATTTTTTAAAATTTATTTATTTAAATTAGTTTCAAGCATACATTATATTGGTTAGACATCTGCATAGTTCATAAAATGATCCCTCCAGTTGCTCCCTCCCTCCCCTGGCCCTCCACTTAGCCATTATATTAATGCTAACTGCATTCTCTCTACTGTGCTCCCCATCTCCATGACCAACTATCAACTACTAATTTGTACTTCTTTAACCCTTCGCCCCCTTCTCCCAGCCCCCAAAACCTCCCCTCTGTTCGTCACCAAATTATTCACTATATTTGTGAGTCTGTTTTTGATTAGTTGTTCTTTTTGTTCCTTAGATTCCTCATATAGTGAAATTGTATGGTATTTATCTTTCTCTGTCTGACTTATTTCACTCTGCAAAATAACCTCTAGGTCCATCCATGTCATTGCAAATGGTAGGATTTCATTTTTTTTTAATGGCTGAGTAATATTCCATTGTATATCTGAACCATAACTTCTTTATCCAATCATCTGTTGATGGGCATTTAGGTTGCTTCCATATCTTGGCTATTGTAAATTGTGCTGCCATGAATATTGGGGTGCATAGATCTTTATGAATTATTGTTTTGGTTTTCTTTGGATAAATACCCAGAAGTGCAATTGCTGGGTCAAAAGGTATATCCATTTTTAATTTTTTGAGAAACCTCCAGACTGTTTTCCATAGTAGCTGTACCAATTTGCAATCCCACCAAAAATGTATGAGGGTTCCCTTTTCTCCGTATTCTCACCAACACTTGCTGTTTTTTGATTTATTGATGATAGCCATTCTGATAGGTATGAGGTGATATCTCAATGTGGTTTTAATTTGCATTTCTCTGATGGCTAGTGACCTTGAGCATCTTTTCATATGTCTATTAGCCATCTGTATTTCCTCTTTGGACAGGTATCTGTTCAGGTCTTCTGTCCACTTTTTAATTGGATTGTTTGGTTTTTGTTGTTGTTGCGATATATAAATTCTTTATATATTTTGAATATTAAATCCTTATCAGGTGTATCATTGGTGAATATCTTCTCCCAGTCAGTTGTCTTTTTGTTTTGTTGATGGTTTCCTTTGCTGCATGAAAACTTTTTAGATTGATGTAGTCCCATTTGTTTATTTTTTCTTTTGTTTCCCTTGCCCAAGGAGGTATATCTAAAAAGAAATTCCTGTTAGTAAAATCATACAGTTCACTGCCTATGTTTTCTTCTAGAATTTTTATGGTTTGGGGTTTTACATATAAGTCTTTAATCCATTTTGAGTCTATTTAAGTCTACCCAGGTTTTCTTTTCCTTTTTAAAAAACAGATTTTTTAAAGCAGTTTTTGGTTTACAGAACAATTGAACAGAAAGTACAAGGAGTTCCCATATACTCCCTCATTTTCCCTCAGTTTCCCTCAATATTAACATCTTGCATTAGTGTGGTGTATTTGCTACATAAATTACCAATTTAATACACTATTATTAACTGAAGTCCATAGTTTACATTGGCAATCACTTTGTGTTATACATTCTATGGGTTTTGACAAATGTATGATGATGCATATCTACCACCACATACAGAATAATTTAACTGCCCCTCAAATCTCCTGTGTTTTATCAATTCATTCCTTCTTCCTTCTACCTGAACCCCTGGCAACTACTGATTTTTCTTACTCTCTACTTAGTTTTGCCTTTCCACATAAATTCCTTAGTTGGAACAATACAGTACATAGCCATTTCAAACTGACTTTCTTTCACTTAGCACTATGCATTCAAGGTTCCTCCATGTCTTTTCATGGGTTTAAGAGTTCTTTGTTTTATTGCTAAATAAAATTCCAATGTATAAATATGCCACTTTTTTTATCCATTCACCTACTGAAGAACATCTTGGCTTAGAGTATTTTAATGTCCTGCCAGAGTTAAAAATCACTTCCATACATCATAGCAGAAACTCAGTTGTATTTTGAAGGAAGGAGAAGAAATGAAGAAAACATTTATTTTAGCCATGGTAGGATGTCAGACACTCAATGCCAGCCTATATTTAAAATGTATGTTTAGTCTATGGCCATGCCACCCTGAACGTGCCTGATCTCATCTGATTTCGGAAACTAAGCAAGGTCGGGCCTGATTAGTACTTGGATGCTCCCACCTAGGAATACTAGGTGCTGTAGGTGTTAAATATATATGTGTGTGTGTGTGTGTGTGTGTAAGAAATATAATCGGGAGAAAATTCTCATTGAGGAGCTAATACTTTTTACTAAATAGTATTCTTTGGGGGGGGAATCTATTCATACTGTCTTCTCATACTGATATTTGAACTATTGTTGCCTTCTTACAAAGTCTAGAAATTCACACTGCTAGCAGCTCCAGTCACCATGCTGTTTTAATCCCTCCCCATCTGGCCTTTAAATTTAATTTAATCCTTCCTAATCTATTTATCTTTGGGACTCTGTGCTTTCACACTTTCTTGTAAGCAAGTTTGGTCATTGAATAAGGGGGCTTAGAAATTTTTGAAATCTGTGGCTTAGGAAAGATTTCCCTTAGTCTTCTCATTTGTTTCAAATGGAGAATCACCTTTGGCATATTTCTAAGAAAAACTACCCTTTTTTGTTTTGTTTTATTTGTTATTATTTTTGACTCCAGACACCCAGGGTAGACCAACTTCTACCATATGATTCTCAATAACTGTCCTACTCAACATTGGAAAGTCCCAGACCTCCTGTATCATTTCTTTTATTATTGTGATTTATTTTTGTTTTCAAATAGTTCTATTGCAATGTAATTCATATACTCTAAAAAAAAAAAAAAAAAAAAAACCTGTTCCCAATCTCCGTTCTCTTTTTTTCCACTCCAGCTGTGGGCAACCACTAATTTATATTCTGTCTCTATAAATTTTCTTATTTTGATCATATCATATAAGTGGAATTATCCTTTCAAAAGTCATTCATGTCATAGCCTGTATCAGTACCTATTTTTTTTTTAATTGCTGAGTAATAGGCCATTATATAGATAGACCAAATTTTATTTATCTATTTATCAGTTGATAGAAATTTGGATTGTTTCCATTCTTGGGCTATTATGAATTAACGATGTTATGAACATTCATATATAAGCTTTTGTGTGGACGTATCTTTTCATTTTGGGGGGGCATATATCTAGGAGTGGACTTGCACATCATATGGTTACACTATATTTAACTTTTGAGGAACTGCCAAAATGTTTTTCAAAGGAACCATACACACCATTTTACATTCTTACCAATACTGTATTAGAGTTCCAATTTCTCTGCATCCTCGTTAAATTTGTTATTGTCTGTCTTTTTTTATTATGGCCAACTTAATGAGTGTAAATTGGTATCACATTATGCTTTTGATTTGATTTTCATAATGATGTTGAACATCATTTCATGTACTTATTGGTTATAATATATCTTTTCTTGGAGAAAAAGTCTATTAAAAAATCTTTGCCTATGTTTAATTGTGTTATTTGTCTTTTTGCTATTGAATACTAAGACTTTTTTAAATATCTAGATACGTGTACTTTATCAGATATTTGATTTACAAATGTTTTTCCATTCAGTGAATTTTATTTATTTTATTTTATTTTATTGATTGTATGACTTGAAGCACAAAAGTTTTAAACAATGTTGTCCAATTTATTTATTTATTCTTTTTCATTTGTGCTTTTGATATAGTACCAAAGAAACCATTGTCTGATCTATGGTCATTAACATCGACTCCTGTTTTCTTCAAGAGTTTTATAATTTTAGTCTTTATATTTGAGTTATATGATCAATTTTGAGTTATTTAAATTGCTGCATTGCATTGTGTTGTGTTATATTGTATTGTTTTGTGGTTTTGGGGTTTTTTTGCATATGACTTACAGTAAGAATTCCACTTCATTCATTTCGTATGTAGTCATTGAATTTTCGCAGCGACATTTGTTGAAATGACTTTTTTTTCCACCACTTAATTTTCTTGGCACACTTTTCAAAACTAAATTGACCATATGTTTATAATTACATAAGAATCACTGGAATAACTGTCTTGATTACTGTAGTTTGCGGTAACTGTTGAAATCAGAAAGTATAAGCCTTCTAACTTTCTTTTACTTTTTTTAAGATTCTTTGGCTATTCTTGGCCCCCCAAATTTATTCATGAATTGTAACATCAACTTGTAGATTTCTTCCAAGAAGTAAACAGGGATTTCGATAAAGATTGCATTGAATCTACAGATGAATTTGGGGAGTATTGTCATCTTAACGATAGTGTCTCCTAATCTGTGAAAATAAGATGTTTTTCTATTTATTTATTTATTTACTTACTTAGGTATTTACTTATTTAAGTCATTTAAATTTCAGCAATGTTTCATATTTTTCATGGTACAAATCTTATACCCTTTCGTTAAATTTATAATTAAGCATTTTGTTCTTATTAAAATGTTATAAACAAAAATATTTTCTTAACTTCATTTACATAACGTTCACTGCTAACTTATAGAATTAATTTTTTAAAAATTGATCTTGTATCTTACAGCCTTGCTGAACTCATTTATGAGTTTTAATAAACTTTTAATATACTTTTTAGAATTTTCTATATACAGGACCATGGAACCTGCAAATAGAAATCGTTTTACTTCTTATTCAAGTTAGATGTCTTTTATTCACATTTCCAATTTAGATCCCTGTTTTTCTTGCCTAAATTTTTGGGCTGAAATCTCCAGTATAATATTAAAACAAAGTGGTAAAGTTGGTTATTCTTATCTGGTTCCTGATGGTGGGTGAAAATATTCATTTTTACATCATACAGTACTACTTGAACTGTGAGTTTTATGGATGACTTTTATTAGGTGTGGAAGTTCTCTTTTATTCCTTGTTTGTTGAGTGTTTTTAGCATGAAATGGAGTTAAATTTTGTCCAATGCTTTTCAGATGATTATTTTTTATTCTATCAATGTGATGTATTATATTAATTAGTTTTGGATGTAAATTCAAACTTGCATTCCTGAAATAAATTCTACTTGGTCACAGTGTGTAGTCCTCTTATTACATTTTTGGATTTGTGTTGCTAATATTTTGTTGAATAATTTTGCAAATATATTCATAAGTGGTATTAGTCTGTAATTTTCTTGTGATAGTTTGGCTAATTTTGGTACCAGTGTAATACTAGACTGATAGAATAAGTTGGAAACTATTTCCAACTTATCTAATTTTTGAAAGATTTTGTAAAGAATTAATAATAATTTTTATTTGGATCTTTGATAGAATTCACTAGTGAAACTATCTGGGCTTGAGCTTTTATTTTGAGCGTTTTAAAATTACTAATTCAATCTTTTTACTTGTTATAGGCCCATTTAGAATTTCTATGTCTTCTCGTGTCAGATTTAGTTTTGTGTCTTTCTAAAAATTAGTTCATTTTGTCTGTTGGTATATAGTTATTCATAATATTTGTAATCCTCTTTATTTCTGTAAGGTCAAAAGTAATGCCTTGCTTTTTATTCTTTACTTTTGTAATTTAAGCTTGTCAATATTATTAATATTTTCAAAGAACCAAATTTTGATTTAATTTATTTTCTCTAGTTTTTCATCTCTATTTCATTTATTTCTATTTTTATGTTTATTATTTTCTTTCTTCTTGCTTTGGGTTTAATTTGTCCTACTTTTTTTCTAGTTTCTAAGGTGTTGAAAGATTAGGTTATTGATTTGAGATCTTTTATATTATAGGCATTTACAGCTTTTTTTAAAGCTTATTGTTTATATAGTTCCAATTCCTCTTTAGATTTTCGTGATGTTATTGTCATACATATTATATCTACATATTTTACAAACCAAATAATACATTGTTATAATTACAGTATTACTTTATGTAATGTATGTCTTCTCGTGTCAGATTTACTTTTGTGTCTTTCTAAAACTAAGTTCATTTTATTTGTTGGTATATGGTTATCCATAACTAACCCTTTCTGGTTCTCTTTATTTCTACTATCTGGTTTCAATTTTTTACTCTAACATAACTTTGTTCCCATCCACATTCTTTGTGGGGTAATTGTCAAATATATAACATTTCTGTGTATTATGTTCTCAATAATATAATCATTGTGTTACATGTTGTGTTACACAATTGCTTTTCAAATCAGTCAAGAGAAAAAGTACTATGCAATTACACTTTATTTTGTGACTATCCACATAATTACCTTTGTTGGCACCCGTGCGTGTGTGTGTGTGTGTGTGTGTGTGTGCGTGGCTTTGAGTTACTCTTCATACTATTTGCTTTCAGCTTAAAGAAATTTTTTTTTAAAGTTTTTGGGATAACATTGGTTAATACAATTATATAATTTTCAGGTGTACATTGTAATTTGCCATCTATATATTCTATTGTGTGATTACCACCCAGAATCCAGTTTCCTTCAGCTACCATATATTTGATCTTCTTTACCGACCTCACCTTCCCCCGACCCCTACCCCCTGGTAATCATTAGCCTATTGTCCATGTCCCTGCGTGTCTGTTTGCCCCATTCATTTGTTGCTTTTAGGTTTATATCCCACATATAAGTGATATCATGTGATTTTTAAGCTTTTTCAGTCTGGCTTATTTTGCTTAGCATGAATATCTTGAGGTCTATCCATGTTATTGCACATGGCAGTATTTCATCTCTTCTTACGGCTGAG
>NW_011888790.1:14563224-14565720 GCF_000151845.1 Pteropus vampyrus
CTCTTCTTACGGCTGAGTAATATTCCATTGTATATATGCGCCACAGCTTCTTTAGCCAATTATCTATCATAGGACACTTTGGTTGCTTCCATGTCCTGGCCACTGTGAATAATGCTGCTATGAACATTGGTTTGCAAATATCTTTTTGGATATAGGTTTTCGAGTCTTTGGGGTAAATATCCAGTAGAGTGATTGCTGGATCATATGGTAGATCAATGCTTAGTTTTTTGAGGAACCTCCATACTGTTTTTCCATAGTAGCTATACCAATTTGCAGTCCCACCAGCAGCATATGAGGGTTCCTTTTTCTCTGTATCCTCTCTAGCATTTGTTTTTGCTTGTTCTGTTGATTATAGCTATTCTAACAGGTGTGAGATGGTATCTCATTGTGGTTTTGATTTGCATTTCCCTAATAGCTAGTGATGTCAAACATCTTTTTATATATATGTTGGCCATTTGTGTGTCCTCTAGAGAGAAGTGTCTGTTCAGATGTCAGTCATAATTTCCCCTCTCTCATCCCTGATTTTGTTTATTTCTGTCCTTTCTCTTTTTTCTTTAATGAGTCTATCCAGGGGTCTGTCAATTTTATTAAACTTCTCAAAGAACCAGCTCTTTGTTGTATGTACTTTTTCTATATAATTTTTTGTTTTTAATTTCATTTATTTCTGCTCTAATTTTGACGATTTCTTGCCTTCTGCTGACTTTAGGCCTCATTTGTTCTTCCTTTTCCAGTTTTTTAAGATGAAGCATTAGGTCGTTTATTTAGGTTCATTCTTGTTTGGGGGGATAGGCCTATAATGATATGAACTTTCCTCTTATGACCTCTTTTGCCTTATCTCAAAAGTTTTGATATGCTGTACTATCATTATCATTCGTTTTTATGTGTCTCTTAATCTCTCTATTTATTTCTTCCCTAACCCAGTTATTCTTCAGTAACATGTCGTTTAATTCTCATGTATTTGTGGTTCTTCCTGATTTCTTCTTGCAGTCGATCTCTACTTTGAAAGCATTATGATCAGAGAATATGGTTGGTATGAGTTCAACCCTTTTATATTTGTTGAGGCTATCTCTGTGTCCCAGGATGTAGTTAATTCTTGAGAATGTTCCATGTGCACTGAAGAAGAGTGTATAAGCAGCTGTTTTGGGATGGAAGGCTCTGTAAATGTCAATTATGTCCAGTTGGTCTAATGTGTCATTTAAGGATGTTATTTCCTTATTGATATTCTGTTTAGATGACCTGTCCACATCCAACAGTGGGGTATTTAGGTCCCCTACTATGATAGTGTTTTGGTCTGTTTCTCCATTTAGTTCTGTTAGTAGTTACATATTTCAGGGCTCCCTGATTGGGAGCATTGATATTAATAAGCATTATGTCTTCTTGGTGCACAATCCTCTTTATCATTATGAAGTGTCTCTCAGTATTTTTCTTACTTTTTTTATTTTGAAGTCTATTTTGTCTTTATTATTAGTATCGCTACTCCTGCTTTTCTCTAAATGCCATTTATTTGAAAGATCATTTTCTCTCCTTTCACTTTGAGCTATATTTGTCTTTGGAGTTGAGATGTGTCTCCTAGAGGCAGCAGATGGTTGGGTTTTGTTTTTTGATCCATTCTGTAACTCTGTGCCTTTTTATTGGTGAGTTCAGTCAATTTACATTTAGGGTGATTATTGAAATATGAGGTCTTCTTATAGCCACTTTATCTTTTGCTTTCTGGTAGCTAGGTATTTCCATTGCTTCCTTGTCCTTGTGTTTCTGTTTTCTTTATTTAGGTTGGCTTTTGTGTGTTTTGTCTCTGATTCTTCTTGTTTTATGTTATATATTTCAGTTCTGAAACTTCTGTGTGTGGTTACCATTATGAATATGAAAAAGATAGTTATATGTACAGTCGTCCATTTTCTTCTGTGGGTGCCTTTTCTCCTTTCCCCTTTGCGAATTTGGATCTATGAATCGTCCCCTTTTCAGTCATTGTTATCTCAATTTGTCCCTATGTATGCTGAACATTCATTCATTATTCTCTTCCTATAGCAATTCTCTTCGTATTATTTAAGCTTATACTGCCCTATTCTTAGTAAGGGTTGCGCTCCTCTGCTTCTATTTGCCTGAGAATCACTTTACTCCTAATTATGTATTTTTTTGTTTTGTTTTGTTATTTTATTTTAGGCACACTGACCTCTTTCAGAATTTCCTGTAATGCAGTCCTCGTAATGGAGAATTCCCTCAATTTTTGTATGCTTAGAAAGGTCTTAATTTCTCCTTCATATCTAAAGGAGAGCTTAGCCAAATACATTATTCTAGGCTGGTAGTTCATTTTGCTTAATAGTTTAAATATTTGTTTCCATTACTTTCTGGTTTGTAAAGTTTGCGCTAAGTCCTAGGATAATCTAATGGGTTTTCCTTTATACGTTACTGTCTTCTTCTCTCTGGCTGCCCCGATAATTCTGTCTTTTCCGTTGATTTTTGATCATTTTAGTACAATGTGTCTTGGTGAAGGCCTTT
>NW_011888790.1:14565770-14570109 GCF_000151845.1 Pteropus vampyrus
TTCTTAGTAAGGGTTGCGCTCCTCTGCTTCTATTTGCCTGAGAATCACTTTACTCCTAATTATGTATTTTTTTGTTTTGTTTTGTTATTTTATTTTAGGCACACTGACCTCTTTCAGAATTTCCTGTAATGCAGTCCTCGTAATGGAGAATTCCCTCAATTTTTGTATGCTTAGAAAGGTCTTAATTTCTCCTTCATATCTAAAGGAGAGCTTAGCCAAATACATTATTCTAGGCTGGTAGTTCATTTTGCTTAATAGTTTAAATATTTGTTTCCATTACTTTCTGGTTTGTAAAGTTTGCGCTAAGTCCTAGGATAATCTAATGGGTTTTCCTTTATACGTTACTGTCTTCTTCTCTCTGGCTGCCCCGATAATTCTGTCTTTTCCGTTGATTTTTGATCATTTTAGTACAATGTGTCTTGGTGAAGGCCTTTTTGAGTTGAGATAATTGGGTGTTTTGTTGACTTCTTGAATTCCAAGCTCCAGCTCATTTCTTACATTTGGGAATTTCTCATCCACTATTTGTCTGAAAATGCTTTCTAGTCCCTGCTCCTTTTCCTCACCTTCGATAATGCCCATTATTCTTATGTTTCCTCTCCTGATGGCATCTGCTAGTTCTTGTATTTTCTTTTATTATTTTTACTTTTTGGTTTCTCTCTTCTTTCTTCTGATTTATTTCTAGATTTCTGTCTTCAATATCACTGAATCTTTCTTCCATTTGGTCGATTCTTTTTCCCGAGCTTGCTATTTCATTTTTCAACTCACAGTGTGTTCTTTATCTCCACAAGTTCTATTTGGTTCCTTTTGAAGGTTTCAATCTCCTTGCTTTGCTCATCTAGATGTTTTGTCAATTCCTGAAATCATTGATATGACTTGTTTTGAAACTGAGTTTTTTTCAGAAGTACCATCTTGAATTCTCTGTCATTTAAGTCTCATATTTCTATGTCTGTAAGCTTATTTTCAGGAGATTTTTCTCTTTCTTTTTGAGATGCCTTGTCATCTTGATTGTTCATTGTGTTTAATGGACTATTTCTCTGTCTGGGCATTAATAGAAGTGTATTCTCTTGTTTTTCCAGAAAGAAGATTTATTATATAAAGGTCTCTCTTTAGCCTGCTGCAAAGAAGGCACTTTTCTTTTGGTTTCCAGTAGGTGCCATATAAGCCTCTTGGATCCTTGCTTTATATAAAGCCTAAATGTCTTTTTATTTTCTTGTAGATATTTAATCACACTTGCTACTCTCAGTTTCAGTCCCTGTCCGTGTTAGCAACAGTTTTGGTAGCATTTATTTCAGTTATTGTATTTCACAACCACAACATTTTAATTCGATTTATTTATTTTTTTACATAATTTCTGTCTGATCAATGATATTCTATATTTGGTAAGACATTGTCATCATACCTTCCTTTAATTCTTTAAGCATGGTTTTCTTTAGTTTTTCCAGCATATTAATGATAGCTGCTTTGAAGTCTTTGTTAAATCCACCCTCTGGGCCACTTCAAAGACATATTCTATTGCCAATTTGTATATGGGTCACATTTTGTTTGTTGTCAGTCCTATTATTTTTATTTTAATTGGACATTTTTTATTATATACAGACATACCTTGTTTTGTTGTGCTTCACTTTATTGTTCACAAATTCCTATTTATTTATTTATTTATTTATTTACAAATTGAAGGCTAGACTCTCCACCAGCAAAAAGATTACAGCTCATTTTATTGTTATACTTTCTTTATTGTGATGGTCTGGAACTAAACTCACAGTATCTCCAGCGTATGCCTGTATTGTATAAATTAGCCCTGAGGGTTGTTTTTACTTGCTTGGTCATCACTTTATTTGTTCAGTGACTTGGCTGAAATGATTCTAGAAGGTGTATTTCTGCTACAGTGTGCAGCCTCTGATGATACAGCTCATATATTTACTCTTATTTGTTTGTTTAACCTGCCTACTCCTGGGACTTTATTAGCCACTTATTAGTCAAAGGTTATACATAAGCCTCCTTAGCCAGCTAGATTTTTACCCTTTACCATTGAAACCATATATGTGTATGGTTTGAAGACTGCTATCAGAGTTCAGGAACTTTATATTTTTTCCCATGTTCAGCCAGGAATAGTAATAGCTTGGGGTTTCTCTCTCTCATCATTCCTGAAAGAATACAGCCTTGGGCATACAAATGGCCTTTGAGTCTGCTAGGGATGACTGTGATATTATTTTAAAAGTTAGCTCCTTAAAAGTTACCACTGGTCAAAATAACATTGTTTTGTCAATGTTCAGTCAGAGGTTGTGTTGAAGCCCCTTTGCTGTTAGCTTCAGACATTGTTGATCTGTGTGAGACTTGAATAATGTTTTTCAAATCTGTCTCACATCTTGTTCTGACTGTTCCTCAGTGGGCTCAGCATAATAATACATGTGCAAAGACTTCCTAAACTTTAGAGTTGTCTATGATCCCAGGAGTACTTTTATTGACTGTTTCTTTTTCTTGTATTCTTTACTAAGCTTCTCGCTACTCTGCCATTTTGTGTGGATGAGAGCTACCAACATCTTAGCCTTGAGGCTTGCAATAAAGTTGTGTTTATTCCACTGTCACAATCCTGAAAGTTGGATTAGTCTTTTTATAATAAGAAATTTTTTTCCTTTTATTTGTTTACCAATAATATCTCCCCCTTCATTATGAGCAATGTACCACATTGAAGTTCAGATATCTAAAGCTACATTCATAATAGTAATTAATTCCAGAGAAGGTTTGTTGAAGGTTATTCTTGACTTTGAGGCAGTCTATCTAACATTCTGTGCCTGGGATAGACAATTTTAATTATCAGTAGTGTTCTATAGTACCATGTAGAACTCAATCCTCTTTGTAGATAAAATATCAGCCCTTAGTTTGCAGATTTATCTGAGAGTCTAATAATTTAAACAGTTGAAAAATTATTTCTCACCTTAATATCAAAAGATTTTTTAGGAAAGTTTCTCTGAGGTATGCAGAATTGATAGAAATAAGATGTTCCTTCCTCCCACTCCAAGATTTCTAGCCCTTGGTGTACATACCTTCTGCCAGTTACTCAAACATTAATATCAGTGCTACTATAAAGCAGATGTAATTAAAATTCCTAATCAATTGGATTTAAATTGGGGAGATTACTCTAGGTGAGTCTGACTTAATCAGACAAGTCCTTTAGAATGAAGTGGCAGAATTCCTGTTTTTTAAAGGCTGAATAATATTCCTTTATTTGTTTACACCACATTTTCTTTATCCATTCATCTGTTGACAGACATTTAGGTTGTTTCCATACCTTGGTTATTGTAAACAAAGCTGCAATAAACATGAATGCAGATATACCTTCAAGATCCTGATTTCTACTTTTTTTGGATGTATATCCAGTGACGCTATTGCTGAATCACATAATAGAGCTATTTTTAATTTTTCAAGGAACTTCTACATAGTTTTCATAGCATCTGCACCATTTTACATTTTCACTAATAGCACATAAGGATTTCAATTTCTCCACGAACTTACCAACACTTATTATCATTTTTTTTATAATAACCATCCTAAAAGCTGTGAGGTGGTTTTAATTTGTAATTCTCTGAAGATTCGTGATGTTGAGCAGCTTTTCGTATACCTGTTGGCCATTTGTATATATTCTTTGGAGAAGGAAAGTGTCTATTCAAGTCCTTTGCCTATGTTTTTAATTGAGTTATTTGGGAGTTTTTAATTTTTTAAATTATTTTATTTTATTTTTTGCTATTGATTTATAGGAGTTCCTTATATGTTTTGGAAATTAACCCCCTGATCAGATGTATGATTTGTAGATACCTTTTACTCTTCTGTAGGTTGTCTTTCCACTCTATTGATTGTTTTCTTTGCTGTGCAGAAGCTTTTTAGTTTGAGGTAGTCTCATTTGTCTATTTTCATTTTTGTTTCTCTTTGCTTTTGGTGTTAAATCCAAGAAATCATTGCCTATACACATGTCATCAAACTTTTCCCATTTTTTTCCCCTAAGAGTTTTATAGTTGCATGTCTTATGTTTTATTCTTCAGTCTATTTTGAGTTGATTTTGTGTGGTATAAGATAAGCATCTAATTTAATTCTTTTGCATGTGAATATTTATTTTTTGCAACACCATTTAACACCATGGATGGACCTGTAAGACATCATGCTCAGTGAACTAAGGCAGTCACAGAATGATAAAACTGCTTGGTGTCACTTATATGAGTCTCTAAAATAGTCAAGCTCAGAGAAACAGAGAGAAGAACGGTATTTGCCAAGGGACTGGGATGAGGTATGAATTGGAAATTGCTGTTCAAGTGGTATGAAGTTTCAGTTACTCAAGGTGACTAAG
>NW_011888790.1:14570159-14582846 GCF_000151845.1 Pteropus vampyrus
TTTTTAGGAAAGTTTCTCTGAGGTATGCAGAATTGATAGAAATAAGATGTTCCTTCCTCCCACTCCAAGATTTCTAGCCCTTGGTGTACATACCTTCTGCCAGTTACTCAAACATTAATATCAGTGCTACTATAAAGCAGATGTAATTAAAATTCCTAATCAATTGGATTTAAATTGGGGAGATTACTCTAGGTGAGTCTGACTTAATCAGACAAGTCCTTTAGAATGAAGTGGCAGAATTCCTGTTTTTTAAAGGCTGAATAATATTCCTTTATTTGTTTACACCACATTTTCTTTATCCATTCATCTGTTGACAGACAATTAGGTTGTTTCCATACCTTGGTTATTGTAAACAAAGCTGCAATAAACATGAATGCAGATATACCTTCAAGATCCTGATTTCTACTTTTTTTGGATGTATATCCAGTGACGCTATTGCTGAATCACATAATAGAGCTATTTTTAATTTTTCAAGGAACTTCTACATAGTTTTCATAGCATCTGCACCATTTTACATTTTCACTAATAGCACATAAGGATTTCAATTTCTCCACGAACTTACCAACACTTATTATCATTTTTTTTATAATAACCATCCTAAAAGCTGTGAGGTGGTTTTAATTTGTAATTCTCTGAAGATTCGTGATGTTGAGCAGCTTTTCGTATACCTGTTGGCCATTTGTATATATTCTTTGGAGAAGGAAAGTGTCTATTCAAGTCCTTTGCCTATGTTTTTAATTGAGTTATTTGGGAGTTTTTAATTTTTTAAATTATTTTATTTTATTTTTTGCTATTGATTTATAGGAGTTCCTTATATGTTTTGGAAATTAACCCCCTGATCAGATGTATGATTTGTAGATACCTTTTACTCTTCTGTAGGTTGTCTTTCCACTCTATTGATTGTTTTCTTTGCTGTGCAGAAGCTTTTTAGTTTGAGGTAGTCTCATTTGTCTATTTTCATTTTTGTTTCTCTTTGCTTTTGGTGTTAAATCCAAGAAATCATTGCCTATACACATGTCATCAAACTTTTTCCATTTTTTTCCCCTAAGAGTTTTATAGTTGCATGTCTTATGTTTTATTCTTCAGTCTATTTTGAGTTGATTTTGTGTGGTATAAGATAAGCATCTAATTTAATTCTTTTGCATGTGAATATTTATTTTTTGCAACACCATTTAACACCATGGATGGACCTGTAAGACATCATGCTCAGTGAACTAAGGCAGTCACAGAATGATAAAACTGCTTGGTGTCACTTATATGAGTCTCTAAAATAGTCAAGCTCAGAGAAACAGAGAGAAGAACGGTATTTGCCAAGGGACTGGGATGAGGTATGAATTGGAAATTGCTGTTCAAGTGGTATGAAGTTTCAGTTACTCAAGGTGACTAAGCTGTAGAGATCTACTGCACAACATTTTGCCTGTAGTTAACAATATGTATTATGCACTTCAAAATTTGTCTAGGGTAGATCTCATGTTAAATATTCTTACCGCAATAATAGATATAGATGGGTAGATAGTTAGATGATAGATAGATAGATAGATAGATAGATAGATAGATAGATAGATAAAATAAGGTGAAGTGTGAGAGACATTTTACTGTTGGCTCAGAAGAAAACAGAAGCTGCCGTGAATTCTACGTCTGCAAAGAAATGAATTCTGCTAACAAACTGAATGAGTCTGGAAGAATTCTTCAAGCCTCAGATAAGAATGTAGCTCCAGTTAACACCTTGGCTGTGGCCATGTGAAACCTGAGCAGAAAATTCAGCCAACCCTCACTCAAGCTTCTGACCACAGAGACTGTAAGATAGTAAATTTGTATCGTTTTGATCTACTAAGGTGATGGAAATGTGTTGCACAGCTGTGGAAATCTAATACACTCGTTTTCTCTATAATTGAATACTTGCCTTTGCTCGTGTGATTGCTGAGAGCAGTACTATCCATCTGCATTTGTCAGGCTTCTGCTGTAGTCGTTCTGATTTAAAAAATAGCCACTTGCCTGCATAAAAGTTACTCACCTAAATAAATACTGCCACAAACCATGAATAAAGCCTTTGTAAAGTATGGTAACCTGGCAAGTTCATAAACTCATGTGGCCAGACCTTATAAAAAACTAAGTTCAAAGCAACCTCCCAGGCTGCATGATAAAATGTCAACTTCAAAACAGGAAACACTAACTTCAAGAAACATGTAAGCTGCTGAATATCATTAAGGTCAAAACTACCACAGCTTCCACTTGCTAATCTAAGGCTTAAAACCAGCATCAAAGGCCAAACAGATTTCCAGACTTTACAAATCTTGGGCCTAATAATATGATAAAAACTAGATCTATGCAATTTCTAAAGAATGAGTTTATCAGTTTTAAGCATGATTACCTTTATATGTGTGTGTATATATATTTATGTGTATATGAATATATCAGCAAATTCACTCATAAGAAAGTAACCATCATAAATGTAATTAGGCAATAGTCACTAATCTTGAGATTATATATCTTAATTGCAGAGTATCCATTAGATTTGAAATTGACCTCTGAAAAAACCATTTTACTCAAGTTATATATAAAAAATCATTTGACAAATGTATCCTCTGAACATTCCCATAATTATAAGAATGAACAATTTATTTTAAGGAAATTATCCAATTTTTGTATATAAAAATGTTGTCTCTACATTATCAAATTTCAGAAAAAGTAAAATATATGAAACATGCAAATTTATGTTTGTATACCTCTTTAGAAATTTGTGATATTTTCTCTTCTTTAATAATCCTGACATTATTAACTGGAGCACAAGCTAAGCTGCTATAAAAGAGAAATCCAAAATATAGTAACTTAAAGAAGGTAGATATTTATTATCACTCTCATAAATCCTTACCTCTACAGAGGTAAGGAAGCTGAAATTAGAAGGAAATTCTGTAGTCCTGAACACATGACTTCTATCTTTGTGTCCAAAAGTATTGTTTTAGTACCTGTTACCTGCCACAAGCAGGAATAAGAATAAGACAAGGGAGCATAGTACATTTCTTTTTAAGGGCATGACTACAAATGGCACTCTTTATGTCCAATTATTGGCAAGAACTTAGTCACACAATTACACTAACTGCAGAGAAAGCTGGAAATAAAGCTTGTATATAATAACTATATACTCAGATAATCTTAGGAGCTCAAATAGTAAAGAGTAAGATAATGGATAGATATTGTTGGACTTCTAGCATTTGTCACTAGTTCTTTTCCATATCTTACCACACGATAACCTATTCGTAATGGTTATATTCCCAAACTAGTTTTCCTTCTTCTCTCCCCCCAAATCCAACTTACCATCGCCTTAACAATCAAGTCTAATACAAGTAGGAGAAAAATTTTTGATTAAATCAACACCAATTATAAAATGTGAAGATTTTATATCCTATTACAGTTTCTAGGATATTCTCAAGAGGATATCAATTACCCTTATTTTATTGGAACGTACTAAAGAATTTAAGACCAAGGGGAAGGGAGCAGTAAATTGGAAGATATAAATCACCCATAAGGGAATTGAATCCAGTTTCCCAAATCCATGCTTCTCATTATGATCAGGGATGTTACTTCTAACAATGGAGAGAATCTTTATGTCATACCTCTTGTCATTTCTCTGTCATTAGCAGTCCAGGACTAAACATTATTTTGGGATAAATCATCCTGCCTTAGAGGTTAACATCTTCCCTTTGTGAGTAATAGAGACAAAGGTAAAGAACATAATAATTGCTATATAAAAAGCATTGTATAAAAAGTAATTGCTTAGCATCTTAGGAACACACTTTTCCAATAACACAGTTCCACTTCAATGAATTCACAGTTATAAAGGTCGAGAATTATTTATACATTCATTTCTTTGACTTATATGCAAATGAAGTTTATTCAACCTGTAGCTTACATCTGTGAAAACCTTCAGCTAAGCTATTTTAAAATGGCCTAAGAATAAAGTGGCTAGGTAGCAGCAATTGTTATGTAACAAAAAATAAATATGATTTTGCAAATGGCTGGATTAATTGTGACTTCACCACCAATGAGGAATCCATTATCTCAGAGTTCTCTTCCATAATATCAAGACACATCTGCTTTGTTGTGAGATGGGTAGCACATCATTTGCTACTATTAATAAAGTATCATAATCTGCAAGCCATTTATTATTTTAAAAATAAATTAGGTTGTTGCCTTTTATATTAATCCCACATATGACTGAAATCATACAGTTCTTATCCTTTTCCAATTGATGTATTTCACTCAGCAGGATACTCCCAAGACCATTCATGTTGATATAAATGGCAATATTTCATCTTTTTTATTGCTAAGTAGTATTCCATTGTCTGTATATGTGTGTGTATATTAGCTTCTTTATTCAATCATCAAACAAACATACAAACTCATAGATATAGAAAACAAAGTGGAGTGGGAGTAGGATGAAGGGGATGAAGGGAGTCAAGTATATGGTAACAGAAAGAGACTAGACTTTGAGTAGTGAGTCTAGTAATAATATAATATCTGTATACGGATGTTGTATTATGAATTTATATACCAGAAATTTATATAGCATTATTAACCAATGTAACCTTAGTAATTTAATTTAAAAAAATACATAAGAACACAAAGATTAAAACTTCTGCTCATCAAAGAAAATTGTAAAGATCATGAAATTACCTAGAGAATGAAAGCTACAGAGTGAAAATATTTCTAAGTAACATATCTGACAAAGAATTTATATTTGCAATATATAAAGAACTCAGTACAATTGTTTTTAAAAAATGGGCAAAAGATTTTAACAGACACATTACCAAGGATATATAGATCTCTAGCATACATACACACAAAAATGCTCGGCATTGTTAATCAGTAAAGAAATGCAAGTTAACCACAATGATATACCACTACATCTATTACAATGGCTAAAATTAAAATGATTGACCATAATGCTGTTGTAGATATGGAGCAACTGGAACTTTCATACACCTCTAGTAGGAATGTAAGATAATATAACTAATTCGGAAAAGAGTTTAGCAATTAAAAAAAATGTTAAACATAAACCTACCACATGATCCAGTTATTCCACTTATGGATATTTACCTCAAATAAATAAAAGCATATGTTCATACAAGTCATACATACTAATGTTTACAATAGCTTTATTTTGTAATAGTCAAAAACTTGAAACAGACAAATGTCCACCGGCAGGGTAATGGATAAACGAATTGTGGAATATTCATATAATGAAATATAACCCTTTGGTAAAAAGTTATAACCTATTTATACCTATAAGAAGATAGATGAATATCAAAATAATTATGCAATACAAAATCCAGACTCCCCCATCTCCCCCCAAAATAGTATTTTCTCATTCCCCGATTTCATTTGTTTAGAAATTTAGAAAATCCAAACTAATCTCTAGTGATAGGTCAGTAGTAGCCTGAGAATGGAAAACTATGGTGGGGGAACATAAAGGAGGAATTATAAATAAACATGAGGAAAATGTTGGAATTGGTAGATATGTTTATAATATAGTGATAATTTTACAAGTGTATACATATACCAACACGTTGAATTATATATCTTAAATATGTGCAGTTTATGTGTATCGAACATATTTAAAGATTTTTAAGTAAATGAACAAGGACAGGTTCAATAGTATCATTGGATTTTAAGATGACAGAAAAGGGGTGAAAGTTACTATTTGGACATGGAAAATCTCATGATCCTATGTGTTCCTTTGAGGATGTTCTGTGTGTGACTGTTATCTGTCATTTATGTCTCAGTGGATAAAAACTGAAACCTCTGTTTCAGGTTATTGTTGGATTTAGGAATAGAATAAAACATAATCCTTGTGCTGCAAAGCTCATAGGAATTGCAGGCAATGCCTCTTTTCTCATTCTGCATCTCAATTAAATTGTGAATTCCTCAAGGAACACGGTATTGTGGACTCATCAAATATTAGAGATAAAAGCAATTGAAGTTCATGTAGTAAAGCCTAACTATTTCAGAAAATGGAATTGAACTTGCACATTTGCACACAGAAATATATCGGCAGATTTGGGACTAAAACCCACCTGTGCTGGCTTCCTGCTCAGGGTTTTCTCCATTACATTATATCATTTCCCTTTTACTGAACACTATACTCTGAGAATAGTCAGTGATCAATAAATTTGCTTACCAATTAACAAAATGCACAGAAAGAATCTCTCTATAGTTATATTTTATTCAGAGTTGAGGCACAAACAGTTCACAAGGGTAAGAAGTAATGGAAAATTTTGAATCTTCTTGTTTGTTTCTTTTTTTCCTTCTTTCTTTAAGATTATGCGTGTTGGCATATAAGTAAGTGCTTTATAACAAACAAACAATTAAGAGCCACTTTTCCACAAACAATAAGAAAAATTAATTGGTATTATGGTGAAAAAAAAATCCAGAAAGGAGTACTAAAATGTCATTTATGAATTATGACTATTAGAGATTAAATCAGCCGGTTGAACGATCAGTGGGAGACCAATGAGAAACCCCATGCTATTTATAGTCAATGCTCTGAAGCTGTGCTGTTCATTTATATTAGGTAACAAAATTACTACTGCATCAGAAGCACTTTGTAGGATCTATGGCACTTGGCAGGAAAAGAGAATTGATTCCAAGCCAAGGAAATGACAGCATAGTGTAGCTGCTGCTGACTTGAAAGGGGAGAGAGAGAGAGAGAGAGAGAGAGAGGGAGAGAGAGGGAGAGAGAGGGAGAGAGGGAGAGAGGGAGAGAGGGAGAGAGGGAGAGAGAGAGAGAAGAACAGATAGTAATGGATGATGAATATAGGTAGTGAGAAGTGCAATCAGCTCAGATTAATTACAAGCCCAGTACACGTGCAAGAGACAAATTTTGAAGGAGACCAAGATAAAAGGGGATAGGCTTTTAAGGCAGCTGTAGAGAATTGATATATTCAGGAAAAAAGAAGACTCTACATGCACGTCGGCTAGGACAAAAGGCATGTCACAAAAGAAGTGTTGTGAATGACCATGAACTGGAAAAAGTAACTGCAGGCCCTGGGACACAGAGACATGTTAAATCTGCCCAAGGGAGTTACTCTTAGTTCTTGTCAGGGTGTGATGTTCATTTTTCTTAGTTTTTTTTTGGAAAATTTATCATGGTGAATAAGAGTACTAATGACTTATTAAGACAATAAGAAATTTAATGTTAATATTATCAGTATTAATAATCATATAAATGTTAATATTAAGAAAATATTAATAAAAACATAAGCTACAAACTTTAATTTCTAATTGAATTACGCTATCATATACCAAAGTCATAATTCAATAAATCACCCTCAGTAACTAATATGAAAAAAGCTCAACAAAAATTCCTTGTCCAAAAGAGATGTCACAAAATCCATCAACTTAGATCATATGAGAGACCCTCATTTAGAGTATGATTCTCATTTTAGATTTAATTTTAATAAGACTATATTCTCTGACAGCAGATATTTAGCAGCAAGTCCTAGAGGAGGAGCTGCTATAAATAAATTAATAGCAGAAAAATGTATGTAAAACCATACAAGCTGAGGGGGAGCAGTTCACAAAAGTTATAGGAATAGACAAAATAAATCTTAATAATCAAAGGTCAACTAATGTAGACAAATTTATTTCTACATCTCTACCAATCATGGTACCAACACATTCTACGATATAAAATGATTTACGTTCAGAATCATGACTCAAAACCATTAAAAGAATGAAAAATTACCTTCCATGCACTCCACAACAAAGAAATGAAAGTAAAAAGAACATTCTCTAAACGTTCCCATGCAAAATTATTAAAACGAAAATAATATATTGCCTTGAGTGTAGAAGTTATCTGGAAAATTCCTTTATGTGAAACATTGCATTGGTCACAAGGCATTTTCTAGATGAGGCACAGTAAACTCATTGGCAAGGAAAATAAATTATATGTATTTGCCATATCTTTTTTGCTTGCAAGTGAGAGAAACTCAACTAGAATGACCACGAATTTTTTAATCCATGATTTTAAAAGCCAGTGGTAGGTCTGTGTTCGAGTATAGCTGGATAGAGGTACATAAAGTTACCAGGAATCTATTGTTCTTAATCTCTTGACTTAATTCCTTTCTTTCTTTTTAATTTTTGGTTTTGAAATAGTTTTAGACTTAGAAAATTTGGGAGAATACTACAGAGGGTTCACATATATTCTTACTTAGTTTTTCCTAATGTTAAAAATTTAGATAGCCATAATACAATTTTCAAAACCAGGAAATTTACATTGATACAATATTATTAATTAAACTATAGATGTTATTTGAACTTCATCAGGTTTTTTTTTCCCCCTAAAGTCTTTTTGTTTTCTTTTCCAAGATATAATCCAGGCTGCCACATTGCTTTTAGTTGTTCTGTCTCTTCAGATTCCTATTGTTTGTAACAATTTCACAGCCTTTCCATGTCTTTCATTACCTTGGTATTTTGATGAGTCCTGGTCATTAATTTTGTAGATGTGTCTCAATTTGAGTTTGACATTTTTTCTTCCTGTCTGATGATTAGATTTATTTTATGCACTTTTGGCAAGAATACCACATCAGTAATGATTTTTTTTTTCTCTCTAAGTGCGTAATATTGAGGGAATGCAATGCCAATGTACCTTATTTCTGATGATGTAAACCTTGATCTCTTGGTTAAGGTTTCTTTGCCTGGTTTGTTCATTGTACAGTTAACATTTCTCCCTTCATAATTGATAAACTACTTGGAGGAGACACTTTTAGACTATGCTAATATCCTGTTTGCCTCAAACTTTCCCCAATGATTTTAGCATCCGTTGGTGGATATTGTCTGGAACAATTATTCTGTGATATTTGCCTTGGCACTGTTTCTTCTTCATTAGTTTCAGTTTCAAAGGGACACTGCTAAAGAAATAGTGACTATAAGTAGCTCTAGACTTAAGTCCAACCAGCTCAGCAATTCCAATGAAAAGAGCACAATTCTTTCCTCAGTTGCAACAAAACACCTAGTGCTATCAATCATTTCCTTTGTTTGGATCATGTATTCATTGCTGAATTGATACTGAAGGAATAGCCAAAGGAAGGTCATTGTCATAGACTAGGTCTAGATAATATTCTCACCCCTGGGATTGGAGCATGGGGTTGTCCCACTGTTAACCACATGAAACAAGAATGGAGAGATTTCCCAAGGAAAAAACAGGATGTTGTTACCATAAGAGACAATAGATGCTACACAGGCTAAAACAACAGATCTCCACTACACTAAGATATAACCAATTATTCCTGGTGTGTCTTGAGATCTAAGTTTGTGAAAAATAATTGTTAAACCCATCAAAACTTAAAAATATAAGTATTTCAATTTACCTTATTTATCACAATACGAAAGACTGCAAATTCTTTCAGTGTTTCCCAATCCTTGCAGTTGTTATAATTTGATTCCTTCTCCTCTATCCTTGATTTAAACAGAAAAAAAATAACCATAATTGTTTCTACAAAGTAGGGTACTTGATATAGTAAATGACAAATAACTGCTCAAAAATGTCATTGCTGTTATGATTATTACTATTATTAAAATATTCAACTTGACACAAGTTTTGGGGTATCTGTTACATACAAGATACTATCAGATTATAGGAAATCAAAGATGAAAAAGGATTCTGATTTTAAGACGCACAGAGATAAATGTAGAAGATATGTACAAAACTCTAATACTAGGCAGAATGGAACAAGTTTCTAATAAGTGCTATATGTGTAATACATGTTTACGTATTTTAAATATTAAGTCCCTACTTAATGTCTTCTTCAGATAATATAAAAACAAAAACAAAGGACCACATTTTCATCCAGCTTTTTCTTAAAAGATTAGGGTCTTTATGTACATTTAACCTTGGATTTAAATTCCATGTCACATTAACTGGCAACCAAACAGAGTAAATAACAATTGATTTAATTGTTATTAATATATTATATAAAAAGACTAAAATTAAGATCACAACAAATAATATAGTCAAAATGTTATTTTTCAGCACTTAATACTATATTCCCTTTATGTATATCCTTCTCTGGATTTTTCCTCTATATGAAAAAAAAATCAGATTATTTGCTTTCTTTTTCATAAAAAGCATTTTAATTTAGAAATTGCTTTTGAATTAAATGACTAGACTGTTACTAAGCAAGTATCAAACATTTCTTAAATATGGAGATGTGAGCATATAAAGTCTATGGTAATTCATCTGATATTTTGTATATTATTTTTCATATTATTTTCAAAATGAATATTTTCAATATTCATTTTAAAAATGTATTATACATGTGTGTAAGTATGTGTATTCAAAGAAAATAGATGGATTGAGTATGAAAAAGAAAGCAAAATCTCAGCCAAATTGGATTAATTTTAAATAATAATTTTTTAGTTCTGCATTGGCTTTGTTAGTCTGCCAAGACATAGTATTTTTCTAAATATTTTTGTTTCTTTATTATAACTCTTGAAGTACTTCTAAACAGACAGCCATTCAGATGTTCGGGATTAATGACTCTGCTCTGGAAATAGGGCATTTTACAGATACTATCTATCTCTAGAAAAATCCAAGACAAGAGGTATTATCAGACTTGGTAAAATATATTCCAATTTAGAAATCATCAAGTAATCAATTTAATTTTATTACGAGTATGGGACACTATAAATCCAGTAATTTATTACTTAATAAATACAAGTTTTCGCTAATACTACAAAGGCCAGGAATATACTTGTCACTTTTTAAAAAGAGAAGACTCACTTTCCATATAAAGTCATGAGTGGTAAGTCTGGTCCTTTGCAGCCAGAAGAGGCCTGCGAGTTATTTTCTATGAAAATACTCCTTTGCTTTTATAGAGGTAACTCTGCCATAGGGTGAACCTGATGACTGACGGAGCCATCACTCTGTAAGGAGCTAAGTTGACCACTGACCTTGAGACATCCCCTGCACTCCTGACTAGGGAATGCCAAACTCTTGGCTATCACAAATGAACTATTTCTGCTTCATTCACATAACATTTCATTTGCAAAAGTCATATGAACAAGGCAAAATTTTTAAAAATATTACCTTAGAAAGGAAATGTCTTTGGGTAATTATCTTGCTAAGCTAATTTCTAAAAAGATTGAGTCCTATGGACATTAGTATCAGGAAAAACCAAAATACAATAAATTGTGACTAAACTTTTCTGTAAAAAAACCAAGATAAGAATTTGTCTTGCTCTTAAGATGAAAGTGTACAAAGACAATGAAAGAATAGCAAGAGAATCAGGAAAATCAGAGAGATGGTGTTTGGCAGGAATACCTGTAAGAAGTATCTAGCAGAAATTGTTTACTTTCAAGTTATTTTTGTTACGTCAGTATATAGCCTCTCCTCTCTCAACACCATCACCTCATCATATGTTTCACAGGCAGCATTTGATAGAACCTCAGTTAAGAGTGATTTTTTTTTTTTGTAGAGTATCTTCCCCCGAAACATTGTGAATGGGGATAAATTTCAATTCTGAGATGTATGAGGTAAACCAACATATACAAAAGCATAAGCCCAACGGCAGATGAAGCAAGATCACAGAAGCTCCAGTAAATTCACATGTCAGAGAAAGGGCTTAAGTTTTCAAAGGTCATGTTTGAAAATTCAAGCCTATCTTAAATGATTTCAAAGGAGCAGGAAACTCTACTCAAAATATCTGGCTTACTGATATAATATAAATGAGTTTAGTGTTTGGGGTTATTTCATTTGCTGAATTTGTCAAACTGTTGTTTTAGAAAGCTATGTAGAACAGATATAAGTTGTCACATATCATCTTAAATATAAAACTCAGATAGTATTATGTTTGCTGCAGGAATGTGTTATGCTTCCTGCATCTTCGAGATGTGGATCACTGCCTGACCATATGAAATAAAACCAACCAGAACTCTAATTACATAATTACATGATTCTCTAATTATGTTAAATTCACATACAGATTGCTTTTTACACCAGCAATTTCGATACTAGTTAATAGAGTACTTTATATAAAATATGAACCAATTGAAATGGTGTTTAGGGACTAATAATAAAATAATAAGATTAGAACCATGACAAAAAAATCAATAAGCAAGAAAAAACAGGATTTTTAAAATTATTTTTTATATTATTCAAAAAGACAAAAGCAGCACACTTTTGAAGAGCATAGCTTGCCCTAGTCATGCATTCCCTGACACTGGGCATTCCTTTGCTTTTACTCTTTTCAGACCCAAATATTTCCTCACCCAGAAAGCAAAATGATATAACAAAGATTATTTTTATTTATAAACCTTTTGCCACTGGAATCACATTCAAAATTGAAGATAAACTATAGGGAGGAATAATTAACTGAAAGGCTTTGTTGGAGTGCTCAGGGAATACTCACACCTTCATAGATCACACATAATTAACTATGTAGTCTAGCAACCAAATCATGTGAGAAAAGATATGGCAATTTTTAGTTTTAGCAAATATGACTAATTTTGAGTAGCCTTTTTTCTACTTAACCCAGAAGCCAATATACATCTCAGGGTGTTTTGTTTTGTTTTTTTATTTTTTTATTTTAAGTAGCTTAGTATAATCTGTATTCATAAAGCAAAATTTTCTATTTGGCTCAATTATACTTCTACCAATTTACTGTGTCTCTGGAAAACATTTTTTTTTTT
>NW_011888790.1:14582896-14597612 GCF_000151845.1 Pteropus vampyrus
TATGGACATTAGTATCAGGAAAAACCAAAATACAATAAATTGTGACTAAACTTTTCTGTAAAAAAACCAAGATAAGAATTTGTCTTGCTCTTAAGATGAAAGTGTACAAAGACAATGAAAGAATAGCAAGAGAATCAGGAAAATCAGAGAGATGGTGTTTGGCAGGAATACCTGTAAGAAGTATCTAGCAGAAATTGTTTACTTTCAAGTTATTTTCGTTACGTCAGTGTATAGCCTCTCCTCTCTCAACACCATCACCTCATCATATGTTTCCCAGGCAGCATTTGATAGAACCTCAGTTAAGAGTGATTTTTTTTTTTTGTAGAGTATCTTCCCCCGAAACATTGTGAATGGGGATAAATTTCAATTCTGAGATGTATGAGGTAAACCAACATATACAAAAGCATAAGCCCAACGGCAGATGAAGCAAGATCACAGAAGCTCCAGTAAATTCACATGTCAGAGAAAGGGCTTAAGTTTTCAAAGGTCATGTTTGAAAATTCAAGCCTATCTTAAATGATTTCAAAGGAGCAGGAAACTCTACTCAAAATATCTGGCTTACTGATATAATATAAATGAGTTTAGTGTTTGGGGTTATTTCATTTGCTGAATTTGTCAAACTGTTGTTTTAGAAAGCTATGTAGAACAGATATAAGTTGTCACATATCATCTTAAATATAAAACTCAGATAGTATTATGTTTGCTGCAGGAATGTGTTATGCTTCCTGCATCTTCGAGATGTGGATCACTGCCTGACCATATGAAATAAAACCAACCAGAACTCTAATTACATAATTACATGATTCTCTAATTATGTTAAATTCACATACAGATTGCTTTTTACACCAGCAATTTCGATACTAGTTAATAGAGTACTTTATATAAAATATGAACCAATTGAAATGGTGTTTAGGGACTAATAATAAAATAATAAGATTAGAACCATGACAAAAAAATCAATAAGCAAGAAAAAACAGGATTTTTAAAATTATTTTTTATATTATTCAAAAAGACAAAAGCAGCACACTTTTGAAGAGCATAGCTTGCCCTAGTCATGCATTCCCTGACACTGGGCATTCCTTTGCTTTTACTCTTTTCAGACCCAAATATTTCCTCACCCAGAAAGCAAAATGATATAACAAAGATTATTTTTATTTATAAACCTTTTGCCACTGGAATCACATTCAAAATTGAAGATAAACTATAGGGAGGAATAATTAACTGAAAGGCTTTGTTGGAGTGCTCAGGGAATACTCACACCTTCATAGATCACACATAATTAACTATGTAGTCTAGCAACCAAATCATGTGAGAAAAGATATGGCAATTTTTAGTTTTAGCAAATATGACTAATTTTGAGTAGCCTTTTTTCTACTTAACCCAGAAGCCAATATACATCTCAGGGTGTTTTGTTTTGTTTTTTTATTTTTTTATTTTAAGTAGCTTAGTATAATCTGTATTCATAAAGCAAAATTTTCTATTTGGCTCAATTATACTTCTACCAATTTACTGTGTCTCTGGAAAACATTTTTTTTTTTTTAATGTGTTCTTAGGTAACTGCAACAAAAGAGTTATATGCATTTAATTTTATTGAGCCCTGTAAGTTGCCCCAGTGATATTGTCCTTGAGTTTTATGATTTGAAAAATAATGCATGTTCTTACTTGGACATCTTTATTGGATATTGCTAAAGGTTTTGGGAATAAACCCTTGTATGACTATATTAAATCTATTTAGGGAAAAAAATACATTTCCTATGAGACTTAGCAGTTTAATACAGACTTGAGCAGAAACAGGACTTGAGCAGAAACCTTAGAATGTGTATAGTATTAAAGAAGAAACCAGAAGATAAAGGGGGGAGTGTAAGGGTTATACCCAATAATGCGCACATATACACATACACACACATGTACACAAACACACACACATAGCACCAGTGGATTTCAACAAAAAGATTTTAGTGAGTGCAAAAATAATAGTGGTACCTTAAAAGATTAAAATATCTTTGGTAAGTGATAAAAGAATTTCATCACTGGGAATAATTATTATTTTATAAATATTTTCCCTCATTAAAAATAAATTATAGAAATGGTCTACAACATATAACTTAAGACAATAATAATATAAACCAATTAGAAAATTTACTCGGGTCCCATTTCTTCAGCCACAAATTCAGTTTGAACTGAATTTGTTGCATGAACTGGGTTTCCTTTGTTTGATTTTATGTTTGTACTTTCAGCTAGCTATACACGGCATGACAATGCTCATTCTTGCTTACCCTATTAGTAAGATTTATCTTCGCAATGTGTATCAACTGAGTAAAATGGCATACTCTGGGCAGTGTTTTCTCTCATTATGCTATTCTTCTTTAATGGAGTTAAAGCAGATACGCAGGCCTCAAAAGCTGCCTCAAAAGATGTGACAAATGTCTTCCCTTGACACCTTAAGTGAAGCTCTCTGACAAGGAAGCCATAAATCTATAATCTACTTAAAGATGGAACAAATATCTGTCTTTTTCATTCTTGTATCCCCACCACCTATTAGAGTAAACATGTAGTAGGTGTAAAATAAAATTTGCTGAATTATTTAGGAATTTACCTACTGGTTCAGAGATATCAACTCCAAAGGAGCAGAAAATTATTTTCTTATGTATTTATTTTGAGATTTAAAAAACATCAGATTCACATTTATTCATACTGAATGTTTAATAAATGAACCATAAAAATATATTCAAGACAATTCTTTCTAGCTTTGGCAATCTCAACAAAATGCCTTTTGGAACTGAGAGCAAGAGATACGATAGCTTCTTGCAGAAATACCATGTTAATTGAGTTTTCCACAATTTACTAGAAGCTCTAATGACTGAGATATTATATTAATCATCTCTTCCTTAGCACTGTTAACTTAAATATTCAGGAGCTTAATAAGAATTAAGTGAAGAATGTTTTTGATTATAATTTTATAGTTAACTCATATTTAAAACAATTACAACTCTTCCGGAGTTGCCTGCCTAAAGAATTATAAGGTAATACAGTGTGGAAGCCTTGAAAATGTTTCACTCTTTCAGATCTGCTGTGAAGAGTATCGGGGACTCATACACCCAGATGCTACATCTCTGAATTTTCATCCTGTCAGCAATCATATTAATCTGCTCAGACTGCCATAGCACAATACCACAGAC
Source organism: Pteropus vampyrus (assembly GCF_000151845.1). Taxonomy (NCBI): domain Eukaryota; kingdom Metazoa; phylum Chordata; class Mammalia; order Chiroptera; family Pteropodidae; genus Pteropus; species Pteropus vampyrus. The sequence goes on from NW_011888790.1 coordinate 14,586,076, forward strand.
TGGTGGATTAAACAACCAGAAATGTATTTTCTTACTGTTCTGATGGCTGAAAGTCCAAGATCAAGGTTCCAGCATGATTGGTTTCTGGTGAGACCTTTCTCCTGGGCTTGCAGATGTCACCTTCTCTCTGTGTCCTCATATGGCCTTTTTCTCTGTACACAGAGAGAGAAAGAGCTCTGGTTACCTCCTCCTCTGCTTATGAGGACACCGGTCCTATTGCAGTAGGGTCTCACACTTAAGATCTCATTTAACCTTAGTTACTTCCTTAAAGGCTCTATCTCCAAATACAGTCACAATGAGGGTTAAGATTTCAACGTATACATTTTGGGGAACACGATTTAGTCTGTAATAGCACTAGACCCTCCAATGTGGCACTATTTCTCAAGAGACCAACTGGTCACTTGGAAAATTAAATATATTTGGGCTCCTCCCATGCTGAAAGCAGCTGTGATTCATCCTAATAGGGGTAGACACCTATGTGGGGTATATGTTTTCCTTTCCTGCCTTCTGAGACTCACTATCTTGAGGCTTATAGAATACTTGATCTATAGGCATTGAACCCCTATAACACAGCATCTAATTAGCAGAACCATTTCATGGCAAGGAGGTATTGAAGTGGACCCATGACTATAGGATTCACTGATCATATCACACATCTCATCATTCAGAAGTAGCCAGCCTCATAGAACAAGGAAACAGTCTTTTAAAGGCACAGTTGAAGCTCTAGATTGGAGGCGATATTCAGAAAAGATAAGGTGACATCCTTCATAATGTTTTGTATACATGAAATCAGAGAACTTTATTATGATGCTATATCCCCAATAGGAAGATCACAGGGGTCTGGGATCTACAATGTGAAAGCATTGAGTGGCCTATCTTACCATTGCTCCTGCCATCACTCCTGAAGTCCTACTGGAGAATTTTTATTCCTATCTAAATCATCCCTGGGATCTCCAGTGTTGGATGTTCTGGTGCACAAAGGGGGCATAGTCTCACCAGGGGACACAGCAAGGGCCTCACTGACCTACAAGTTATGCCCACCCACTACCAGAGAATTTTGGATTTCTTGTGTCTAGGACCAAACAGGCAAGAAGAAAAGTCACTTCTGTGGCAGAGATAGTTGATTGTGATCATCAGGAGGGATCAGGAATGCCTTCATACAATAGAAACAGTTAGGAATACACATGGAACTCAGGTAATCCGCTTGGTGCCTCTGGCATTCTTTGGCTCCACTGGAACTGTTAACAAACATGTGCAATAACTGCCTGAGGAGAGTATAATTTTCAAGGGCTCAGACTACTAAAAAATGCAGGTTTAAGTCACAATCAGATAAGCCACTAAGAACTGATGAGATGATAGTTGAAAGTGAGGGGTGTTTGGAATGCATAGTAGAGGAGGACGAAGATCAGATGTGGCCTCTAGATCAATGGGAGGGACACAGGCTATTGTTCATACTACTAACCTCTCTCTTCTATATTTTGCCTCAGGTTTAGAGACCACAAGTACATGAGGAGCTGCTTCTGGAGTGTGTGTGGAGAAATAGACATATACCGAACAATGGGTAGATATTGGTAACTTTGATTATCAGCTGGGCAGAGCACAGTTGACGGACAGCCCCAGATATCATATCTCTGACCCATCACCACACTGAAACTTTTAGAATTGCCCTACATTTTGAAATTATTCCTACCCAATCATTTTTTTCCTATTTGCTCTCCTTTACTTGGCTCAGACCTGCCTCTTGATCTGAAGATTCTCCTGGTCCTCTCCAGCTTTCTCCCCTTTTTTGGTACAGGCATTGCCCTCTATAAATCTCTTGCAAATTTAGTCCCATCTTCATATTTGATTCCAAGAAGACCTGAAACAACACAAAAAATATGTAAGTACAAAGTGTCCAACTAGAAAGAGAAGACATGATAAAAGATAAGGAAGAAAAGTAATAATTATTATTGACAAAGATTATAGGGGATTTTTAAATTTTTAAATACATTTTACCCTTTACAAAATTGTCTACAGTGAGCAAATATTTTTGTAATCAAAAAAGGTAAACAAAATAGAAGTGTCTAGAGGATTTAACAGCATATCTAAAGACAACATGGGCTGGAGAATTCTGAATGGGGAGAGGAAGATTCTAGGGCAGCGATCCTCAACATTTTTGGCACCAGCAACTAGTGCTCCTATGAGAATCTAATGCCTAATGATTTGAGATGGAGCTGAGCAGCAATGCTAGTGCTGGGGAGCTGCTGCAAATACAGATGAAGCTTCGCTTGCTAGCCCACTGCTTACCCTGCTGTGTGGCTGATCCTTACAGCACAGACAGTATGGTCTGCAGCCTGGGGCTGGGACCTGTCCTAGGGAACACTTCCAGATCAAAAGACTTTACAGTCTACTTAGACTGTAATCCAGGCAAACACCAAATAAAGCAGTATCTACCAGCTCCTCTGCTGAGAGGAAAGAAAATTCTTTCTCCCTTCTGAAAGCCACAAAGGCCATTTATCAGATTACCTGGATTCAAAGCCTAGTGCCACAGTAATGATGCCTGAGCTCTTTGCCTTAATCTCATTTGTAAAATGAAACTAAAAATAGCACCGCCACAGAAGTTCATTTTAGGATTAAATGAGATAATATAGTAATGTGCTTAGAAAAGTGCCTGACACATAATTTGAACTCAATTAGTATTATTTTCTCATTGTTTTTCACAACGATCTCTCATATACTTTGAATAAAATATGAAACTGAATTATTAGTTTACCATCAAATATGTGATAAAACAGGAATAAAGACTGAATAACATGGAGTTTGGAAGGCATTTTATTCTAATGATTTTCTGATTTATATAATCTCATTGTGTAACTCTAGGTTTCAGGATTTGAAACTAACTTTAAAATAATGCGGACAAGCAAAATATATGGGATTCAATTAGAAAGTACACCATGTTTTCAATTGTAACCATTGAGACTTGCCAAATTGAAATAAGTCTTACAAAATGCCCTATCTGCCATATATTTGAGCCTTCCAAAACTAACGGAGATATTTCATGAATACCAAATTTTACATGGAAAAAAAGAAAACACTGTCAATGAGTGAAGAAATTTTTAGGACTCCCAGTCCTCAACCCAGCTGATAGAAAGTAGGAGATGACATTCTCAGGACATCTGTTCACTAACTTGATAAAGCTCAACTGAAGTTAATACCAGGCATTGTTTGCTAATAACTGGCATCATTTTTACTTTATTCATTAAAATAACAATGAAAAGTGTTAATTGAGAGCATACTGTGTACCAAGTTCTGTCACAGAAGCAGGAGATAAGGCAATCAACATAACCAACTGACTTACTCCCTCGAAAAGCTTACATCCACCCAATAGAAAACAACAGTAAATAAGTAAACTAATACATAAACAAACTAATTAGTGTCATTTATATAAAACGAACAAAAGAATAATGTGATCGGGATGATTGGATGAGGACACAGGGAAGTAATCTATTATAGACATTGCAGACTATTGTTCATAAAAAGCCTCTCTCTTAAGAGGTGTACTTAAGCCAAATTTGAATAAAAAGAAAGAGCCAGGCAGTTGAAGAGACTTTTCATGAAAAGGGAGGAGTAAGGGCAGATACTTGAAAGAGTATCTATATTGGTTATTAAAAGAATAAAAAGACTATCCACATTATTGGACCCAGAAAATGAAAGGGAGAGTAGGAGGTAAGGACAGAGGAGTTAATCAGACATCAGACTGGAGAAGAATTATGTCACGATTCATTCTAAATTCATTGGGAAGCTTTTGGAGGATTTTAGGCAATGAAGATGTGACATCCACCATTTTGAAAAAGTGAATTTCCCCCATGATACTTTAACTTTTTAGCAGACTGACTAAATGTAAGTTACATGAACAGTATTTTAAATTAAATTATAATACATAAAATAGCAAAAATGAATTTATCCACACAAAGATATGTAGATAAATATGAAATAACACGGAGTTTGCAGAGAAACAAAAGAGGAGAAATCAACAATCATTATATCACACACAAAAAAAAATGTGAAGGCAATACCAAGTATGGGAGACATCTGAGTTTTCTTAGAAGTTATTGATCTAAGGAAGAATTAAAGCCTCATAAGTCTAACAGAACCCTGGTCTGCTCATGTCATTCTTCTCTTTATCCTTATTTAGAATGAAGAGCAGTCAATTATTCTACACTTCAGAAATGTCTAGGTTTAGAAGATCAGATTATTCCTTTAGGAAGTTACTTCTCACTGGACTACCCTGATGCTGCCTAGAATAGAGATTGAAAAATGTCAGCATCTGCAGACACACTCACAAGTTTTCTACTGGTAGATGCCAACTAATTTTACTCCATACATTTGTTCTGCCATGTACTTTCAATAAATGTCATGGTGTACTCAGGAAACAACTCTAAAATTAATCGCACCTGTGGTAATATGTCTTTCAATTGGATAAGCTAAAGACTCCTATGAAATCTCACGTGAAGTTTAAGTATCAGATGTGGCCATTTAAAGTAATTAGGAACTTGTTGGAGGAGTTTTGACTTTATGTGTAATTTATTTATATGCTACTTTGGTCCAGAAAGAACTTTTAAGAAAGTATGCAATAAAAGACATATGCCATATATCAAGTAAGATTAATTTTTAAAAAAGAGAAGAAAAACAAGGCAAAGAGAAAATAAAATTGAGCCAGCATGAACTTAACACAAAATAAATGCCATTAACCCTTTGGAAGGTTCACAGATCGGCCCCAAGCTTTCCATAAGAATGGCATTTATTTAGTTATATTCTCAGTGTCAGATCAAAATTTATCCTGTAGACCCTTATAAAAGACCCCCTTTAATGAACTGAACAACTTCCCCAGTAACATTCTTATGGTAAATGTAGGTAAGCTTCATGGCATTGTTGTTGTTGTTGTTGTTTTATAAAAATCAATGAATGAATTGTCCATATGTACACATTCTACAATAATAACATTTCTTATTTTGTATTTTAAACTGCTTTTAGCATTGAGAATAAACAATTAAATTGTTTACACTGGAGTTGCAAGAGGTTGAAAATAATGTCCATGATGAGGCCTCAATCTCTCTAAATGCTCTTTACTCAGATGGACACTTAAGCAAAGAAAGCTGAATTGCTATAATCATGTATTTATTGAATAGGACTAAGTCTAAGGGAGGAATGGTAGCTAATAGGGATGTGCTGGAAAAAAAATTCGCTTCCCTAAGTTTCTTATTATTGGTAGATGAGAAAGTCATGGCTCAGAAACAGAGCATAGAAACTACTCTAAGGGTGCTTGGGCCAACTGTATTTCCCTTAGAGAAGAGGTTCCGAATCGGAAAACAACAAGGAACATAAATTTCATATACAGTTTCTGGGCCAAAGATTTCTTTAAGATTCAGATGAAAACTATGTACCTCTCACTGGAAAAAAAACACTCACATTCTAATCTCATCTCTTAGTCCACCCTAGTTTTAGAAAAAATTTCGACACTGAGGATTTATCATAAGGGGAAAAAAATTCCCCGGAATTTTTATTTTCTTGATTTGTCAAGCTGTGAAATATGAAGAGAGCTGGCAAGTTACAGGTGCATACGCATAGAAAGTATTTTGTCTAAAGAAAAGGGTGTAATGGTTTAAAAGTGACTGTTTGATGTACCAGATGTGGCCATTTAAAGTAATTAGGAACTTATTGGAGGAGTTTTGACTTTATGTGTAATTTATTTATATGCTACTTTGGTCCAGAAAGAACTTTTAAGAAAGTATGCAATAAAAGACATATGCCATATATCAAGTAAGATTAATTTTTAAAAAAGAGAAGAAAAACAAGGCAAAGAGAAAATAAAATTGAGCCAGCATGAGCTTAACACAAAATAAATGCCATTAACCCTTTGGAAGGTTCACAGATCGGCCCCAAGCTTTCCATAAGAATGGCATTTATTTAGTTATATTCTCAGTGTCAGATCAAAATTTATCCTGTAGACCCTTATAAAAGACCCCCTTTAATGAACTGAACAACTTCCCCAGTAACATTCTTACGGTAAATGTAGGTAAGCTTCATGGCATTGTTGTTGTTGTTGTTTTATAAAAATCAATGAATGAATTGTCCATATGTACACATTCTACAATAATAACATTTCTTATTTTGTATTTTAAACTGCTTTTAGCATTGAGAATAAACAATTAAATTGTTTACACTGGAGTTGCAAGAGGTTGAAAATAATGTCCATGATGAGGCCTCAATCTCTCTAAATGCTCTTTACTCAGATGGACACTTAAGCAAAGAAAGCTGAATTGCTATAATCATGTATTTATTGAATAGGACTAAGTCTAAGGGAGGAATGGTAGCTAATAGGGATGTGCTGGAAAAAAAATTCGCTTCCCTAAGTTTCTTATTATTGGTAGATGAGAAAGTCATGGCTCAGAAACAGAGCATAGAAACTACTCTAAGGGTGCTTGGGCCTGTGTTTCCCTTAGAGAAGAGGTTCCGAATCGGAAAACAACAAGGAACATAAATTTCATATACAGTTTCTGGGCCAAAGATTTCTTTAAGATTCAGATGAAAACTATGTACCTCTCACTGGAAAAAAAACACTCACATTCTAATCTCATCTCTTAGTCCACCCTAGTTTTAGAAAAAATTTCGACACTGAGGATTTATCACAAGGGGAAAAAATTCCCCGGAATTTTTATTTTCTTGATTTGTCAAGCTGTGAAATATGAAGAGAGCTGGCAAGTTACAGGTGCATACGCATAGAAAGTATTTTGTCTGAAGAAAAGGGTGTAATGGTTTAAAAGTGACTGTTTGATGTATCAGATGTGGCCATTTAAAGTAATTAGGAACTTATTGGAGGAGTTTTGACTTTATGTGTAATTTATTTATATGCTACTTTGGTCCAGAAAGAACTTTTAAGAAAGTATGCAATAAGAGACATATGAAATTGTGACAGATGTACAATGAGGACAGTTGGTCTGGGAATAATATTGTCAAGGGATAGAGAAAACTCCAAAAAGTGTATCATTGGTGGTAACCATGATACTGGCACAACACAAGGCGACAGAATTTGCTTCAACAGGTTATCTTAAGCCTTTGCCTTTGTGCACTATCATTCTTTACATAGTGTACTTTTTAAGTCAGAGACCATGGGATAGTGCTATATTCTCAATAGGATAGATACATGAATGCTTCCAGGAAGCAGAAGTTTCCTACTTATCATCCCTTCCAATTACATTCTAGAGGATTTTGTGCTTCCTGGTCCTATTACTCTGGGCTTGTCAGTGCTGGAGATCTCAGTACCCTAATGAGACACACTTTTGTCAGAGACACCACAAGGGACCTATTGAATTATGAATTACAGCTGCTGTCAGAGCTTTAGACTTTTCGTGTCAAGTGCCCAACTGGCAAAAAGAGTTTGCCAACCTCCCTGAGTACTGACTCTGATCAGCAGGAGGTAGAGCTGCTTTTACACAATGAGGGCAGGAGAGAATCTGTGTGGAAATGAAGTGATCCACTTGGGTTCCTTCTGGTGCTCCCTGGTCCCACTGTTACTATGAACAGACACATATAGAAATCTTAAACTGAAAAGGGTATGATTATTAAGGGCTTAAAACCTCCACTAACTTGAAAAAAATCAAAGTATGGTAAATACTGTATTACAATAGAACAGATCTCTAGCCACACGTTGCTCCCTACAATGTTCTGACCTTATTCTGATCTCACATTTAGTAGGCATTTGCCCAGTTCCTGAAATGTTCTTTCCTAGAAAATTGATACAAATGTTTTCTTACCTTTCTTTGTCTTTGTTCAAATATCACCTTCTTAGTAGGACTCTCACAACTAACTGCCCTTTAACACTTAACCATTGCTTCCCAGTTACCTATACTCCATTCCTGCGTTACTTCTCTCCATGGCACTTATTATTACCTAAAATCCAACATAATCCACTTTTTATTTGTTTATTACCTACTGCCCATCAACTCAAATGTAAACTTCAAAAGATGAATTTTTGTTCATATACCACTGTATCTCTATCCACTAGAACAGTGCACCAAATGGAATCTCTTATGCCAAAGCCCATTACACCAAATCTAAACTTAAAACCTGACCTAGTTGCAGTTTCAACCTTCTTACAGAATGTAATCTTAATCAGATAGTTGGAAATTTTCTGGTCAGCTCCAATGAGGCAATTTGTTATTTAGGCCCTCTCCACTCTCCCCTACCGAAACAAAACTAAGAAGATCATCCTGATAAGACACCTATCTTTCCCTAAGGAAAGATAACCTTGCCTCAAACAATCCTTTCTTTTCTTTTGCTAATAACTGTCTCGTCCCATCCACTTTCAGCCTATAAAAGCCTTCCATGTTGTACAGCTTCCCATCCACTTTCAGCCTATAAAAGCCTTCCATGTTGTACAGCTTCCATGTTGTATGTTTACTAGATGAGATGCTATGTGATTCATAAATCATTCAATAAAGATAATTACATTTCAAAAGTTTGTTCTTTAACACCAGCAATTGTTACAGTGTAAAGTGACAAAGGTGGAAACCGGATTATAATGGTGTTACAGTACAAATGAACACTGAGAAAATAGCATCATCATCAATATTATCATCATCATATTCAATCTTCTTAACTCTATGACATGGGTCCTAATACTATTATTTTTTCTATAGCTTAGAAAGTTTAAGTATCTTAATTAAGATAGAGATAATTAGCAGAGGTATTATTTCAAACTGGATCTGACACTAAAGCTTCAGTTCATAACCTGAACTCTCTGGTGAACACAGAAATCACAGAGAGCAGTCCTAGAACTTTGTAGTACACCAAAGAAATGGAAGAAGACAGAGAAATATTAAAGTAATTCATCAATAAGAAATGCAAACATTTCTTATTTAAAAAATGTGATTTAATAAAAATGTGAATAATATTTCTAAAGAGTTCAGAAAAATATCAAAAATCTAAGAAAAAGAAAGCTTTATGCTAAACCATAGGTTTACATCATTGGCTTTATTTTTAAAAAAAGTAGACAATAACTATGCTCTTTCATCAGAATCTAAAAGTTAATTCTAATGGAAATTTAATTAAGAGATATTACAATAAAAGAGCAGAATCATCACAAAGACAGGCAGTAGCAACATTCTAAGTTAACTAAAGAAAAATAGAGATTTCTACGGAGGCATAGGCAATAATATATGTTCTAGAATACCACACCGAATTTTCAAATCACTAGGTTTAACCCATGCTAGGCTCACACACACACACACACACACACACACACACACACACACACTTGCATCATGCACCAAATGGAAGTTTATTCTGCCTTTTCTGTTTTGTCTTTGAGGTCTATTTGAGATCCAGGTGCAAGATATAGAAAAGTCTGTTATCTCAGAAGCATACAGCTAAACAGTCTGTTACTTTTGAAACATTCAAATTTCAAGGAGAGTTCTGTTGCTTGAATGAAAAGCAGGTGAAAACTCCACAGAAAAGTATTAAATCATAAAAGAATTGCAGATATGGAATGCACTTAAGTCAAGGATAAGAAACAATGGTAGATACATGGATTGTGTACAGACTAATCTCAGTTAATATGAAAACAGAGGACAAATTTCCTTTGGAAATTCTCATTGCATTTATTGTTATCTATATTTTCACATTTGTTGAAAGAAATCTTCACTACATGAAAAATTACACAAAACATTTACTATGCTTTAATGTATACATACTAGAATTTTAATTTTATCATATTGCTAGCTTATTTATATATTTCTGCACACATGCACACACAGTAATTGAAAACCTCCTGAGTACTAGATATCGTTAGGTTCTGCTGCAAATACAAACAAAATTTTTTCCCTGCCCCAAAAGGCAAGTAAGTACCAAAAACAAACATGTACACTGAAAAATGCAACACAATGTGAGACTTGGTATGAGCATAGGTAGAACCAGAGTCCTGATTAAAAACAGCTGATTTTAAAGGAAAGCTTCAGACTATGTAAATTTTGGGGAATGAAGGATATTAAAGGATAGATGTTGGTCATGAAAAAATCTTGAGGTACTGAAAAAGCTCAGTGAGACATTCAGTGTGGCCAGAGCATGGGCTGCTGCTGTGAAGTGAGAGGTAGAAGACGGTATTGGAAACTGAAGTGTTTGCACCAGGTAACAAAGGGAAGGCGAAGGATATTTTAAATAGGAAAATGATGTAATCAGTTTGGATATCTAGAAGATCAGTATGGTAGTGTGCAGGGTGTACTTGAGTTATCGGAGATGAAAGGCAGAGGCAGTACACACCACGGGTTAAACAAAATGAAGACATGGTCTAAAAGAAGTTGTGAAAATTAGTCTAAACCAAGGTGTGACCTGTTTAGGCTGTTTGCTTTAAGCGTTAGTGAACTTAGGTAGATGCTATGTATGGAATTCATAAACATATCTTTTGTCCAATATCCTTATCTCTTTACCTTTAAGAAAGAAATGTTAACAGCATAATTCCCTAGGAATACTTAAGTTTGTGAGATCTGGTCTAAATTTAAGAGTAGTGGAAGAGTTGGAGAGAAGGGGTCAGAAGTCTTTCCTTTGCTGTCTCAGGTAAAGCTGATTTTCCAACAGTATATTTGTGATGCTCTCTTATCATTAATAAACACTCTAATGTTTTCCAAAGTTTGGAAAACAATTTTTGAATAATGTTTGAATTATGAATGTTTGTTACTATTGGGCCATTTTAAATTATAACGGTTTCGATGGAAATTGCTAGTCACAGTCTTATGTCTTGAAGATTATCAATATTTCATTATATACCACACATTTTATTCTTGGGTTCATTATTGACATCTACTGATCCTACACAAACTATTTAGCATTTAATGTGTAAGTCACATTCTCTAGCAAACAAGTGCTAGAAGAGGCACTGAGAGATGTATCACAATCAATGAGCCAATTTCAGGTCAGACAGTAAAATCCAAACATGAGAAATCAATCCACAATTGAAAGAAAACAATGGAAAGTCTGACGAGAGTTCATTTTATGATAACTGCTTTGTACTTCACAGTGAGAAATAGTTGAGAAGTGTGGAAATCATCATTAAAAGTACAAGATTCCATTCATCATGGGAACATTTTTGGAGATAATGATTTTGATGGAAAAATTCCACAGCATATTTTGAAATCAAAATCTTCTTCAAATAGCTTATCCTATCAATTCAAGACACGAAGTGAGATGAAGCAAATCCTATAATTCTGTGTATGAACTCTAAACTGATAAAACAATTATCCAGTTATTTTCTGCGGTGAGACCTTCTGTACTTGAAAATGCCAAAAATGTTTTCTTTCTTTCTTTTTTAATTTTTTTTGTTATTGTTCTTTTCTGCTCTTGTGTTGGGAGGAAAATGAACCCATATTTCCATTACTATTTCTACTTTTAACAAATATTTAACAGTACTGATAAGGAATTAAAATGTTTAGAGTGTCCTTTCACCAAAAACAAGATGAAAACATTATTTCGACCTAAATTAAGTTGCTAATGATATATATTATTTG
>NW_011888790.1:14599577-14617943 GCF_000151845.1 Pteropus vampyrus
GTGTTTGGAGTTTTCTTCATTCAAACTGATATGAATTCGAGGTTACCAACTAGACTAATATTCCACAGCGCTGTTTTGACTCTAAAAACGGATGTAATTTCAACTACGTTTTCATTATATATGAAGGCTAACGATGAGCTAATTATTTTATCATTCATAAATTTTACTCTTAAAAACAATTTTGAAAAGGTGCTCTAAAATTTTTTAAATATGTCATAAGTACACTGTCACCAATGGTGATTATTTTTGAAGAGAAAACTAACTCACTTAATGTAGCTATTTATTTATTTTTCACAATGGTGATCTGTTTTCTCTGACTGGAAAAATAGATGCTCCACCAGTCAGGTGATGGTGGCCTTTATCTTCCTCCTCGTCGTTGCGGCTCTGGCCCCACAATGACCCTTCTTGGCGTTCTTCCCACGGCCTGGGCTGCCACCCACCCCATAGCGGGACCAGAAGTCTGCGATGTGCTTCTGGGAGTCCAGGCAGACAAGGAAGGATGGGATGTTCACCACCTGCTTGCAGATCCTGATGTGGTGCTGACAGATCTGATGGGTGGACTTGGCCAAGCCCAGCTTGAAGACCTGGATCCACAGGCGCCTCTCCGAGAAACCCTCAGTCTTCAGGCCCAGGATGTAATCCAGCCCTCATCCAGCAAAGCGCCGCAGCAGGGCTTTGCCTTCAAACAGACGCCGTGGGTCTTTCTCGTCCAGCGTCCGCAGCTCCCGGGCAGCCTTGTGGATCTCGGCCAGAGTAAATTTGACCCTCCAGACCTCACGTTTGTTCCGGGGACCATACTCGCCTATCAGCTTCAGCTCTTGATAGAGACAGGACTTCTTGAAGTCATGTAGGTTTTGCGACAAACCCAGCTCTGGGCCACCAGCATGTTGGCGCCGCTTGCGCGTCTGCATCTTAACTAAGCACAGCCCCCCCTGATTAAAGTAGCTATTTTGTTTCAATTTTGAAAGTCTATGATTTCACTTTCTCACCTATCTACTCCTCCCCAAAATAACAAGAGCATAAATAAAACTGTATGTGGTTATGATTGTTGATACCTACAATGAGTTGAGTCATAAGGATTTGCTAGAAGACTGACATATATTTATATACATATATAAATACACATATATGTATATAGATATGTTCTATACATGGGTTTCCTAATACATATAAAAATGTATAAACAGATGAAATGGAGTGAATCGTAGTTCAATTGCATCAACTTGTTCTTTTATAAAGAACTAGCTTATCAACTATTTAAAATAATTTCAAAACAGTGCTCACAATATTTTAAACATACCGTCATACCATTTACATAAACATATAGAAAATAACATATAATTTGTATAAATTATAACCTAATGAAGCTTAAGAAAATTAGAGCATTTTCTAGGTAAATAAATATTAACTAGAAGCAAGGATTACTATAAATGTGGTACCATAAAAAAAAAGCAAAAAATTTAAATAAATTGTGCAATAATCTACCACTGATATTATGCAACAAGAATTGCTCATTCTGTTATTTTATTACAATTTCCACTTTTACTTTGCAATTTAGCAGGATTATTTTGAGCTGGCCAAACATATTTTTGAATTATATATAGAATAAGCAAGCATATGACTTAAATGAGATATTTCCTCCCTATAGAATAATGTGTACCATTTATAGTACTTCTTAAGATGAACTTCCTTTTCATATTTAACAAAATTCTTGAACAAATATATAGATCAAACTGGACTACATTACACTATTATGTCTTTTTACTATAAAGCACATGTGAAAACAGAAATAACAATTGGATAAAATTTGTTTACAGTGTCTTGATGAATAAATTCTTTAAAGAGTATATATTTTATCAGGTAAATTTTCAACATCAAGTTTACCAGTTATTTTATGAGATAATAATTAGTTTTTTGATATGAAATCAAGTTATAAAAATTGATTTTTATAAGGAAACTATATAATTTAAGAAAAATAATTAGAAGCTATAATATCTAAATATGTGACTAAATCTGGTGTATATCATATCCTACTATAAAAGAAATTAATTTGAAATAGTAAATTTTTCCCAGTTTTGTTGAGATATAATTTATAAATAAAATTGTATATATTTAAAGTGTACAATATGATGATTTGATATACATATATATTGTGAAATGATTACCATAACCAAGTTCATTAACATATTTACTTTGTGTGTGTGTGTTGAGAATACTTAAGATCTACACTCAGCAAATTTCAAGAATAAAATGCAGTATTATTAACTATAGTCACCATGCAGTACATTAGATCTTCAGAACTTATTCATCTTATAACTGAGTTTGTAGCCTTTGACCAACATCTCCTCATTTCTTTCAACCCCCAAATTCAACCTCTGATAGCCACCATTCTGTTCTGTTTCTGAGTTTAAGTTGTGTTGTGCTCTATTTTGTTTTGGTCTAGATTCCACAAATAAGTGACACCATAGAGTATTTATATTTTTGTGTCTGGTTCATTTTAATTATCATAATACTCTTCAGTTTCATCCATGTTGTAACAGTTGGCAAGATTTACTACTTCTTTAAGGCCGAATAGTATTCCACTGTGCATATATACAATATTTTATTTATCCTTCCATCTGTTGACAGACATTTAAATTGTTTTCATACCTTGGTTATTGAATAGAGCTACAATAAACATGGGACTATAGATATCTCTTAAAGTCAGTGATTTTGTTTCCTTTGGATATACACCCAGAAGTGGAACTGCTGAATCATACAGTAGTTCTATTTTTAATTGAACTGTTCTCTTATACCAGGCTTCAACAATGCGACACAAGGCTGGAAAAAAAGGGAGTAGAGAGTATATACAAGGAATGAAAATCAGAGACTATGATTTTAAGTTGAGTGGAATAAAAAGACATGAGGAGGATGAAGAACAGTAAAATAATGTCATATACATGGAATGAAGGTACTGATTTGATGGAAGGAGACTTGAGGTGGGCAATCAAGGAAAAATATTTAAAGGTAAAGAAGGAAGATGTGGTTAGAGTGTGGGATATATAAAATTGAAATTTGGAGTGGTAATAGTTATGATAAGGACAGGGTCTTTAGGGTGTCCCCATGGATATGCATGGCTGAACAGGAATAGAGAGCAAGATCAATAGAGGAGAGGAAGTCAAAGCCAGAGAGTAAAGGATGATGGGAATATTATCTATGTGAATATTTTAAATATATTAAAATGCTCAAAATTAAGTCACAAGAGAGTGACTGCAAAAAAAAGGAGATAAAATTCTTGAGAAGTAAATGTCATTTATAATATATATTCTAATGAACAAAATGATCGATGTAAAATTTGTTTCCCATTATTCATCTTCATTTAAAACTTTGTTGTTGAACAAAAGGCCAATTTAATTACAATATTTCTGAACGTTGTTTTTATCTGTGTTAAATACAAGTATATGATTTTATGGACTCAGTTGCCAAAAGATTATATTTATAGAGTCAGCATTGCCAATTGAAATGAAACAGAAAGACTTCCTCCATGTTATAAGCAAAGGGAAGAAAAAACTTCTCTTACACCACATGAGATCAGAGTAGTGTCTCAAAAGACTGATATATCCTTGTATTTCAAGCAGAGAAATGAGCAGGTATCATGTGCACCAATATATGCAAGACACGCATTAATTTTAAGAGTCAAACCTATGGTTAGTGAAGACTCCCTTTCATGTCAATTGCTAAAGTGGTATGAAAGTATGATAACCAAGAAAATAAAATCAAGACAATATGAATATGATCTCAAAGAGAAAACTGGTGACATGGAAAACCAGGCATGATTTTTCATAGGAGTAGAAAAAGGATGAGAATTATAGAGAATGTAATTTAATGATATAACAATATATGACAATTGGAGTAAAAAAAAACTAATGTGCTACAATAAGATATCTTAATAGAATTTTAACAAATTACATATCATTCAGGATCCATGGAGATATATATAGAAGAGAGAAATAATGTGTGTTAGGATAGTCAAGGCTTTCCAGGTTATACTATGGTAACAATTTCCAAACCTCAGTGGTTTAAGACAGTGAAGGTTTATTTTCCCCCTCACACTATATATCCAATGCAGGTCAGCAGAGAGGCTGTTTATGGAGGTGTTCAAGGACTCGGGCTGATAGTCTCTATCTGACACTGGCATAATAACAGCTGGAAATTATATATGTTACGTCTGTTTACAATTTGTCAGCCAAGGCAATGAAGGCAGAGAAATGAAATACTTGCGAATAGCCCTAATGACCAAAACAAAATTATAACAAAATAGCTAAACAACAATTTTTTTCCAAAATAAATACTCATATATAAATCTTTGAGAAAGTTGAATTAAGCGAAAGGCTTAATTCAACTAAGCAGTTAAAAATTCTAGTTCTTAACAAATTTATAACACTGTCTCATGACTTGCACCCTCTGAAAAATCTAGATATTGGCACCAAGGAGGCCTACCCTTCTAAGTCATTATTCACAGGAGACGAAAATTGTCCCTTGTATAAAATTAAATGTAAAATGCAATATATAGGATCTTCTCAGTAATGCAAAAAAGACTAAATCAGGCTCTTAGGCAAATATTCTTCTTAGAGTAATTTTGGGAACATCTCCCCTCTCTGCACCTCTATTTTTTTATTTTTCTCTCAGATGAATCTTAATTCTTTATTAGACATAATCTGATGGTTTTATCATTTAAAATACAGGACTTAAAAATAAATATCTAGTTGTAGTAACAACAACTAAATGTGATTTCAGAAAGAAGCTGAGATCCCTGCAATAAACCTTCAAAATCTTACTTATTGTTCTTTTCAGCAACGTGGTTTAGCTTGTGCTATGTAAGGGCCAGTGGAACCTGTATATGGAAGTATTTTGGTCGTGCACAGCTGCACTCAGACACGGTTAGCAGGACTTTGCTACTGAGGGAGATAATGTGGCTCAACATTACCAGAACGATGAGGACTTTTTTTGTATAATCGTGATTATGCTTTTAAAAGGTGGTTTGATCCCAGAAGAGTTAACATATAACAAAACGATATTTTTTATTTGATGAGTATGACAAAGAAGGTAAGAGAAGGCAGGAAGAAGAGCCTAACAGCTACTCAAGTGTCACACAGCTGAGGCACACAATGCCAAGAAACAGGAAGTAAATATCCAGATGGATCTGCGTGAAGCCAGAAGCTTGAAGCCATAACATCAGATATATAAGATGAATCTAGCACTGTAGGCTGTCAAGACAGTTCTCATGGAAACTATTTTTGAGAGTTCTGTTGGAAAAGGTTAGGAATGACAGCAATAGGTTGTGGGGTGTAACTACTAGAGAATATGTTATGATTTAATAAATGAGACTTCTTTGTCATTTGTGTTAGGAAAATAAAGAAAATATTATGACAATATGAATTTTCTTTAAAAGCTATATATTTACAGATAATATTTTTAGATTAAGAACAAAAAATAGTTCCTATTAGTGATATGTAATATAGCAAAATACATAAGAACATGAGTCAGACTATCTGGAATTAAACTCAGTCTTTAGTATTATTATGTTGTATGAGTTTTCACAGATTACTTATCTTTCTATGATTCAGTTTCTTCATCTATAAAATAGTATAAAATTAGTAAGCTTTTGTTGTAATGATTTAAAAAGTTAATATGTGTAAATCACTTAGAAGAGTGTCCAGTACACAATGAGCACTCAATTTTATTCACTATTGTTATTATTCTAGTTACTAATATCTTATTTGAATAATATGGCCCTTGTAGGAATCTGGTAAAGTATTAAAATGACTTATAGGCAAGGTTGAATTATTCTTCATAAATTGACTCTAGAGAGAAATTAGCTACTAAAAGTAAAATATTTTAAAAATATCCATTGGAAATATGTCTTCTGGTGCTACTTATATTAATATCTATATAGCATATTAATTAAAATATTTCTCAAGATATACCCATAATTTGCATATATATATATATTTTAAGAAAGATACAAAAATATTTATTCATGGTGATTACTTCTGAGGAAGAGGTGTTGTGAATATGTAATGGAAAGGCATAGTTTTTATTGTATTATCTTTTGTGTTAGGAGTTTTTAGTATGTGCTTCTAATAGCATTTCAGTAAAATATATATAAAAATATCTTTTTTTCCAATACAGAGCAATTTATTTTGCCTCATCACAGGTACCTTGTTTTAATGATTTTTTTTTTCTTTTGTTACAATAGGAACAGTCCTTGGAAATCAGAAAGCACGTGTTGAATTATGCATTAGTGTTAAGGGAGCTTTTTAACTCTGGCATTAATAGCACTTCTTACTGGGGCAGGGCAGGAAAATGCCCTGTTCATTGATGACCTGCCAGAGCAAGATTAACACCAGTGCCCTTGCCAAAAGGAGTACTTTCTGTTCTAGACTATTTAAAAATATATAGTCTTCCCACCCAGAAATATATTGGGATCCAGGTACCATTTTTATCTCTGACATCAATGAGTCAAAGAACGTTTGGTACAAAAGCAAGTGACACAACACAAGATTATAATAGATGATTGTGGCTCAAGGAGGCAGAGGATCCTAAAATGAAGAGTACGTTTTATTTCGAGGTGAAAGAAAATAAAAAATAGCAATTTTTCCAGTGCAATTTCTAGGAAAGTTGTGAAATACCTTTCTTTTTATAAAGTGTTAAAACTGTTGACTATGTATATTAAAATAACACTTTTTTTCTTCTTTTATTTTTAATATCTTTGCATCAGTCATTATCTAATTTTAACCTTATCATGCAAAGTCTCTTTAAGGATAATTATTTTAAGTCATTAGAATTAGCACTACCATTTGAAGATATTTTCACTTTTATATATGGCCTATAAAAGGTAATTTAGATATAAATTGCTATTTTTGATAAATTCGCTAGCCAATACAGGTGTGCAGAATTAATTGCTTTGCCTCTCTCGGAACAATCCAACCATATTTGTTCATGAAAAATTTAATAAAATTATTGCAGTAATTTTATAATTATGATAATGCTGGAAAAATATTGTTTTCTGACTACATAGAAAATGTAATTGTCTAATTCATATTTTTTCGAACTTGTTAGGAAATGAAATTTATTTTGAAACTAACTACTTTTTAGTCAGTACAATTTAATGGTTGAGCTATAGTAATTTTTTTCCCTTCATTTAAAAACTATTTTTGTAGAGCGGTTTTAGGTTCACAGCAAAATTATGAGGAATGTATAGAGATTTTCTATATGCCCTGCCCCCACACATTCCTAGCCTTCAGAATTATCAACATTCCAGGTGGCACATTTGCTATAGTTGATGAACTGATATTGACATATCATAATCACCCAACATTTATAGTTGTTTTTAGAATTCACTCTACAGTCCATGGATCCAGAGAAAATGTACAGAAGCATGTATCTATCTTTATAGTATCATATAGAATATTTTCACTGCCTTAATATAATACTATTTAACATCCCCTGAAAGGTTGGGTCACGGACAACTCACATCTGACTATATTATTTAAAATAGAAATTACAAACTATTATTTATTTAATCAGTATCTTTCTCTAGCATAGTAATAATAAAGTAATTAATAATATCAAATAAAATGATTAAATGTTAAAGTCTCTGAACGATTGCTTCTGGATGAAAATTATTGTTACACAAGAAACCTTATGACACTGTGCAATCTAAGTCCATATTTTACTCAGACTTCAAGAAGAAAATTACCCTTCTTTCCCAATAGTTTTTAGTAACCCTTTAAACATTGGAGTCTGCATAATGCTAATCACTGGAGCAAAAACAGTTATTAGGTCAGAGGAATAAAATTAGTTACTAAGTGCACTTATGAAAAGGATGCTGATATATTTATTGTGCAGCCATTTCAGATAACAAGTAAAGCAGGCTATTATTATTTTTGTATAGACTGTTGGAGGCATGTTGCACTTCTATAAAGCCTGTGAATTCTGAGCACTCGCTACAACAAAAACAGATAAAGTGTTAACTGTAGGGGAATAACCTCACCATGCTTGCACATATCCATAGAGGCAGAGGTTTGAAACATAGCTTATCTGAGTCTTGACAGGATACCTTACGATTCTCTTGGAATAAGAAAGGATGGGAGGCCTGTAAGGAGCTGCTATAAAGCCATCTCCTACTCACCTTTTTCCCCCTTGGGATACTGTCGTAAAACATTTTCTCATGATCTTTGCAGCTTTGGGGCTTTCAACCCCACCCCACCCGCCTCAGAATAATGTCATAATATAAATCCACTTAGCTATAGTATATATTTGGCTCCTCAGCAATGGCATGTCCAAGAGATCTCATTGCAATCATTCAGCCCCTTTTGCTTCAGCAACATCCTTTTTGGTGTGTGGAACAAGAATCACAGGGAATTAGCACCTTTGGCTTAATCTTCTCTTCATTGACTATGTAAGTAATAAACTATCTAAATCTGTAAGCGGCTCATTATATCTTTTTTTACTGTAATAAACACAAATATATTTATTATTATTTTTAAATACTTTTTACTAATTTTATTAGCATGACATTGGTTAATAAAATTATATAGTTTTCAAATATACCATTCAATTATATGTCACATATATATTTCATTGAATGTTCACCACCCAAAGTTAAATTTCCTTAATTTTATCTTTACAGCTGAATTGGTCAGGCCTTGAACTTGGCCTTGCCTATCTTGTGTGTTTGCTAGACTGTAACACAATCTCCAAATTGAGTACATTATATTTAAGGGCAGAACAAAGATGTTATGAGGCATATAGAAGGAATCCAGAAGAACCGAAATAATGAAATGATAAAGGTATTTAGATAGAGATTCATCAGTGTTCAGGTAACATATTTCTAACTGAGAACAACTATCACTTTTAAATAATGAAATAGAAACAAAAGAGAGAAAATGAAAATAGAATAGTATAAGTATAAAAAATCAGAAGGTATGACATTTAGTAAAGTTAAACTTTACTAAATGTACAAAAAAAAGTTTTGTGAAACTTACATTTCAGTTATTTATATGACTATTCCTTTGTATCACTTAACTGTGGCTACAATAATTCTGTGTTTAAAAGCAAAAGAGAGAGAGGAAAAAAAAACTAAATCTCAGTAACATACAATCAAATTTTATTTATTCAGAAATAGAACAAACAATTCTAAAATTATTATGAAACCACAAAAGACTCTGAATAACTAAAGCAATTCTGAGAAAGAAAAGCAAAACTGGAGGCATGATATGCACTAATTTCAAACTATATTACAAAGCTGTATTAATCAAAACAGTATGGTGTTGGTATAAAAACAGACACTGATCAGTGGAACAGAATAAAGAGCCCAGAAGTAAACCCACAAATATATGGTCAATTGATTTATGACAAAGGAACTTTAATATACAATGGGAAAAGAACAGTTGTTTTAATAGTGTTAGGAAAAATGGACAGCCACATGCAAAAAAAATTAAGAAATAAAATAAAACTAAACTATCTTACACCATACACAAAAATTAACTCAAAACAGATTAAAGACTTAAATGTTAGACCTAAAACTATAAAACTACTAAAAAAAACATAGGTGGTAAGATCCTTGGCATCGATAGTGGCATCGATAGTGGCAATGATTTTGGGGGGATCTGAGTCCAAAAGCAAAGGCAAAAAAGGTAAAAATAAACAAGTAGGAGTACATCAAATTAAAAGATTCTGCACAACAAAGGAAAACATTGACAAAATGGAAAGGCAACCTACTGACTGGGAGAAAATATTTGCAAATCATATATCTGATAAGGGATTAATATCCAAAATATGTAAAAAACTCATACAACTCAATAGCAAAAAAAGTACAAATGACACAATTAATTCAAAAACAGGTAAAAGGTCTGGAGAGATATTTTTCCGGAAAAAACTCAGATGGCCACAGGTTCATGAAAAGTTGCTCGACATCACTAATCATCAGAGAAATGAAAATCGAAACCACAATCAGATATCAACTTACACCAGTTAGAATAATTATTACCAAAAAGACAAGAAATAACAAGTGTTGGCGAGAATATTAAGAAAAGGAAACACTTGTGCCCTATTGGTAGGAATGTAAATTGGTGAGTCCACTATAGAAAACAGTATGGATTTTCCTCAAAAAATTAAAAATATAACTACCATATGATCCAGCAATTCTACTTCTGGGCATTTATCAGAAGAAAATGAAAACACTAACTTGAAAAGATGTCTGTAACTCTATCTTGATTGCAGCATTTTTTACAATAGCCAAGATATAGAAACAACCTAAGTGTCCATCAATGGATGATGAATGGATAAAGAAGAGGTGGTGTGTGTGTGCGTGTGTGTGTGTGTGTGTGTGTGTGTGTGTGTGTGTGTACACACACACGTATGTATATGTATATATAGACAGAGACTATTCAGCCATAAATAATAAAATCTTGCCATTTGCAACACTAAATGGACCTTGAGGGTATGATGCTAAGTGACCTTGAGGGTATGTGCTAAATGAGACTTCATGGAAAAAGATAAATACCATATGATCTCACCTATATATGGAATTAAAAATAAAAATAAACTCATAGATACAAAGAACAGATTTGTGGTTGCCAGAGGAGGTGGGGTAGGTAGTGGGCTAAGCAGATGAAGGAGATTAAAAATTACAAATTTCCAGTTTTAATATAAATAAGTCATGAAGATGTAATGTATAGCATGGTGACTATAGTTAGTAATACAATATTATATATTTGAAAGCTGTTATGAGAATAGACCTTAAAAGTCCTCATCACAAGAAAAAAATTTGTAACTATGTATAGTAACAATGTTTACTAGATTTGTTGTGGTGATCATTTTGTAATATACACAAATATCAAACCATTATGTTGTACACCTGCAACTAATATTATATATTATATGGTAACTATTACTCAATAAAAAAAAAAAGAAAAAAATGTATTTAGCTTACAAGTTGGTGTGTTGGCTGGAGTTTGTCTATTTTAGTCCAGGCCTCACTGAGTGCCTCTGCTGATCTCAGCTGGGTTCATTCACTGGAAAGAGGGCGGGTTGGCTGTTCTGGGATCACCCTGGCTCAGTCGGCTCTGCTTCATGTATCTGTCATTGTCTTGCTGGAACCAGAGGGCAGGCCTGCCATGTTTTTCCCTTGACAGTAGCTGAGGCACGAGAAAGGAGGCACAATCACATATATGTTTTTATGCCTCTTTTTGCATTATATTTGCTAATTTCTGGACAAACAAGGCACTCGCTGAACTCAGAGCCAAGGGGTGGGGAAGGACAATCTTCCCACAGTGGAAGGGCACTGCAAAGGTACATAGTCAGAGGTATGAATGTATCATCTTATTACTAGAATGTGAGTGAAGAGTTGAAATCATAATCCAGTTGGCCACATTCTCTCTAGCTGAAGTTTCTCCATCTGAATACATGCTTCAATGGAGTACAATAATGTATATTCTAAATTCTGTATCTAAAGCATAAAGCATTATAATTATATGTACGCCCTAACAAAAACATAAATTGCCTGTGAGTCTGAGAAGAAAATGTAAAATGAATTTGTCATCATATCTCAGTGTTTCTTTCAACAGGATCATGTTTTGTACTTCTGTCATTTAAAAGTATGTGTATTATGACTATAATCTTCCCTACATTATTAAGTTAAAAAATGTCTTCAAAAAATGGGTAAATGGTTTGAATAAGGTAGTTAAATTAAGATCCATAGAAAATCTCATGTGTTAGAAGAAAGTTAGAAGTTATAAACCATATAGATAGAGGGAAACACATAAAAGTTGTAAATTTAGACATACATGTAAGAAAATAAACAAAAATTTTGGAAATGTGTTTGATTCTAGAAAGATTTACCATGTTACCAAAGTACAATATAATCTTTTTAGAATAACTAGAGAATATCTCATGCAATGTATACATGGCCACAATTAGCATAAAATGCCATCGAGCATCATATTCATACAAATGAATATGTTGAACATATTAAAGTCTGAAGGAGGAAGAAATGAAAGAGGGAGTTAATCTGGTGAAGGAGTTATATTTCGAAGGAAATACCAGATGGATCAAATGACCTAAGAAACG
This sequence comes from Pteropus vampyrus, assembly GCF_000151845.1. NCBI lineage: Eukaryota > Metazoa > Chordata > Mammalia > Chiroptera > Pteropodidae > Pteropus > Pteropus vampyrus. The sequence goes on from NW_011888790.1 coordinate 14,611,692, forward strand.
TGCAGGGCTGTATAATTTGAAGATTATAGGTGAAGTGTCTTCCATGTAGTTAGGCAGGAGCAATTTTTCCCAATGGATTATAGTAAACCTTTCATAAAGTGATTATACTGCAAAGCAAATTTTCATGCTTGTTACTGAGGTACTCAATCAACTTAATTTCACTGTTGATCTAAAGAAGATTAAGTAAATCTTAAAGGAAAAAATATATATTATAAATGCAGTCATTTAAATTGCAAGTGAGAATGACCATGACATAAGCTGAAAGCTTATTTTCAAAAACGCAGTTACAAATATAGTCTCAGTTTATCAGGACCTGTATCAAGAAGCAAAGGGTCTCACAAAGACTATTTTTTTCATCACATTGCTTTGTCTAAGGCTTTAGATGACGGATGGTTCGTAGGCTTTCTCTTAAATAATCTTGAGATCCAAGATGAAAATAAATCCAGCAGATCTCTGATTTAGTCAGAGATGAAACTTGGGCATTTACTCTTTTAGTCATTTTTTTACTAGCTCATTCTTGCTCATCTCTCAACAGCAGCAGTACCTACCACCTGTTTCCACCCACTTATCACCAAATCTTGCCTTCCTTCAGTTGTTAAGCACCTATCATTTTTAAATAGTCTTTTAAAAACGTTATTTTGTTAAATATATTTGTCTTCATTATGAATTTTAAAATACTGTCATTAATTGTTCATTTTATCCCTTACAGTGAAAGAGGATAATGTAATTTGTGCCTAATACTATATAGTATCATTGAGTTTTCCCATGAATATACCTACAAATAAGTTCATTACATATTAAATAATTACTTAAGCAAACTTTTATATGTTTTAGATTATACACAAACTCTTAATAGAGTTTTACATATTATTTGAGTTATTTTGTTTTAACAGTTGGAAAAATTTGGAACTATTTATGTGTGGGTTAAAAAATCATTATACTTTTAAAAATGATAAAGACTAAGTTTCTTGTTATATTAAAATTTTTATATTAAGTATGTTTTCAAGAATGGGCTAGATGCTGGTAATAAAAGATGCCTCTGTGTGTGTGTGAGTGTGTGTGTGTGAGTGTGTGTGTGTGTGCGTGTGTGCACGCGCGTGTGCATACTTGACCATGTGAGTCACTATCAGAAAAGATTGGAAGCACTCAGTGTGTTCTTTTATTCAAGCAGCACAGAAGAGGTATTAACCTGAGTTTCTAGGGAAAAGGGAGTAATCCATATTGAATTCCATAATCTCATAATTGCATTTTATCCAAAAATGACAAATGCTTTCTTCAGAAGCAGAGAAAGGAAAGAAAGAAAATAATAAGCATTTACTATATACTTTTGAAATACTGTATTTAGTCCTCACAGCTACTCTACTATCACTTAGATACTGAAGGCAATGAAATCGCCAGCAGGAACCACAGGATCTCTTTAGCCAGGAACTCATATTGATGAAGAATTTTAAGATTAAAATTTTGAGAGTAACTCCATATGAGGTTATAAATGGAATCATAGTTCTTGTATGTAGTTTCTTGCAGTTAGTTTATGCTTCAGAGAATCCATGCTTATACAGAAATTTTCCCATACATTTATTTAAAAATAAATACTTAAAATACATCACAATTTCTGTAATTCTACTCAGGATATAAAATTGGTTTGTAAAATTTTGGGTTCTTTGTTTATTTTACATTATATTAGACTCCTCAGAAAATAGAAGTTATTCTGGCCTCTCTGGCTCTCTGGCATCTCCTGTTTGGGGGCCGATACCTCCCAATGTTACAGGGAAGGAGGATGAGATCGAGAGGTTACTCACCTGTAAAAAGTAATGCAGCTCTTAAAAACAGGGATTTCTAATTCCAAAACCCAAGCATTTCTCACTGCAAGCTGTTTAAAATCAATTTTAGGTATGCTAGAGTGTTTGATAATTTTATAAATTTTGTTCATTTGAAAAACGTTTTTTGTTGTAGCTATACTTTTTTTTCTCTCTTTTTCTCTGGCTATGAACAGAAGTAACCAAAAAAAAAAAAAAAATGCTATGAATAAAAATTTCAGACATGTTAAAATGTTCACTTTCCCCAAGGTAAACTCATTCACAACATTATTTGTATTTGACCATTTACTGTTGAGGATTTCTACTTATAGTTTATTAACCTAATAATCAACTTGCCACAAGCTGAGAGCATTATTTGCTCTATTAGCAATCACTTCATTCCTAATAAATCCCTAATAAAGCATTTTCTATAATTTCCCTATAAAAGGGAAATTTTCTTAATGTAGGAAATTTTGATTTGACATTGATCTCCAACAACAACAAAAAAACCCAAAAAGTTCTAAAATCAAAATATATTTTAAGACTACTTTTAGAAAACTACTTCAAAAATAAGCCTGTTCCTAAATTATTATATGGAAACCAATTAACAATATGTTTTTGTTTCTCCTTATTTATAAAAAGCTACTTGGAGTTCATCTCTCAAACCACTCAAAAAAGATATGTCTTCTTCATTTAATGAGAGGTAACTTTATATGTAATACTTGGAATATTTCACCAGTTCATGTGTTATGTGGCAATAAAGTATGCAGTGTTGTTTGTCTTGCTTAATAAACCTGTGCAAAATCAGGCAAATGACAGAACACTATGCTTGGGTTTAAATATTTATTGGACTCGCTGGACTCTTTCCTTTAATACCAAAGCAAAAACAAAAACCTGTGTTCACAGACTAGTTACCAGTACTTATTGCCATCTCCTTATCCCCAGCGTGGGTATCTAATGAAAACAGTTTGGATTGGAATTTGATTTTTTGCACTTTTCACAGTGGATAACATTTCTTTTGCTTTCATAAACAATAAAAAAAGAAAATTCTTTACCGAAGAATATACTAACTCAGCAAAAATGTAAATTATATGACATATTCATAATGTATTGAGGTTATCTAGGAAGAGATACTACTATTAACCTCAGCACCTTGAGCAGTGCTGCCCCAAAATAGCATGAATTACTTAATCAACACACAATAAATGTTAGTGGAATTTAAAATGAGCCACTACAACTCTTTATGTTTCTTCATTTTTTTTTTAGCATAATGATGTTATAAGAAAAAAGATAGGACTTAGAGTTGGAATGTCTAAGTTTGAGTGTCAACTTTAATATTTACCAGTTTAGTGTTGTCAGAAAAGTCAGTTAACCTCACCAAGTTTCAATTTTCTGTAAAATGACTTCTAAAAGAATTATTGAGAGGATCAAAAAAGATAAAGAATATGAAAGTGTTTTGTAAGTAAAATATACAAATACTCTTAAACATAAGTATAATATAAATACAACATTGAAACCAAATCTATCCCATCAATAAGATAAAAAAAATTCTTATTGGTGTTATGTAGCACTGGTTTTGTCTTCTATTGTTCCTTTGAATAAGTGTTACTGTAAATAACAGTAACTTGGCTTAAATAACTGAGCAATATAGGTATCATAAGAGTGCACTGCAATTAAAAGACAGAAATATCCATAGAGTAATAATTGCTCCTCTCATTGCAATTAGTTTATTCATGTTCCCTTTTTTTATTGGCAATTTTTCTGTGTAATTTACTTTCATTCTTAGGACATTAGTGTATAACAAGACAAAAGACTTCCATTCATTAGAGAATATGTACTGTGTTATGGTGATATCATGTTTCGATTATGTTTAATTTTAGTTTAATTTTCATCTTGTATATTTCACTTATAGAGATAACAGAAGAATCTGACAAGAATTTAGAAAGTGTTAATGCAACAGTTTGGAAAGATTCAAGATGTGATAGCAATGAGAAAATGAATAATAAATAACATAAAGAGACTTCTTGCTGTTTTATAGCAGCAAGAAAATATAATAACAATAATAGATATATATTTTAAAATATCACATCACATTGTTCATTGTCAGCTAAGTGTTAATATAAGCACTTAATTAGGTTTGAACCACCCAATCCTACTGTGTATAAGGGAGAAGTGTTGTTTTCTTGAGAATTTTTGGATAAATAAATATTGTTTGTAAATTTGCTCCTAGGAATGGAGCAAATTGTGGTACTTCAAAAATTTCAAACAGCCATAAAGGCTGTTTGATATGTTGATCATATTGGAAAGCCACTTTAACATTTATGTGTTGCCTTGAAATCATCTTTAAACTGTTTATAAAATACTTCATTTCTATTATATAATTTATCAGGAAATACACCTATAATTATAACAATCTTTGCCTTTATGATGCTTTAATATTTTCTTCAAAAAAAACTGTAGCTTCAGATTGCATGTGATTTGTCTACTGTTTTTAGTCTGCTACATGCCTGAATCTCTACATTCATCAATCACAAAGTCCTGCCAGTTCCACCTCTGGTATCTATTTGTTCACTTAACTGAGTTCTTTGGTTCTAATCTCATCACCTTCCCCAACCCAATGTATCCTCCAACGTGTAGCTAGTGTAAAATAATCTTTCTACTACCTAATTCTGAGCAGCACACTTCTATTTGAGGTCTCCTAGAGGTTGCCTATTGACGTTAAGACAGAGCCTGAATTAAAAAAAAAAAAATTCTTTTACAAATAACTAAAATCCTTTTGCTCTCCATTTCCTATCATACACTTCCAAGTCCCACCCCATACCAACACATGTAGTCTATAGTTCATTAATTCTCCATGCTCTTTTAAACCTCTGAACTTCTACATGCAATCTTTTTATTGTTTAAAATACTCTTTCCCTATTTTGTTTAATCTTCCATCAGATCTCAGTTTAGGTGTCACATTCTCTAGGAATACTGTAAACAATAATGGGTTTCCTGCTTGTGTGCCCCTAATTTATCCCCTAATTATTTACTACTGTATCCCCAGTCTAGCTGAGAGACAGGAAAATAGGCTATTAAGAAATACCATGTGATTTACTTATATGCAGAATCTAAGAAAAAAAAAGAACAAACTAATCAAAAATAGACTCACAAATATAGAAGACAATCTGGTGATGGACACAGGAGAGGAGGGTTGAGGGGCTGAGAGAATAGGGTGAAGGGTTAAAGAAGTACAAATTAATAATTGATAGATGGTCACAGGGATGGGGCGCATTGCATAGGAAATGTAGTTAGCATTAATGTAATGGCTAGGTGGAGAGTTAGAGGAAAGAAAGAGCAATTAAGGAGATTATTTTATAAACTATATAAATGTCTAACCAATATATTCTATATTTGAAATTAATAATAAAATCTAATTTTAAAAAGGAAAAAAAAAAACCCAAAAAATTAATAAAGAAATTAATATTTTAGATAAGATTAAATGTCATATATAGCCAGTCAAAATGTGATTTTTATTATATTTTAAACTGGAATATTTATGAATCACTTCCTAAACTTACTACTCTGTAGTATCTGCTAGTGAAAAAAATTAAAGTACTTACTGACGAATTCTCAAGATAAAAGGGGAGATTTTTTTAAAGAGAGAAATGGACCACAAAATTTGTTAAATATGTAAATAATTATTTACAATGCTGAATAAATGTAGCCAACATGTTGACAGAATTTTAGTGTCAAATGGCCATTGAGGAAGTAAATAATGACTCAAAGAGAAGCTTAAAAAATATGGCACATAGATTCTGGGAAAACATGGAGGAGTGAGAGATGTCCTCAGATCTCTCTCTTTGAAACAACAATAAGGTAAACAACTAAAACTGAACAAAAACCACCCAAACTGCACACAAACACTTCTGAGCATGGAGTCTGCGCATAAGAGCTACCACAGGTCAAAACCCTGGGTGTCAGGAGGTGGACTGGGACAAATAAAGAAGTTGCCTCTCACAGCCACTGGAACTCCTTGCCGGAGGAGGGGGAGGGGTGAAGGTGCAGCGACATCCCTGATCAGCCCTGCCTGGAAGTGCTGGGACTTTTCTATGCAGCCGGTAGCAGGGCTCAGTTATCAGGGCAGAAAGCAGAAAAGTGGGACTGGACTGCAGAGAAACAACAGTTAATTTCTACCAGCCCCAGCTGCAAAACCAAGGCTGAGCTGCAGCCCTCAACCCCCAACCCAGAGGGCCCCTCTCCCCATTCCCTCCAAGACCGATCGCTGTGGAGCCCCAGGGGAATTTGAGTAAATGCTACCAAAACTGTTACTAACACTGACAGGGACTGAAACTGAGAGTAGCAAAGGTGATTAAAATCTACAAGAAAATAAAAGACATTAGGCTTTATACAAAGCAGGGTTCTAAAAGACTTAGACACCACCTATTGGAAATCAAAAGAAAAGCACCTTCTTTGC
>NW_011888790.1:14617993-14619233 GCF_000151845.1 Pteropus vampyrus
CAAGAAAATAAAAGACATTAGGCTTTATACAAAGCAGGGTTCTAAAAGACTTAGACACCACCTATTGGAAATCAAAAGAAAAGCACCTTCTTTGCAGCAGGCTAAAGAGAGACCTTTATATAATAAATCTTTCTAGAAAAACAACAGAATACACTTCTATTAATGCCCAATCAGAGAAATAATCCATTAAACACTATGAACAACCAAGATGACAAGGCATATCAGAAAGAAAGAGAAAAATCTTCAGAAAAATGAGCTTACAGACATAGAAATATGAGACTTAAGTGACAGAGAATTCAGGATGATACTTCTGAAAAATCTCAGTTTCAAAACGAGTCATATCGACAATTTCAGAAATTGCAAAAACAGCTAGATGAGCAGAACAAGGAGATTGAAACTCTCAAAAAGAACCAAATAGAACTTCGGGAAAAAAAAAAAAAAACCACACTGCAAGAGTTGAAAAATGAAATAGCAAGCTTAGGAAATAGAGTCGACCAAATGGAGGAAAGGATCAGTGATATCGAAGACAAAAATCTAGAAATAAATCAGAAAAAAGGAGAGAGAAACCAAAGAATGAAACATAATGGAAGAGAAATATAAGAACTAGCTGATACCATCAGGAGAGGAAACATAAGAATAATGGGCATTATCGAAGGTGAGGAAAAGGAGCAGGGACTAGAAAGCATTTTCAGACAAATAATGGATGAGAATTTCCCAAATCTAAGGAATGAGCTGGAGCTTGGAATTCAAGAAGTCAACAGAACACCCAATTATCTCAACCCAGAAAGGCCTTCACCATGACACATTGTATTAAAGTTATCAAAAATCAATGGCAAAGATAGAATTCTCAGGGCAGCCAGGGAGAAGAATATGGTAACATATAAAAGAAAACCCATTAGATTATCATTGTACTTCTCAGTGCAGACCTTACAAGCCAGAAAGGAATGGAATCAAATATTTAAACTATTAAGTAAAAGGAACTACTAGCCTAGAATAATGTATCCAGCTAAGCTCTCCTTTAGATATGAAGGACAAATTAAGAACTTTCTAGACATACAAAAATTGAGGGAATTCTCCACTATGAAAACTGCACTACAGGAAATTCTAAAAGGAGTCAGCTCACCTAAAACAAAATAACAGCAATGAAAATACATAATTAGGAGTAAAGTGACTATAGGCAAATAGAAGCAGAAGAGTGCAACTCTTACTAAGAATGGGGCATTATATGCTTAAATAATAA
>NW_011888790.1:14619283-14630823 GCF_000151845.1 Pteropus vampyrus
AAGAGAATTGCTATAGCAAGATAGTAATGAACATTCAGCATACATAGAAACAAATTGAAATAACAATGATTGAAAAGGGGAGGATTCATAGATCCAAATTCGCAAAGGGGAAAGGAGATAAGGCATATGCAGAAGAAAATGGACAACTGTATATATAACTATCTTTTTCATATTTGTAATTGTAACCAATTCACCATAGAGTCAGAACTGAAGTATATAATATAAAACAAGAAGAACCAGAGGCAAAAACACACAAAAGCCAACCAAAATAAAGAAAACAGAACCATAAGGACAAGGAAGCAATGGAAACACCGAGCTATAAGAAAGCAAAAGATAAAATGGCTATAAGATGACCTCATATTTCAATAATCACTCTCAATTTAAATGGACTGAACTCACCAATAAAAAGGCACAGAGTTGCAGATTGGATCAAAAAACAAAACCCAACCATCTGCTGCCTCTAGGAGACACATCTCAGCTCCAAAGACAAATATAGATTCAAAGTGAAAGGGTGGAAAACGATACTTTAAGCAAATGACATTCAGAGAAAAGCGGGAGTAGTGGTACTGATATCAGATGAAATAGACTTCAAAATAAAAAAGGTAAAGAAAGACACTGAGGACACCTCATAATGATAAAGGAGATTGTGCACCAAGAAGACATAAAGCTTATTAATATCAATGCTCCCAATCAGGGAGCCCCGAAATATGTAAAGCAACTACTAACAGAACTAAAGGGAAAAACAGACCAAAACACTATCGTAGTAGGAGACCTAAATACCCTACTGTCGGATATGGACGGATGATCCAAACAGAAAATCAATAAAGAAATAACATCCTTAAATGATACATTAGACCAACTGGACAAAACTGACATATACAGAAAGCCTTCCATCCCAAAACAGCTGCTTATATGTTCTTCTCTAGTGCAAATGGAACATTCTCAAGAATTGACCACATCCTGAGACACAGAGATAGCCTCAACAAATATAAGAGGGTTGAAATCATACCAACCATATTCTCTGATCATAATGCTTTCAAAGTAGAGATCGACTGCAAGAAGAAATCAGGAAGAACCACGAATACATGGAGATTAAACAACATGCAGCCGAAGAATAACTGGGTCATGGAAGAAATAAATAGAGAGATCAAGAGACACATAAAAACGAATGATAATGATAGTACAGCATATCAAAACTTTTGGGACATGGCAAAAGTGGTCATAAGAGGAAAGTTTGTATCATTACAGGCCTATCTCCAAAAATAAGAATGAGCCTAAATAAACAACCTAATGCTTCATCTTAAAAAACTGGAAAAGGAAGAACCAATGAGGCCTAAAGTCAGCAGAAGGAAAGAAATCATCAAAATTAGAGCAGAAATAAATGACTTTGAAAATAAAAAACAATAGAAAAAATAAATACAAGAAAGAGCTGGTTTTTTGAGAAGGTTAATAAAATTGACAAACCCTTGGCTAGACTTACTAAAGAAAAAAGAGAAAGGACACAAATATGAAAGAGGGGAAATTACAACTGATAAGGACAGAATGGAAAAACTGGATCTACACTTCATTCACATCTTCATTATGGAGCATCTATTACAGACTAGCTTTTGCCATTATTTATGCATTACTTTTCGAATTTCTAGAAAAAAGGAAGCATATATTGACCAATTCTGCTAACTACTTGGCAACTAACACATAGTAAGTCCACTATATTTGATTGCTGTGAGGGTGACTGTAAGGAAAAGATTCTGATTGATCACTGAGGCAAAGTTAAGTAGTTTGAGTGAGGTCCTATTTATGGTGGGCCTTCAAAACCAGGCCAAATATCTACTCAAGTTTATTAAAAGCGTTAAAATAAGCCTTGAGTAACTAATGAGTTACATAATAAAACTATCCAGTTTTCCTAATGTAAAAGTTCATATAGAATAAGAAATATGCAAGGATTGACAGTACTATTTTAAAAAAAAAATACCGAGAGGAAGCATATACTCTTATTAAAATTTGCCATAAAGAAAACATGGTCAAACCATATAATAAACAAATAGATTGATAGAATTATCTAAAGCCTAGACACAGATGCAAAAGCAAACAATATTTGCCACATTGTGAAAGACTCTGAAGGTCAAGGACTAAAGGCAATCCTTTCAGTAGGCAGAATATTAGCCTTATATCTCATTGTCCACTTTGCCTGCAAAGATAGATGGCTTGAAATAAAGAGCTGTACCAATTATTGGGCGGTGGCTAATGAATATTGGCTAATGATCAGAGACTTGTAAGAAACAGGATTAAAGACTTGTAATTAAGAACATTAGGGAAGAAATACTCAACAAAACACTTCCACTGAAAAGTAGACCATTAATAATCTGATGCATGTGTTCACTAATTTGGATGTAAGTTAGCCTCATTCCAAACAAGCTAGTACTTACTCAATGGGCTCATAAAAAAGGTGAGTGGCCATAGTGACATGGAGATGGAATATGCATGGATATAACACCATGAATTTCTTCATAAGACTGATCTATCCAACACCACTGTCACCCAGTTTTTAAGAAGTGACAACAAACTCTAGTCCTTCAGCCTGCTATCATGCCTCAGTGAAATTAGCCAGCTAGATGGTGGCAGATTGACTACACTGGATCTCTTTCATCATAAAGAAGGCGATAAAACATCCTTATGGAAAAAGAAAGTTATTCTACTTTTGAATTTGCTTTCCTTACTCATCATGCTTCTATTAGAACCACCATCTGTGGACTTACTAAATGCCTTGTGCATCAACATTTTGTCCCACACAACACTACTTCTAATCACCAAATGAAAAAAGATATAGACAAGGGGCTAATGCCCATAGATTTACTGGTCTTATCACCCATAAAATGGTGGAAAGGACTACTGAAGACTCAATTATGCCCCCAGCTAGAGGACAAAATATCAAGATACTGCTATCATAACAACTCTTAGTAACTACTCACCCTATACTTCTAACAGAATTAGATTTGGGATAGAGATTCCTTAGATAGAAGATTTATTCAGGCCTACATCAGATGAAATCTATGTTCCTCATGTAGATCTTACTCAAAGAATGATGAGAATAAAGAAAAACAGTATTTGAGTATCTAATGTGTGTTAGACATACTGTTAGGTCTGTTTTACAGGTGAGAAAATAGGCTAATGAAAGTTAAATTACAAATATGATAAATGCTTGAATGCAGATTGGAATCTAGGTGTATTTTACTTCAAAGCACGTGATTTTCTAGTGTGCAAATCAAGTTGGAAGAAGGCTAAATAATTCCCTCACTGGAGAAAATTTTATAAACATTTAAAAAATACAAAAGTATAATAGATTTTTCATGTATTTCAAAGAACGTATAAGATCTCTCAGAGTTGAAAATGTCATTGTAGCAAAATGTTGAGAAAGATTTTCAGATATATGTTTCATCTTTATCTCATTGTCTGCTTAATCTCTGCTTGTCTTCTCTAAATGTAAGTGCCATGACAAGAATTCTATCTATCTTGTACAATATTATAGCCCTAGCTCCTCAAACGGTACATTGCACTTAACAGATGCTCTTTCTATATCTATTATATGAGTGAATGAACAAAGCAAAACTCTAATGCTTTTCCAGTCAAATATCTCCCACCCTTCCACAGATTCTATCCTCCTACATATTGAAGTTCAAAGAGTAACTAACTAAGGGGCTCTTTGGTGAATAATACACCTAGCTAATGCCAGGTTACAGTTGAAGGACTTCCTGGTTTGAGTAATAACTATATCTCAATATTTAGGAAGATGTATTTGGAATCATTAGAAAACACTGACTATTAAGAGCCTGTGTTCCTAGTACTGACTCTCTCCAGTAAGTGGTGAGATCTTGAGCAGGTAACTTAGCGACCTGAGTTTTGTATTTCGTTATCTGCCAATGAGTATGTTTAAGAAATTGATTTCTCAATCCATCTCTGTAATCTAAATTTCATTGACCCTAAGAATTAGACTGTTGATTGTTTTGTTTGTCAGATGAGTGAGATATTTTCATTTAGCCTATAATTTAACATATGAGCACATTATAGAATAGGACATATCTATTCTCTTTTTAGTTTTTATTTATAGTATATAACAGTAAAAATGAATAATATGAAAATAAAATATGAAAATAGAAACATAATAGAAAATATGGCATGTATTTAATTCCATCAGCTAAGAGAGTTAGATTTTTTTGTCTGATTTTATATTTTAGGTGCATATTTTGCAGTTTTCGTCCCAGAAATAATTCCATATCAAAACTGTTTAAGAAATTCAATTTTCCCTTAAAGATAAATTAAGGAGTATTTACTGCAGAGCAGCAGGAAGCAAGGTCTTTTCTAGAAATCTTAGTGAATAGCATACTGTCTTCACTTCAATAGACAAATAGCTCAATTCCTGTAACTCAATTGCTAAATTGATAACATTTAAATGTACATGGTATTCATTTTTCTTAAATAAATTAAAAATACATAGGCAATCTTTTGTTTTCACTGATTTTACAAAAACCCTGACAACCATGCCAGATGTCGCAGCCCTTCGAACCTGAAGAAGGCTCCCTGGAGTTACTGTCCTTTTCAGCAGTTGTTGCCTAAGACCTGAAGCAGATTGTGCAAGCCTGCATAATCATATGACTTCACTTTTATTAAAGAACTATTGCTACAAAAAATAATCAACTGCCTTTATGAAAAAAAATGTGTAAAATAATGAAAAATTTTAAATGCATGTCAGGGGTATGGTATTATTTGACATCTAGTTCTGAAGTCTTTATTTCAATGTTTTTCCTCACTGAAATGAAAATTACACATTTTATCACTGTGGAACAAAAAAGCTCTATAGCAGCCTGGCAAAGAGGAGAAATGCTTTGACTGGTGCAGGTTGTGTATGTGAAAATTATAAATAAAAATAGAAGATAAGAAAAATTAAATTGTATGAGAAACTTTATTTTATAATTGAATTTGCACACCCCTTTAGGCTACATATTCATCAATTAAGGTTATAAACAATCATGGACGTGAATCTGCTGATGAAGCAGCACATTTATACCTAAGTAGAGAGAGTCACAGCAACTTATTTCACTGTGCCTAACAGTGGCTAACTGTAGTAGACACTGTTAATTCTCTGCTGACATCCATCTTTCCCCTCTCCATTGCTGACGGGATCATGATTTTATTTACAGAAGCAATGTGGTATCCTAGTGATGGATCGTGCTTAGCTATCATGACAATATTTTTCTCTGATTTCTTAACCTCCTCTAAAGTTAAAATGGCTATGGGATCTGGTTCTGGCAAAAAAAGACTTAAAAAAAATTCTGCTGACAGAGTTTCTGGGAAAATTTTCCTTTCATGATAACAAAGGGCGTATGTACCTAACCTTTTCCCTTTTCCCTGTAGTTATTATCCTGCATCATTTTGTGTTTAAGAAGGAGCAATAATGAGATTTCCCAAAGAACTACAAAGACACTGGTCCTTACATCACTGAGTTCCTGAACTAACTGTAGCCACCACCATCTACTTCCAGGAGTCTGTTTGTGGAAAAACATAACTAGGCATTTACCACTGCAAACTGGATTTTCTACTACTTGCAGCCAAATAACTTCTTAATTGATATGCCAGCTGTTAGAATTGCATCCCAATTCTTAACCATTCTTATTAACAAACAAGCATCTCTTGCCTGGATCAGCCATCTAATCAGTCTTATTGCCTCTAATTTAATCTATTTGCCATCAGATAATTTTTCTATAATCCAAAACTCATCCCATTCTCTTTAAGACATTTTAGTGGCTCATTGATTCTGTTAAGCTAAAATTTAAAAGCTTTTTTACAACTTGAATGACTGGCCCATAATCACCTCTCTAGCTTCCTTTATTTATTAATTTAAAGGTTATATTAATTCTTCGTATATTTATTAAGGATCTAGTACATATGAGACCAACATGAGGTAGTTTGGGACCTACTTTTATGTAGTCTCTTTTTTATTACAATTTATTCTTTGAATGGCCACAAGTATGAACCTTGCCATCAGATAATTTTTCTATAAATTATCTGGATCCCATATCAGAAGTCTTAATCAACCAGTTGCTCAGGATCTAGTCTTAACTCATTATGTGTAGAAAATAATGCAAAATGAATTCCTGGTCTATGTCATGAAAGTCAAAATAAATTCAAAAGTAATTTAAAAAGTGTATTTCTTTTGTATTAAATTTATTGGGGTGACATTAGTTAATAAAATTATATAGGTTTTAAGTGTACAACTCAATAACATATCGTCTGCATATTGTATTCTGTGTTCACCACCCAAAGTCGAATCTTTGTCACTATATATTTGACCCCCTTTATCCTTATCTACCTGCCCGCTGGTTTCTTTCTCTCTTGTAATCACTAAACTGTTGTCTATGTTTATGAGTTTTTGTTTGTTTTTCTTGTTCATTTTGTTGCTTTCAGTTTTAATCCCACATATGAGTGAAATCATATGGGCTTCAACTTTTTCTGTCTGACCTATTTTGCTTAGCATAATAATGTCAAGTATTTCCATAACATACAAGGATACTGATATTGAATCTGTGGCTCATCAAAATTATACAAGTGAGCATTGAGTGCCAATGAAATCTTCATTCTCAGATTTTTTTACTTGATTCTTTATTTCCCTATGAGAAACCAATAGCTCGCATGTAGAATTATCCAGTTATTCACTTACTTAACTAGCTATAAATATAAGTTACTAAACTTGGTCAGTAAATATGGCTGCTTTTAGAACTGATATTAGTAAAGCCATAGGACAAATGTATAAACATGTCACCAACAACTCACTCAGTTGCAAGGAACCAATTACGAATTCATTTTGGTATTAATTGAAGCAAACAAGTCATTGAAATGCACATTGGTAATGCCTCCACTAACATTAAGCAGTCACAAAATGATATTCATATCTAAAACCAATCAACGTATAAGATAAAACAAAATAACCCAAACTGACATTTACATGTATGTTTTCAGCAATTTAAACCTGCTTTATCTACATTCTTATACTTCAGACAATAACATTCTACATACTGTAACTTGAAAATTATTTTTCTCTCATAAATTTTATGCCTATAGAAATTTTTCTAAAATACATTCTCAATATAATAAGTGCACGTCAGCTATATGTAGAGAAAAAAAATTAAGTCTATACTGTCTTATAGAAACATGTAGATTATTAAGCTAATGTGTATTAAAATTCATTTTGGACACAAAAGGATAAAATCTACTTCTGTTCAGCAACTTTATTCATGAACAAATATGTAGTGAGCATCCGAAACAAGACCTATAAACATCATACCGGGTCTTATATTGCATGGTGCTTTGCAGCTGTGAAAGCTTTGTTTGCACTTGCTTTTCATTTTATCCTTAACAACAAATCTGTCAATATAGATATTTTTCTCCCTTTAGAATGGATTGATTCCCCGCACATTTCAAAAGAGGTTCCAATTAAACTGAAAAAAAAAAATAGCATCCCTACATTATGAATTTATCTTTGATGTTTTTATTTAGCAGCTTTGTATAATGTAAATTCAGTCATTGGAGTCAACCAGACCCATATTTGAATTCTGGTTATAAAATATTTTAGCTGCATGATGTCATCTAATTTGTCTAAGTAAAAAGGGGTTTGCCAAGGTTTGTTGACATGGTTGACAAGATTAAACAGGTTGTCAATCACAAGACCTGAAAATATAGCAAGCACTCAGTATGCTCCCCAACAATCCCTCTTTCATTTCCTCCCTCCTTCCCTTTCTTCCTTAAACACATGCCCATGGGTTTAAGAAACAGGAAGATTGAAAAAATAAAATTACAAGTATTTTCTACTTCATGAAGAAAAATGGCAAGTCTCTGTAAGTTTTCCTGAGTTCACCTTAAGAATAGATTTCAGTTACTGAAAATTCATTGTGCTGAACCCCTAGCCTAGTTTGTAAAACCAAAAGACAAAATTGAAAATTTACAGATATCTTAATTATATATTGCTATGTAACAATATATCCTCAAAATTAGCAGCTTAATTTTATAAACATGTATTATTTCAACAGTTTATGAGGGTCAGGAATTCAGGCAGGGCTTAGCTGAGTGGTTCTAGCTCAGTCTCTCATGAGGTTGCAGTTAAGTAAAATAGGCTGTAGTCCTCTGAAAGGGCTGAGAATCCATTTTCAAGTTTACCCATGTGACTCTGATGGAGGCTTTACTTCACCTGTGGGCCTCTCCATAGAGCTACTCACTCACATAACTCTCCCTAAAGCCAGTGGTTCAAGAAAGAGAGAGGTCCAAAGACAGAAGCTGCAGTCTTTTACACCTAATATTGGAAATGACATGTCATCTCTTCTGCTAACTGCTATTGGCCACACATACAGCTTGGTACAATGTGGCAGAAGATTACACAGAGGTGTGACTACAAAGAGGCAGAAACATTAGATGCTGGCTTGAAGGCTGGCTACGGAAGAATGACTGCCATTATGTACCTATGGAGCTGAGCCTTACTTGCCCCAGTGTCCCAGATAAGATGTGCTGAGCAAGCAGGAAATTTTAGAGGCATGGATTTTATTTTAACTTAATATTATACTGCAAAACCAGCAGAGATATCTGAAAGCTTCACTGTTGCAGGGTTGAAAAGGCAGAATAGCACAAAATGTCATTTTAGCACCATGCCTCTCACATGTTACCAATTAAGTAAATATTTAAGCAAGCTTCTCGCACTGCCTCATCTCTGTTTAAGTCTAGATGATCTTCAGGATTCTCCAGTTTAGTCATATTTATCCTCTAGAATAAACATCCCTTCTACAGAATTCACCTCAGTTGTACAGAAAGATTTCCAAACAATCTATGGAATTTTCATTTCAATGATATAACTCGATGGAACTCTAGTTGATATTTTAAAATAATGTTATATTTATATTCTGGTTCAAATAATTGAGAGTAATGAGCATAAACCAATGGGCACATAATAGGCATAATACTTACTGATCAAATAAATACACTTTTTCTGCTTTTTATGTAAAATGACAAAAGAAAATATGATAATGTGTTAGATATATTTGTTAATACTGCAAAGTGGACCCTCTAAAGAAAACTAAAGATCCATAAATATGTACATAAATTTTTAAAGATGCACATACAGAAGAAGCAAAATGTTGCTGCCAGACTAGAAACTTGTATTTCCAAATAACTATAATTTAAAGAAGAAATGAATGTTTTGTTTCTTTTTAAAAGGTCAGTAAGTATTCATAAAAATAACAAAAACTTCTTTTCTCTATTATAGTATATGTATCTAGTTTCAGTGAAAGTTATATCAGGGCTCAAAAGCTAAAATTAGAGTAATTTAAAACCAATTCAAAGATGCTATGAACTACCTCTTTTTCAATCTTGTATCATAGATACTTCTATACTATAATTTATAATTCATGATTCTGGAAAGAAAATTAAAAAGTAACTTTGAGAAATCATTTTAAAGGAAATTATAAACTGGCAACTTATTCAAAGATATGATTGACGAATTTAAATATTCACAAATTTCTCTGAACTTTATTACTTTAAGTTATAATAATCTATACTTTAATAATGATCTGAACTATTCAAACAGAATGAATAAAACTTTACAAAGGTGGTTAATAGATTCTTGGAAATATTATTTTATAATATTATTGCATTAAAAAATGTAGAGTGCAGGGAGGTTTAAGAGAGATGTTGGTAGGTGATGGTTAAACAATGCTCTTCCAACTGCTGGACATTTATTCCAAAAAGTAAGGCATTTTTTTAGAAAATAATTGTTAGCAACAATTTAAATGAAGAAGACAATTAAGTTTCTCATATTTTATAACACTATAAACATAAAACAAAAGACAAACTTCTTCAAGTTTATTCACTCATTTACTCTGCTTTCCCCCTGACTTATACCAGCCATCACCACTTAACCTATTATGTATTTATTATTTTCTTGCTATATTGTCCATATCTACCCACTAGAATATGAACTACACAAGAGGAAGAATCTATAGTATACATTATTTAATACCCAGATCTTAGAAGAGTCTCAAGTCTGCATTTGGTGCTTTATAAATATTTATTAGGTAAATGAATGGTTATCATGCCATGCACTGAAGCAGGTGCCAAAGATGCAGTAATAAACAATATAGACACGGTCTCTATCATGACAGAGCTTATACTTTACTGAAGGTACAGACAAGTAGACAATTACAAGAACCAATATCACAGATACTGTGAGAAAGGGGACAAAGCAGATGCATCAATTCTGAAATTAGAGGAAGGCTTTCTGAAATCAAAACTCAGAGCTAAAAGATGTTTGGAGATTAGCCAAGGTTTTGAAAAGTAGGAAGAAAAGAAAAAAAAACTGTTCAACATGTGTGAACTATATGATCAATGACCCAGAGATGAAAGAAAGAATGACCTAAAAGAAATTCTGTACAATCCTATTACAGAGTTTAAATGGAAGAGGAGAGAGGTATCAGTTAAGATTTTTTCAGCAGATGCTTTCAGCACCAAATAACAGGAAAATCACCTCTAAATCTTGAGCTGAATGTGCAAATAAACAATTAAACTAGGACCCAGTTTATTCTTTTCTTTTCTTAGGTCCAACTCCACACCACTGATTTCATTCATGGCACCCAATACCTGCATTGATAGTCTCAGAGTGTCTATCAGCAGGTCTCTCTCACACCTAATTGTTTCTCCTGCATACCTAGCATAGGAAAAAAATAGCATAGAGAAGATGAAATTCTGAGATTCTGAGATTCTGAGATTCACTTTGGTTAGGTCAATTTAGGTCACATGAAAGCTAGGTATTGGAATGGACTTACGGGCCTCACCCAGGTATCCTACTCAATCCCTGGAGCCTAGATGAAATCAATATCTTGAAACTATAGGGAACCGGTAGAAACCAGGGACTCTTCGTAATGGGGAAAGGAAAATTAAATTCAAGGCACCTGAACTGTTGTGTTTGCCTTGTAACTTTAGATTGTATCATAAAAGCAACTAAGAGCCATTGAATTGAGCAATGAAAGAACCCACTCAGATTTCCATGTGGAAGTATCACTTTGTAATGTGAAGAACAGTGAACAGAATCAAGATTAGAAACTAGTGAGAAGGTTCTTGCAAAGTGCTATCATTAGAGATAGACTGACAATACAAGATTCAAGAAATATTCAACAGGACAGACATTGGAGAAGATTTGGATTTAAGAGATGAAGGAGAGAGCAAAGTCAAGGATGATCCCCATGTAGTATGATTGCTCAAGAGGACATGTATGGAGGTACCATAGCATCCAAAAGGAATTACATTTTGTGATGGGAAATGATGAGTTGGTTTTCTGGCTGTGAGTTTGACATGCCTGCAGGGTATAAGCTTGAGAACTGAGAAGCTGTCTCAGTTCTCAGGATTTTGCCATATTGAGTGATGTTTAGATGTTATGTAATTCTATAATAGTAGCAAAAATGTAAAATTAGATATAACATTTACTAATTATTAGCAAAAGACCCATTTCC
>NW_011888790.1:14632068-14675162 GCF_000151845.1 Pteropus vampyrus
GCCACTCTTCCAGGATTTCTAAGTAAGGAAAACAGCAGGGAATTTTTTAAAGCTTTATTGTTCAAATGATGGTTTTAAATTAGTAGAGAATTACCACATTTACTAATTATTAGCAAAAGACCCATTTCCTTTTTGTGCTTAAGTTTTTGCTCTATAATTGCTAAATCCTCATGCTAGTTGCCAAATCCAAATGTTAGTAGGAAAAATGAAGAGACTAGGAGCATATAATAAATCATCTGTGTTTTCTTTTTACAAGAAACATAAATGCATATTAAATACCACCTGCTATGATGATATGAAAGTAAAATAGAATGAGAATTTAAAATACTCTGCTCAGTAAACAGAGGAGCAAGCACTGGCTTACATAATAGCAAGGTGAATTAATGACACATGCAAAGACAAAGTATAGCAAGATTTTTTTAAACTCTCAAGGTGAAAACATATCATTATTGAAACATGGACACCTTAGGTGCCTATTAAAAGAGGAACATTTTTGTATGAGACAGTATCTACCTGAAACTTCACTAGGCAGTAAGATTTGCAGCTGCAGTATGGAACTGATTCAGCAGCAGATGTGAGGCAAAATTCTTTGTTTTCAAATTTGCTAGAGGGATGTAACCTCATTAGAGAAGAACCTGAAACTAGGTTATACAATAGTGAAGTAGACAAATACCATAGCTAAACTGTACTGCATAATAAATCGATGATAATTTCAGGGTGGAAGAGAGCAGAAAAAAAAAAAAAAAAAAAAGGAGAGAAGTGAGGAAGACGAAGAGAACCAGGAGGAGGATGAGGAGGAAGAGAAGAGGTGAACGAGATGGAGAATGAGGCAGTGGAAGGGCGTGGGAGGAGTGCTATAGACGGGGGAGGGAAGGAGTGGAAGGGAAGGGGAAAGGGAGGAGAGAGAGAGAGAGGAAGAGACAGAGAAGAAGGTTGGGGGTAGAAAGAGAATGAAGGAGGGAAGAGAGGGAAGGGGAGAGAAAGAGAGAGAGAGTGAGAGAAGACAATAAAGTAACCAAAGAGAACTTTCTCATGGCTAAAGGATATGTTTTAGAACAGAGAGTACTTAATATTCAATTCTAAACTGTTTCCATTCATATAATATTAAAACCCGCATTTTCAGGAAAGGCTGATACACTGACATGTCTTCACGTGGTGGTGTTGAGAATAAGAAAGGAGGAGTAACAAGAAATGTGGTTATCCCTACAGTTACTCCTTCTATCAATTCTTAACCATCTTCTCAAGAGGAAAGACAGGTGTTCCAGGTTCCATGTGTCATGGCAGATTTCCTCGGGATTCAGTTTTATTCTAAATGTATTCAGTGATATAATGTTTACATAACATTATTTTTTCATGTATTTAATGAATACAACCTGAGCAAACTGAATAGCTGTGCATGGCATAAATGAGAGTATTTCAGTGAAGCAGC
Organism: Pteropus vampyrus; assembly: GCF_000151845.1. Classification (NCBI taxonomy): domain Eukaryota; kingdom Metazoa; phylum Chordata; class Mammalia; order Chiroptera; family Pteropodidae; genus Pteropus; species Pteropus vampyrus. The sequence continues at coordinate 14,633,498 of NW_011888790.1, forward strand.
TCCAGTGTAGAACTGACCTAAGAGTAACTGTGACATAGATACACAAATAGTAGGTGAACCTAACTACATTGATGGCAAATGAACTTAAGTGAGGCAAACAATATCTTTGTTACACTAGAATAAATCTGTACAAAATATACAAATTTTAAGGGCCATTTTTCTCAACATCCATCAATATTATGACTTTTAAGGACATAGGACTGAGGTTCTAATCCTAGCTCTGATGCAATATGTATGATTTTGAGTGAGGCACGGGATACAGTCAGAGCACAGCCCCTCACCTGTAACTTGAGGGCTTTGATTAGGTGATTGCTCAAGTTCCTTCACAGCCCAAATAGCTTATAGTTCTAATGCCAATTATAGTATTGCCTTTTCCTAATGGTTGGCATTTCTATGATCATTATGTTTTCTTAAAGGATTTCTATTGTCTTTTTAAAAAATAAGACAAAATTGAATATAAGATGTGCCAACTCATTAATGACATTTTTAAAAGCTATGCTATTTTTTTTTTTTTTAGAAAAGACAGTCCAAATAAGCACTATTGAAAACAGTGATCTTTAAAGTCAGTCTTTTGCTATCATCCTTCTTATTCATGGGATTTCTATACCTTCCCAAATATGAATTTCCTGTTAGAAAAGTGAAAAATATAATTCTTTCTAAATGCCATGATAGGTCCCATTATGATAAAGCTTCATTATAAAATCACTTTCAGGAAATTTACTAATTTACTTATTCAAAAATATATATAGCATATAATTATCAGGATTAGAGCTGGTTTTTTTTTAGCATGATACAAAACATAACACACTTCCTCTCTCTAGCTCATAAATAGCTCATAAATAAGATCTGAACATCAAATGAGCGCAAGTGAACTAGTCAATTAGTGATATTATAACCAGTTACAATTTAAATAATAAAAAGCATGCAGTGTGAAGCAATTGGCAATTGAAAACGTTTTGAATGTGGAGGCTTGCAGTTATCAGAATTCAACTGCAACAAGAAAAGCAGGCAGAAAAAAACCTAAAGCACACCCTTCCTCACTCTTTGAGCATCTATTGCCTTTGCTGATCATTCAGTGCATATAAAATTGCTATTTTTCACAGGTCTAATGGTGAGACTCAATAGAAAAAAATCCCATTTGCCAAAAAATGCTCTCCGTTTTAGATTAATGAAATCTAAAAGTGATTATAACAATCAAAAGCATAGGGGCCATTGCCACTCTTCCAGGATTTCTAAGTAAGGAAAACAGCAGGGAATTTTTTAAAGCTTTATTGTTCAAATGATGGTTTTAAATTAGTAGAGAATTACCTATTTGTCATCAGCAATCAAGGGAATTACAGCTGTTGTCACTTATGCTCTTTTTATGGTGCAACTCATCTATTTTTTTTCCTTTTTTCCTTAGAGAAGGAAACAAAGTAGTTTCTCTAATATCAATCAATGTGATAGCATGATGTTAATGTTCAATTTGAATCTTTGTGATACATTAAAGAAAATCATGACATCCTCTGGTGAGGACAGTTTTGTATTTACTATAATTGAAGTTGACATCAACTTCATGGGTAGCTGAAACTACGGTGGAAATGATCAGACTCCTGAATTTACGTCAGATCAAAATGAAAGAGATATCCTAACGTAGGCATATGTAAGGTGAGAAACATGTCAGTGTTTTAATATATTAATGACATTTTAAAAGCCAAAAAAAAAATTAAAGAGTACACATTTTGATTATTTTAACCCCAAATTCAAATAAGATTATATAGACTTCCTTTTATTCTCCTCCAGAGTATGCTAAACCTCTGCAGAATATTACTAGCTTCTAGCTAGCTTCTAGCTAGCTCCTAGCTACATTTTCTCAAATAATCATTATTTAAAGAGAAAATACGCCAGAGACTGAGGGTTTTATGTATGTATAGAAGAATAATCTTAGCCCTCAAAGAGTTTCCAAGGAAAGCTACAAATATGAATGAGTTTCAGAATATTTTTTATTAATATGAATTAGAGAGTTCTACAGATGAATTAAATATCCAACATTTTTCTGCTTGTTATAGAGTACGCACAATTTAAAAATAAAAGAAAAACTAGCATTTTTATACTTGCTTCAAAATATTTAACTTATGCTTTCTTAATCTTTGGGACTTTGAGAGTGTTATTTTTAAGTAGATAAGAAAATGGAAATAACCACAAGGAAATTAACCCCTCTAAATTCACTTCTTACCCCTTCTAGCGGGAGGTCTCTAAAACCAAACCTACACCCAGATTTTTCTCAGAATCTTCAAGGCCTCTACACACTTAGCTAAGATTAAAAACAAAAACAACAACAAACAAAATAAACAAACAGAAAAACCAGGAATTTCTATATTGCCCTTGATAAGCTCTAAGGCCAGAGTACCACCAATATAATCATTAGCTTTATTTCCATAAAATCAACTGAGTTCTACAGAAATTTATTAAGTACCTACTGTGTATTGACACTAACGTAAATACTGGTGCCTGGAACCCCAGAAGTTTCATTCTTTGGGACAAAAAAAACAGGAGACGAAATCTATATATTCTCCTGCCGACCCATGAGAATAAACCAGGGCAACATGTACCATTTCTGAAATTAATTTTAAAAGTCATGATAGAGTTATAAATCATAAACTAAATAATGAATTAAAGCTCTACTAGCAGAAAAACTTTTTTTTATTTATGTATTGATTAATTAACTTATTCATCCATTTGTTCAATAAATATGTATTAAGTATACTTCTGTGCCAGATACTGTGCTAAGCACTTTACATAACTTATCACAGTAATATTTTGAAAATCTTATGAGAAAGGTATTATAATAGATACTTTACATTTAAGGTATGGGGACTCAAAATTTTGTCATGATTACCTTAATCTTTCATGTGTGTGGCTTTCAAGTTCCAATGCATTCATTCTTCAAGAATTTATTAAGTGTTTGGTCTGCAGGAAACCATCAGGAAAACAGACCCATTCCTGCCCTCTTGGAACTCGTAAGTGACACCAATAACTCCCTTAAGTCCAGGCATAACTGCCTACCCCAGGCTCTGCTCTTCGAGGGGTTCTAGACATTGAAAGGCCAGCCTTCCTTGAAACTGCAGTATCTGAGGATGCCGATAAGCATATTTTCTTCCTTATGCTCCTCACTACTGGCACCAGGGCCTTACTACCCTACCATGTGTGAGAGAGTCCTCTGAGGTAGTTGCACATAGCTCATTTGAAGGTTTTCAAGACTCTTATTCCACAAAGCCAAAGGACCCTTTTGATCAATGCCCTCTTTTGCCTCTCGTATGTGTGGAAATGAGTAATGTAACACTCTCCCAGGTCAGTCTTAATTATATTGAACAAAATGACAGCCATTCTTACTCCTATTTGGAAAAATTTGTGTTTTCGACCATGGTTCATTATAATCTGCTGACTTTGAATGGGACAGCTTAGTACAATTATTTGGTTATATATTGAAAATCACTAGTCATATATTCATTGATCTTTGAAAGTCTAAAAGACACTAAAGTCTGTCATCATTGCACCTCAGATGCAGTATGGCTTCTGATGTATTATCTTGGGCAGGGTATTACAGTTTTAGGGGCATCTGGCTTTCCCTCACACGGAAACAGTATGACGGTTCTTTCAGATGCTAAGTATATTCTTATCAGACAGTCAGGAAATTTGCAAATAGCCACAACAGGTGAGCCATGAACCCCTTAAAACCACAGTGGGAGATACTTAAGCTATCAGTAGGCCTCCATCAGCCCCAAATCTAACAAGATTCCTTGATGGTATTTTTGAATTGAATTCCTGATTTCAGTATAAGTTTGAATCCAACAGTCTTCAAAAGGTTTGGAAAATTTTTTTCTCAATGTGCAGTTACTCTGGTAAATGACGGTAGAATCTTTGGAAGGGAATAATTGAGAGAATCACTATCGTATACCTTTGGGTTTCGGTGGAGTCCTTCTTCAAGAGAACCTGGTCTATTCTTCAATTGATGGGCTCTAGGTCTGAAAAATGGCTCACATCTGGAAAAATGAATGAATGATAATAGTTTTCCATCGAAGCGGGTAATATCAGCCATTTGCTTATCTACTTTAATCTACCTAGTCCTTAGGAATACCCAGGTTGACTAGCTATTGGCATAGATCTTTCTGGGTCCATATATACTTGGGGAAATTTGGTCTACTCCTCATTATGTTACTATCACCCACTTTGTCTCCAGTGTTCAGGTACTGCCCTTGGCTCCTGCTCTTCCAGTAAGCTACTGTCTTATTGACTCTAGAGAACTTGCTTTTCAACAGTATTTTCTACCATCAATCCTGCCCACTACAGAATAGCCACCACTATGCTTTTCAGTGTTACAAATGAAAAGTACCTTATAGCACCTTCTATAGCACATTCCTTACTCTTTTCCCAAGGAGTGGTTTTCTGATTCACTCTGGGAAGCATGTCATCTGTTGGGTACTGAGTTCTTACAGTATTCACTAAAATTCACTAGTAATCCTCTAGAAAGGCATATCCTGCACCTCCACCTCATTTTATAGGTACCATCATTTTTTCCAAACTTCTAAGATCTATCCTAGCATCATAATAAGATAGATTACAGGTTCTTTTCCTAAGAACTTGAAGCATGGGAAATAGAATAGTGCTATTCTATAAATAAACTCTCTCTTATCCATTGTTACATTAAATACACAATATGGTTTATATAATATGGTATAATCCAGCTTTGGTGCCTTTTTAGAACAGTTTTAGATTTACAAAAAAAATTGCAAAACTAATACAGAGAGTTCCCATATACCCCAAATCTACTTTTTCCTGTTATAAACATTGGTATCATTTGTTATTGTTAATGAAAAATATTGAAACATTATTGTTAACGAAAGTCTATACTTTATTTAGATTTCCTTAGTTATTATCTGATGCCCTTTTTCTGCTCTAAAGTCCTATCCAGTATCCTATATGTCCTTTAGTCATTAGGTCTTCTTAAGTTCCTCTTGACTATGACAGTTTCTCAGACTCTCCTTGTCAGGCTTGATGACCTTGACAGACTTGAAGATTGCTGATACTTCAAGGTATTTTGTTGAATGGTCCTCCATTGGGATTTGTCTCTATATTTTTATCATAATTAGACTGTAGTTATGTGCTGTGGGAAAAGGACCACAGGAATAAAGTGTCATCTTCATCACATCGTATCAAGGGTGGATACTATCAACATGACTTATCACTGTCAATATTGACTTTGGTCACCTGGATAAGGTAATATTTGTCAGGTTTCACCACTGTAAATTTACTTTTCTCATACCCTTTTCTATACTGTACTCTTTAGAATGAAGTCACTGTATGTAGCTCATACTAAGGACAAGTTATTGATATAAATTATTTAGAATTATTCTGTATGGGATATTTGTTTCTACTCCCTCATTTATGAATTTATCCAATCATTTATTTATATCAATATGGACTCATGTATATTTATTTTATGTTATGTTACAACCTAATACTACTTAATTTTGTTGCTTAAATTTTTTCATCTTTGGCCATTGGGAGAATTTTCAGTTGGTTCTTGTACCCCTTTGACATTTATCCCTCAATGTGGTTTGCCCTTTCTTACTTTCTGGCACAATAAGACGCTACGGACTCATCTTATATATTTTTCTGCTCAAGTCCTAGAATCAGACATTTCCCTAAGTAGACCTTTTTTCTTTTATTGGCGAATGATATTAGAAAACAAGATCTGGGTGCTAGGTGTGCTCATTACTATTGGTACCATATATATACTATCTGTATTTGTATTAAGCTAAACATGAGTTCATATTAATATGTTCAACTCTAATCATTGCTACATAGAACATTCTGGCCAATTCTCCCATGCTTAACTGTAAACTCATACTCCAACAATGAGAAACCTGGCTCCCAGAGATGCTGCTTTTTACAATCTCTGTAAAGATAACCAACTGATACAGCTCTAAGCCCTGCATTGTAAACTATACACACCTACACTATATACTATACCATACAATCTACACAGCTCTCAGCTCAAAGCTCACTGTTCTATACAATTTTCTGTGATGTTAGTATGGAATTATGCAAATTAGATTTCTTAGACTCTTTGTCAGCTGGATTACTGTTAGGTTCTGCCATGGAGAGCAATACAAAAGAATTATAAAATGTGTGGAGGAGAGAAGGGCCTTACATCACATTTTATTCACTTTCCATCATCGTTGCTTCAACAGCAGCAAATTGTTAGCTCTAGCCTATACCTTCTTCTTTCACTTCCAGCATTAGCCTCACCCCATCCACTCAGAGGTTTGGTTATAAACCTGAATCTGTTCTTTTTATGCAATGGGAGTTTCAGCTATGCCTCCTTTACTTATCTTTTGCACTACATGCTCCTTAGGCTGTCCAAGTATCCAACAATAACATTTGTGGTCTGAGCACCTGTCAGGTTATGATACTTTCACAAAGATCTACACCAGTTGAGCAGAGATTCCCCAAAGAAGTTCAACTCTAGCCCCATTGGGAGCCTTCTCCAATCTCCTATGATCTGACAACACCATCTCTCCTCTTTTGTTTTCTCAGCCCTAGAGGTGGTAGCTGCTACCCACCATTATTAATCTTTGGATGGTTTCAGCAACCTCTCTTTTGCTTTCATCATTATTTTATTTGCCTTTCTTCATTTTTATCCTATTCTCCATATTAAATTTACTCTATTTAAAATACATATTGGTTTTCCTCAATGGATTGTGACACTCTCTCTCCCTGCTTTGTTATCTATAAATTACAGATTTTAATAGTGCCTACCATAAAATGTTTTTATAAAGATTAACAGTTAATATATGCAAATCAGTGTGTGCAATGTCTGACACTTAAAAGGAGTTCAGTAAATATTGGCTATTATTTTTCTCATAAACTACTCCAGTGGAATGGAATTTAAAAGCAATCTCCCTAACAGAAGACCAATGTTTCAATATGGAATCTTGAGCCTGGCTATTTTCATGATTGGCACTAGTTTCTCTCATGACCACTTTTTTTTTTTTTGACATATATCCAGGTCTATATCAAACTAGTACATACTAAATAGTTTTTGAATGCTTGTGCATTAATTGGCAAATAGCCCCAGCACCTTCTGAGTAACTTCTCTCTCCTCCAGCAAATTTAGCCCCTTTCCAGAACTCTTTGGAATTTCCCAATAGATAGCAATAAAAAATCAGATGCCTCCAGGATCCTGTTACAATATTAGAGTCAATATCTGTCCTAACTGGCTTATGTACAAGCCAAACATAAATATTTCACGTAGGTGTATTGTCTTTCCCCAATGAAAAATATAGCTGAGGTTAACATTTTTGAGGTGCTCACTGTGTGCCATGAAGAGTATTGACTATTTTTATTCTCTCTTTTGTATTTTAGCTGAGAAAACTCAGACATACAGAGATTTTATAACTTGCCCGAGGTCACACAGCTATTAAATGGTTGAGCCAGGATTTATTTCAGGCAGTTTGACTCCAGAGTCTGGGTTCTTGATTGAGAGTTTATACCAATCTGGGAACATGAGGTAAGTTTAGCTGAAGCAGAGCAAAAAGGGATATAAGAAATTAAAGTTTTACCTGGATATAGATTCAGGAGGACAGGCTACATGAAGGATAAAAGTCAATCCCAATATATGAAGGATTAAAACTAAGGTTAAGAGCTTCTGATTAAATTATAGTACTGGGTTATTTAAAATAAACTGGTTTCATTCAATGAAGATGCTTAAATTCTTTGTCATTCTGTAGCTATTCTGTGAATCTTTGTCAAAATTTACTAAAGTTGAAAGAATATGGCTACTTTATGCTGATCTGAATCCTATAATTGTCTACTGCTTTCTCATCATGTAACCTTATAATAAAACAGAGTGTGCTCTTAGAAAAAGGATGATCTTTGGAGTCAGACTTGGATTCAAATGCCATCTCTACCTTTCATTAATGTGTGACATTAGGCCAATCTGAATTTGGAGGTCTCCATTTCTAATAAATTAAAAAATGACTAAATCTCTTCCACAACTACTTATAAGATTAAATTACATCATTCATTTACAGTATCTAGCCTTTATAACGGACTTTATGATTACAAATTCTTCATTCTGCCTTAGATTTCATGTTTCTCTCCTTTCTCCTCTTAGGTTTCATAATTAGGTTTTTCATATGTTTTTGGTTTCTAACATTACACACTTACTAAGTAGGTCCATTTGTGTGCTGACAGTATTAATTATCAAATATGACTTGCTAAATAAGCTTAGTATTTGGGAACTGAAAGCTAAATTTCTAACAAATTAAAAGTTGTCTATTCTAGAATTTTAATAGAAACAAAGTCTCCCTTTAAAAATTCCCTAAACCTTGCCATTATAAAAGATTAGGATATAAGTTTCCACTTTCTGAACACATATTCCTATAGGTGCCTGACAGAAACAAATATATTTAATTGAGGCTCCATAGAATTTCCACAGATAATCATATGCATAATATATAAATCTCCATACTATAGGAAGAAACAGAATACTATGAATGAGAGTCAGTGGAAGCAACCTATGTGGTAGACTCCTGAGAATTTCAGATGCTGGAATTATTATTTTAAAATTATTAAACAGATATTTAAAATAATTATACAGATAAAATTGAAAATATCAGAAAGAAATCTATAGAAAAAAAGACCAAGCAACTTTAGAAATAATCCAAAGAACTTATATAAATTGATAATGTAGTCATCGAAATAAAAATAAACCTCAATAGCTTGGTCAAATAGTGGACGAGACATTGCTCAAGAGATAATTAGTAAAATGGAAGTTAGAACTAAAGAAATTATCTCAAACATAGCAGGCAGAAATAAAGAAAAGTTTTGTAAAAAGAAGATTAAGGACTCTAAAAGATAGAGTAAAGGTATAAAATGAAAAAAAGTAGAGGGAGTGGTGGAGAGGTAAATTTTCAAGAAAAAACAATGACTAACAAATTTATATAATCGATAAAGGATACCAAATACCAGCAATCGATAAATATAAAAACAATTCAGTGAAAATGAAACAAACCAAACCCACATTTTGATATATCAAAATAAAACTGCAGAATTCTAAAGACAAGGAGAAGCAACCAAAGGGAAAAGACAAACTACCAACAAATAATAATAATTCGTAGATGACAAAACTCTCAACAGCAACAAAAACATTCATAAGAAAATAAAATAATTAAATTAGAATTTTTACCTAGCTAAAACTATCGTCTAAGAATGAACATGAAATAGAGACATTTTTAGACACACAGAACTGAGGAAATTTACCTTCAACAGACCCTCACTGGAGGAAATTATCTTAAGCAATGCATTTCGGGAAGCAGAAAATTGATCCCACAAACAGGCAGAGATGCAAGGAAGAGTGCATCTCTGGAGCCAGCTCTGATCTATAGCAGGTATTCAAAAATCACTTCTTAGAAAAATGAATATGTTATTTTTATTTACAATTTGAAATAAAAAATGATTATCAAAGTATAAATTATTCAGAACAAGAAGAACATGGCACAATTTAAAAAGAATTATCAAATTCTGAAATAAAAAGACTACACATCAGAACAGAGAACTTTTTTTTTAACTCTGGTTTTCAGTTCCTTAATGTAGAGAAACTAGGGTTTGATATCAGAACTTGTAATATTTCTTCTTTGTATTTTTGTTTTGTACACACAATAAAAAGGGCCTTCAGATACTGTTAATCTTCCCTTATCTTTTTAAAAATATTATCTGGCCACTGTTTGTGGCAGAGTCCTATCTTCTGGAAGTCAACATTAATTTATAACATCCTGATGAGTATTCATAGTTAGTAGCCATTAATAATAAACATTTGAATTAGAATTATGGGAAGTTTCAATGTATGCTAAATCTCCTTCCTGATTAAAGAACAAAATACTTGTGAGCAACTCTTTCTATGTACTTGTGTAAGTCACTGTCTGAACTACTAAATAGATCAGGACAGAGTCAATGCCTTTATATTTTGTACCTCTTGAATCTCTTTCTTTAAGATGAGTCCTCAAAAATCATATACGGTGATTTCCTCCTTAAATCTTTGCACTGCCCTAGCATATAATTCAGCTATAGCAGGGCAAGAAACAACTTATTTGAGCAGCTCAAACAATTAGTTCTTACTTTTCCTGCATATTTTTCCCCCAGTCTGAAGATCACTTATCTAAAAGGGAAAGTTCCTTTATCTCATGGATATTCATTAAGACTCTTTTTTCAGAAGCTCTAAGCCTAAAACTCTCTTTATCTTCTTACTGGAATATATAAATGTAATGGTCCTTTCAGTAATTTTTTTAACCTTTTTAGATGTGTCACCTTATTTATGGTGTTAGTCTTCTGGCACTACTCTTAAATTTTAAGTGTCTAAAAACTTTTTATACAAATTTTTTAAAAATTTGACTTCAAGAGAAATTTCAAGACACCACAGTAATTTTGGCCTTGTGATGTCTTGAGCAGGGAATCCAACTTAGACACACTGTGCCCAGACTTCTGACCCAAAAACCTGTGAGATAATAAATGAGTGTTGTTTGGAATCATGAATTATGTAGTAATTTGTTATAGCAGCAATGGAAAACTCATACACTCACAACTCTCTTCCTTGGCAGAGTCCTATCTTCTGAAAGTAAACCCATCTTTCTCCCTGTACCGTTATGAAGTTGGCCTTCACAATATCTAGATTATAGGTCGGTATAAGCCCAGCCTTCCCTTCATGGCTAGACTAACTTCCAAAATATCATTGTTTCTTTTCCTCAAGTCTTTCCACCTCTTCTATGCCACCAATTCTTTTGAGGAGAAGGTCAAAATTAGAATAGCAGTTTTTGTTCTTGCTCTCTCTAGAGGCCTTTTGGGAGATGAAGTCACCAGTAAGGCAAGTCAAGAACTTGTCAGATATTCTGATTTCAGCCAACTGAGACTTCCAACAGATGTCCAGAATGTCCCTCGTTTTGTCTCTGTGCCAGTTCTCTAATTTGTGTCAGGAACACATCATTCATTTCCTCCATCTGCTAGTCTGTCACCTTCAAATATAAGAATTATAAAGAAGCAAGATTCATGTATTTGGCTCTAGTTTGAAAATGATGTTCCTTCAGCACTTCTCTCATTTTACCTTCTCATTAACAGAGATTTAGATTTTGTTAGTTTATTAATCCCGCATGCCTGGCTATGGGACCTCAATCCATCTTCTTTCAAGTTATAGCTACCGCCCTCTTCCAATGGGTTCAAATCTCAATCAGACTGACATAGAGCAAGTTCTACCCAGCACCAAGCAGAGCCACAGTCAGTACCAAATCAAAATCTGGGTTGCCCTAACCTTATTAGAATCACCTTCCTAAAATTGCTTCCACTCTGGCCAACAAGACAGAATTCTCAGCTAAAAGGATACTTGGTCAGAATACAGCAGCTCCTGGAAGACCTTCATTTATCTTCCGGCTGATAATTCCATCAGAATATTCACAAGAAGATCTGTTTCAATCAAAACAGCCTGCCTTGAGAGAAACGGGAGGAACTGAGTTACAAATTTACTTTTCTTCCAGCTCCCGGTTACAGTCAAAACTACTGCTCTCCTTTGAGGTTCAGAATTTTTCTTTCCTTTTAAAGGATTCTTTCTCAGAGATACAAGGTCCACCGCTTCTCCTATTTCATTAAAATTTAGCCTCTGATGCTCCCATTTCCTCAATTCATTAGTAATGACTATCTAGCCTAGATCTATACGCTAAGTACTGAAAAAGTCAAGGCTTACTTTGTATTGATTTGTTTCATTTTTGTTCTGTTAATGTTGTTTTTTTCCAAGAGGCTTCTAACACCATGAAGATGAATGGATATAAAAAAATATTCTGGCATTAGAAAGAGAGTATACTCAGACCTATGTTATCAATTACAGCTACAATGCATTCAGGGATCCAGCGTATATTAGAATGTGTGCCCTTGATGTTAGATAACTGCTGATTCTTCTCTCCTGATTTGTCTGTGTTTTTTCACTAGTTCCAATTGCTTATTTCCTTTGTGAACCCATTCCAACAACTCTTTAGGACATCAATGAGGTTAAACTTTACCACCTTATGCAATCATTTTGTGTTTGGTTTATCTATTACCCATATTCTAAAACTTGACACATGACAGACTTCTGAGACCATATATTTTCTTAGACTTTCCTAAATAGTTTATATTTATTAATAGCCAGTATTTCTATTCTCCATAGAATTCTTACATTCAATTTTGTTTTTTTGTCTTAGAATTTGAATCTCTTCTCTGTATTTAATTTAGTGTATTCTTGGACAAGTCATGTAGTTTTCAGGCAAAAAGCAAACACATTCTTCTTGGTTCCTGTGAAGTGAGCTCATGTCTTAGTCAAGGATTCAGGCTTCTGATACTATGACTCAGACTTCAATTGCCCTTTTTCTGTACCACTTGTAATATCTGATTTCATTTGAAAACATCACTGTTCCTTTCAGTACTTCAGTTTTCTGTTCAAAACTACTCTGTATAGTTCTCTAAGATTAGAGGGAGCCCTCTTCTGTTACTATCATTTGCTTTCTTATAAGTTAGCAACTGGCATCCAGCAGATTAGATCAAGGAGGGGCAGGCTGTCTATTATACCCCATACTCAATGAGCATGTCTCTCAGTAGATTACATTAGATCTACAACCCTCAATAGGGAGTCCACAACCAAATCAACCATTAGTTCTTTCTAAGAACACTATTGGATTCTTGGAATCAATGGAACTCGAGATTTTTTTTATACTTTTACATTGTTTTTCCCAGAAATCTAGATGTCCTAATAGAACACATATTGATTTTACAGCTTCAGTAGAGCAGTTTATTCCTCTACTCTCCTACTGAGTTTACTTTTCTAAACTCTCTGGGGGCTTTGTTTTCATCCAAATATTTTTTCTTCTTTATTTCACAGGGCACATTTTCTCCTGAGTGTCACTCTTGATGCAACAAGTCTCATATATATTAGTTTAAAGTTACAGAGTTGTTCTCTTCATTCTTGAGTCATGAATCTCCATTCTCTGAATGCTTGATATAGATTTTTATAAATTCAAATCTCTTTGACTCTTTTACTTTTTTTTTTCCCTAGTGCTTACTCCATTGTAGGAGATGAGTTGTTTTTGGAACACATACCTAGGATCAAAACTACATGGAACTAATATTTTCTACAAGTCTAGCTCTGGGCAGGTCAACACTATTTTGAGTATCTATTTCTCCACTAAAGAATGGTAATAATGATATCTATACCTCAAAGTAGTTGTGAGGTAAAATAAGACATTATGTGATTTTTAAACTATAATACACTGTAGAAATCCTTGGTAATCATAATTTAGAAAATTTCATTTATTTATACATTCATTCATGTATTCAAAAGTATATTAAACTCTATATAATTTTCTTTTCTCTCCAGTCTAAGCAGGTATTCAAGACCTCGATACTTTCTTGTTTTACAGACTTTTGCTCATCAAAACAAAAACTATTGGGAGAGAGTGATTTTTCCTATTTTAATTAATAGTCTGTTTTATTTAAAATATTATGTTTTCAAAGAATATTAAAGTAAGAGAAATAGAAGATATTTCCCACAGACTAAAATAAATTTGAAACACAAAGGGTAAATTCTATCCCAATGCACTTTACAGCAACAGCTGGGGTGCTTGGTAAAACTCTGAAGAAATGCTTGTGCCATGCACCTAAACAATCAGCACCCACTGAGTACCCAATGAATACTCATCAAGGAGTACTGTGATGGTTAATTTTATGTGTCAACTTGATTGGCCTAAAAGATGCTCAGATAGCTGGTAAAACATTATTGCCAGGTGTGTTTATAAGGTTGTTTCCAGAAGAGATTAGCATTCGATTCAGTAAACTTAATAAAAAAGATCCACCCTCATCAATGTGGGTGACCTCATCCAATCCTCATCCAATCCACCCTCATCAATGTGGGCCTTAATGGGAAAAATGGCAAAGCAAGGACAAATCCTCTCTCTTCTTGACCTGGGACATCAATCTTTTGCCCTTGGTTCTCGGGGCTTTGGACAAGGACTAAATTTATACTTTTACATTGTTTTTCCCAGAAATCTAGATTTTCTTGATTCTCCAGCTTGCAGATGGCAGATTGTGGGACTTCTCAGCTTCCATAAACACTTGAGCCAATCCCTGTTATATATGTGCTATTGTATTGGTTCTGCTTCTCTGGAGAACCCTGACTAGAACCCTGACTAGTAACAAGTGCCAATCTTTAAGAGAAATTTTTAAGCATCAGAAGAGCCCCTGTAGGCCCATTCAGTGAGCATTGTACCTTAATCAGCACTTATAGGCAGAAAAATACCTTGATACTGCATTGTACTATGGAATAGCATACCTGGAAGAAGGGGAAGTCTTAGTAATGACTGAATTTATCCATAACCCAGAAAGTAAATCTAGATTAAACTCAGATTTAGTTATTAAAAAATAAAGAAATGTTCATTTCCTCGTATCTGGGTTTTTGATGGATTAATATGTACAATAAAAACATAGCATATGTCCTACAACACTAACTTGTTTCTTTGGCTACCTAGGCCCTCATTCATCTATGGTTATGAAATGAAATTACATTTTCTGACCACTTTCCTTCTGAAAACTGAAGATGAAAAATTTTGAGGATAGATTTTTAAATAGAAAAAGGAAGTAATCAGAGCTGAGGAAACAGGACGATGCCAAATTTTTGTTAGTAGAAAGTGGTGGTGTCTATGTACATATCGGAATATGTAAGTATAGACAGATGATATATAAAACAAAAATTTACTAAAATTATATAAATGATTTACTCTGAACAAAAAGATTATGTTTAAATTCTTATTTTTTCTTTATATTTTCCATGTTTTTAAACTTTCAACTATAACCATGTATTATTTTCTATAATCAAGTAAAAATAATAAATGTTATTTTTGTAATTCCCTTCTAACACTTTCTTATATTATCTCCCACCAGTTATCAAGGAACAATCGGTTGCCAAATACCAGGAAATTAACAGCAATTACCACCAGCTGGCTAGCTGCTAGGAGTAGTCACTGGACTGTAATCCACCCAGCACGAGATAGGAAACCTTGAAGAAATAACATCGATGATTAATCAAACTTGAAAAACCAACTTCCTGGGACAGCATATATTAAGATGGCTTACTCACTGGGCATTGGCAAGTCTCATTTTAATGATTTCAGCAGCATCAGCCCTTTGAAACACTTTGCTGATAGTTCATTCTACAGAGCAGGTATTTTATATATTTGAGATAGTGTTTAAAATTCTAGCTAACAATGAAATATCTTATTGTCTAGGAGCTGACAATATTTATATATAAGATCTTTTTTACTTAATCAGCACTGGATTCAAATGAATGAAGAGCAGCACTGGATTGCATATTGGCTTTACAAAGAAAACATATGGTCCTTCTTCCTAAATTCCTGCAATCCAGGCAGGCAGACCAACATATATTTTAATTGACTAAATTAAAGCATATATATTCATTTTGAGATTTTAAGGAGATGTAGTAATAGCACCCTCCTTCTCGACTCAAATTCTGAGCAAATTAAAACATAGACAAGATGTTAAGGAATGTAGGGAAACAAAATCAGGACACACACTTCTATCTTTGGCAAAGAAGGCCTCCTTATATAAACCCAGAAGTGGACAGACTTACCAACCTTATTAGAAGTAACCCTGGTGCTGTCTCTACCAAGGGAACAGAAGCAGCCACTACATGCTGTTAGCATGGAGGAGCAGAGCAGAATATGTGCTCTCTTTGGGCAAAGTTGTACTACAGCAGTTTCTCAAAGCGTGGTTTGTAGATCAGCAGCATCAGGATTTTCTCTTCTCAAACTCTCTAATATAATAACTCCACATTTGTGGGAAGAAGTGAGTAGGAATGAGGCTAGAGGAAAGTAGGAGTGAGTCTAGGAGGTTATAGTATTAAAACTCCCTCCAGATAGAAGGAAATATCAAAAGTAGGGAAGAAGCATTTCTCTACTAATAATCGTAAGCTATTGGCTCTCTTAACCCATTGATTTGAAATGTTAAGCTAATGCTTAGATGGGGCTTTACCTGTCTCCTTTGACAGAGATTACAAGAGAATCATGACAGCTTGGTTTCCTCTTTCATTAGGCCACTTCTCCTCTTACAAATCTTTGCTTATTTTTGTACCTTCCCGGGGTGATTGGTGGATAATGTAGATTTTGTTCCTTAAAGTTTCTAAAATGTTTTAAAATACTAATTAATTAAATTAAGAAAATTTTAGAACTACGACTGACTCCTCCAAAATGAAAAAGGTTAGGGCTAATACTAATCATTACAAATGTGCAGGACAATTTATAGAGTTTTGATGAGAATAAAGAAATAAAAAATCTTTATTCTTAGATCCAGAAATTTTTTAAAAACAACTCAAAAGATTTATCTAAAAGTCCCACAACCGAACTTGCAAATCAAAAAGTCTACTTGAAAAATTTTGGCTAATGCTCTACTTGCCAGGCAACTGCTCTTTTATAAGGATGTTCAATGAATTTAGGGGAAGAATAGATGAACTCAGTGAGAACTTTAACAAAAAATAAATAAATAAATATAAAAATGGCTAATGAAAACATAAAAAAGAACCAGTCAGAAATGAAGAATACATTAACTGAAATGAAGAATACTTTAGGAAGAACTGACAGTAAATTAGATGAAGCAGAGAACTGAATCCGTGATTTAGAAGAGAACGTAGCAGAAAGCATCCAATTAGAACAGCGACAAGAAAAAATAATCTAAAAAAATTAGGGGAGTTTAAGGGGCCTCTGAGACATCAACCAAACCGACATTTGCATCATAGGCATACCAGAAGGAGAAGAGAGAAAACAAGGAATTGAAAAGCTATTTCAAGAAATAATGAAGGAAAATTTCTCTAACCTGGTGAAGGAAATATGCATAAAGCCTAGGAATTGCAGAGTTCCAAACAAGATGAACTCCAAGAGGCCACACCAAGACACATCATAATTAAAATGCCAAAGTTTAAAGATAAAGAGAGAATCTTAAAGGCTGTAAGAGAAAAGCAGTTAGTTACCTTCAAGGGAGCTCCCATAAGACTGTAAGTTGATTTCTCAATAGAAACTTTTCAAGTCAGAAGAGATTGGCAGGAAATATTTAAATATGAAAAGCAAAGACCTACAACCAAGATTACTCTACCCAGCAAAGCTATCATTTAGAATCGAAGGACAGATAAAAAGCTTCCCAGACACGCGCACGCACACACACACATACACATACACACACACACACACACACACACAGAGTAAAAAAAAAAGTGTAAAGGAGTTCATTAACACCAAACCAGTATTAGAAGAAATGTAAGAAGTGTGGGGGGTGGGGGTGGAGGGGAGGGGGAGGAAGAGAGAAGAAAAAAA
The DNA here is from genome assembly GCF_000151845.1 of Pteropus vampyrus. Lineage (NCBI taxonomy): Eukaryota > Metazoa > Chordata > Mammalia > Chiroptera > Pteropodidae > Pteropus > Pteropus vampyrus. Next base: position 14,650,930 of record NW_011888790.1, read on the forward strand.
TGTGAATAAAATGGCAATAACATATCTATACTTCATAGGTAAATGGATTAAATGCTCCAATCAAAAGACATACTGTGGCTGAATGGATAACAAGACCCTTATGTATACTGCCTACAAGAGACTCATTTCAGATCAAAAGATACACACAGAATGAAAGTAAAGGGATGGAAAAAGATGTTTCATGAAAATGGAAACAAACAAACAAACAAAAAGCTTGGGTAGCAGTACTCATATCAAATTAAACTTTAAAACAAGTCTGTAACAAGAGACAAAAGAAGAACATTTTATATATAATAGCCAAGTGTTCATCAATAGACAATTGGATAAAGAAGTAGTACATACATACAATGAAATATTATTCAGCCATAAAAAAAAAAAGAATAAAATCTTACTATTTGTGACATCATGGATAGACCTAGAGGGTATTATGCTAAGCGAAGTAAGTCAGAGAAAGACAAATACCATATGATTTTGCCTATATGTGGAATCTAAAAACAAAATAAATGATCAAATAAAACAGAAAGAGTCTCATCTATACAAAGAACAAACTGATGGGTGCTAGAGGTGAAGGGGCTGGGGGTTCTTAGTGAAAAAGGAAAGGGATTAAGAATTACAAATTGGTAGTTACAAAATAGTCATGAGGATGTAAAACGCAGCATAAATATAGTCAATAATATTATAATAAATATCAGGGGGATTACTTTGTAAGTTATATAAATGTCTAAACACTATGCTCTCTACACCTGAAACTAATGTAATATTGGATTTCAACTGTAATTGAAAAAATATTTTTAAGTGGATTATAAAATTTTTCTTTGATAATTTTTAACAATTAAATAGCCTCACTTGTTAAAAATAATTCTTAACAATTAAATAAATTCTCATTTGTTAAAAAATAGAGCTCTGCACTCACAAATTAGAGGTGTACATTCTTTGCAAGCATGCACGGTTTATTTACACACCACTACCACACACCAAGTTATGAAACCCTTCTCAGCAAATGTCAAAAATCACTATCTCAATTATCCATTTTGTGACTATAATGTTATTAAATTACATGTTAATACTAAAAAGATACATTTAGAATATTAAAAACATGCTTTTTAAAACTACATGAGTCAAAGAACTACAACAAAATTTCCTAGGAGGCTGATGCATTTGGGCCTAAGCAAATCTATAGAAGGATTGAAAATGTTTAAAAATAAATTCTTATAAGAGATTTTGCATGTTATTACACTGGACCAGATAACATTTTATTGAATAGAGAGGATCCTAAAGAAATAGAATTTCCAAAGAGGAAATGGAAATTTGGATATATTTATTATAATGGATGAGGAAGACCAGGTGATTAGATGACCTGCTCTATAAATTCTAAACTCTGCAAGGATGAAGTAGCAATAGCTTGTATTGTTCACAAATATGGATTTCCACTTCCTGTAAGCAAATTAAGAATCCCATCACTGCCATAGATGTACAGTGCATCCAGTGGAAGAGTATACATATCTGTCATACTGATGTCAGAATTGGCAACATCACTTGCTCTAAATCAACAGCATGTGAGCAAAAGTGATATTCACCATGTCTACACAACAACTTTAATAGTCACTGCTTTTTTGTGTGTATGTGTGTGGTCATCTCTCTTACTCTATCCTCTGCTGTGAGAAAAGCATGTTCCAAGCAAGCAAATATTTTTCAGCCTGAATCCTGATATAAAATGTCAAACAGACCCACAGGTAATCTAAAGTGACTAGAAACTACCATGTTAAAAAAATTTTTTTTTAAGTCACTGAGATTGTGAGATTGTTACAACAGCAGACTAAGCTGGATTCTGTGCCTAACATGTTACTCATCATGTATAAACAGGAAACATGAACATATTTCCCCCAGATATGATAGTGGTATGATACCAAAATCTACATCTAATGTGAGAATTCTTCTTATTGTGTTCAAATCATGAATTCTAGACCTCTGGAATAAACTAACTAGGATCCTAATGATACTAAACTTTTGGAGTAGAATCTTTTCTATTCCACTCTCCTTTACTCAAAAAAAACAAATCTTTTCTAATGGCTTTTGGCAATATAAATTTGCCTGAAGTAGCTTTTGTTGAATGAGGAATCATTAGTTTTCTAGATTCAATGGTGTTGGGAGCAGAGCTATATTTATGTGTGTTCTACAAAGTATTTAAAAACTAAGCCACTTAGACCCTTGGCATTCAATTAATTAACTTCTGACTTTTGTCGAAGAAGTCCTGAATCACCCCCAAGCACAGGAAATCCCCCTAGCTGAGATAAAAAGAGAAGGAGAGAAGGACAAATTTTAGATTTTAATTTCTTTGAAATTTAACAACTAGGGACAAGAACATTTGATATTAAACTTCAGTTTCTTTGTGTTTTATGTTTGGTAACTTAACGTGCAAGAGGATTTAATTTCCTTGAATGTCAATTTCTCGTTGCTGATTGATAATATTAGGGGGTTCATGTCAAAATCTGGAGCATCTCTATATTCACAGTTTATTATTGTCATATCATAATGCTGCCATTGGTGTCATGAACTCCCGATAGGCTATATTGGAACAATATGACTGAAAATGATTTGAAATAGACATGAAAAAGAATTTTCAGTGTTTATATAAGCGTGACCTAAATGTTAATTTAATATTGATTTTTTTTTTCCAATTCCAGATCTTTGTGGAATTATACTGCCCATCAGTGGTGCCAGAAAATTACCCAAAGGAACAGCGTTGTGTATAGAAGTGGCCTCATGAAGGTAGAAGCAGGACTGTCTGAGTGGGCTGATGACATCTTCCCTTAAGGGAACAGCCACAACCCTGGTAATTCATGAACTTGTTAGTTAAACTCAGTGTACTAAAAAAACAAGAACAGTTAGAATGTTAGCGAAGTTGAATTCTTCTTCATTTTCTTGATATATATTTATATGTGGCAGGAATTTCCTTATCATTGTATCTCTTCACTCATTCCACCCTCTGTGAGCTTCAACAATGATTAGCAGAGATAACACAAGATTTCGGAACAAAGACAAATTACTGTAATTCAGACAGATTTGGAAGATAGACTTAATCTGGGATTTTAAAGATAAATGAGATTTAGAGTTTTAAAGTAGAGTTATAAACATTTTTGATATCTCTCTATATCCCTAAATATAATCAGCAAATATTTCTGAATCTATATCTTCTTAATAAAATAAAAGCAGAGATATGGAAAAATCAATGAACTAATGCAGGAGCAATGGGGTGTGAGAGTCTTAAAATATAGGTTCTTAAAGAAAAGATTTTTTGCTTCTTTGTAATAAGAATAAAAAATAATAATAATACTTGACAGTTTAACAAGAATGTGTTGAAAATCTGCCAGATCTATGCAAATACAGACATATTTCATTGGACAATGTGACAGCGAAGAGTCCTTGAATTCAATCCAATAAGCCATTAATTGCTAACATATCAAGAGACTCAATCTGATCCATTGTAAGTCTTCTTCCTATAAGTATTTTTTCTTGCTAGTGCACAAAGAAAACTGAACTTTGTCAGTTACTTTAAATGTCATGTTCTGCATTTACTGCCATGGTAGTCATCCTAGTAGATTTTCTATGAAACTTGGTAAATGCCAAAATCACTTCTCTGGAAACTGTTATCTGATAATCACCTCATTCCATTTGATGAGTCTATAAATATGCCAAGTATTTTTAATTATGAATCAAAAGCTATGAGATTCCAAACTTGGTATTCTTTATTCTTGTAAACGTCAATCTGATGCTTATGGGGAAAGAAATCAATGACTTTTTTCTTTAGTGACTTATTCTCATCTAATTATAAGAATTAGATTCTTAAATTATAAGAAGCTATAATTTACTGGAATTCAATTAATGATATTAAACTTCAATATGCGTATTATACAGAAGAAGGAATTCCTTTACTAAATGTTTATCACATAATTTTCTTCATAAGAAACAGAAATAAATTCAAGAAGCAAGATAAATTTTGTTTTATAAGCAGGAAATATTTAGGATGACTTTTGTCCTACAAATAATTCGTACTAAGGTTAAATATATACAATATGTGCTACTGTTTCACAGTGTTGACTCAATATTACATTTAAAAAAAATTACTTCAGAACCCAGCACTGTCTGCCCTGCATTTGTCCCCATTCAAATCTTTCAAAGTTATGTTAAAATTATTATTCTACCTTCTTCATTAGAAAAGACTTATGTATTGGGTAAATGGCAAGTGACAGAAAATGAATTCGAACTATCATAAATAAAAGAAAGAAAGAGAGGAAAAAGAAAAGAAAAAAGAAAGGAAGGAAAGTTAAAAGGAAGGGAGGAAGAGAGGGAAGGAAGGAAGGAGGGAGGATGAGAGAGAAGAAAATTAATGGCCCACTAACTAAATGGTATAGGAGTAGATCTTGCTCCTTTCAGGCATAAATAGATTAAGATGTTTAAATATTAGATATCTCCTTCTCTCCTTCCCTTCCTCCCCTTCTCTCTCTCCTTTTCTCTCCTACATTTCAATTCCTCTCTCTCTCTCTCTCTCTTTCTCCCTCCCTCCCTCCCCCCACTCCCCAACTCCCTGATCTCCTTGGAAGATGGATAGTAGTGGTACAACACCTACTTTATCTTTAATGCTTGAATCTCAGTTCAAGAAAAATAAGGTTCGGAAATAAAATAACTCCACAGAAAACTCTGGTCCATTTTCGAACATGCTTTCTAACAAATCTATTACTGCAACAAGAGAGATGGAATACTCCGATTAACCAGGGTCAGCATCACAGACTACTGGATTTAACAGAGGAGTGGGAGTAAACAATACATGGCTAATAAGCTAAGAACAATATGTAACATTTCTGTTTTACTTAGGGCCAGGGACATTTCTTGGTATAATCTCAGGGATTGAATAACACAATAAGCCTGACCCCTAAGTACTATTATTGTTCCTCTTTTACAGGTGACAAAACCAAAGGGCAGAACTGAGAGGGTGACTGAGCACTGGGTAGCAAAGCCAAACACAATTCAGGTAACCATAAAAATATTTATTTTTTTACATTCTCCTATAAATGGCTTTGTCCAAAAAATAGTGGTTCCTGCAAAATCTAAAACTCTAGACCTTAGAACTGCTACTGTTGTCATCTATACTTCTTATCTTTCAGGTATTGCATATATTATCTTCATACTTTTCCAATATATTCATGGAAAAAAACCTTTATATTAGTTTCCTGATTTAGTCATAAAAACCACATGGGGGAAAAATCCAGTACTCCAAAGAAAAAAAATATATAAAAATAATTTTCAAAGAATAAAGTGATTTTATAATACACTGACTGTTAGATTAACACAGCCATATCCAGCAATGTTCTAACCATATGGAGCACACAGCTAGACAACACAGGTACCCCTCTGGATTCCCATGAAATTTCAGACAGAAGGGGAGTAAGGACAATTTTGAAAATAATTTTTAAGAAAACTATTTGATTCCAAATCCACATTTTGGGTGATTATTTGCTTTCATTCTCCATCACAATCTCCTTTTTATTTTCTTCTCCCTTAACCTTCACCAGATAGAGAATGATCATTTATCTTTGAAGTTATGTTTGAAGCTAGAAGTATGTGAACATGTGTTTCCTTATGGAAACATTAGCAACATATAGAATAGCAAACTTCACCATTTTGTTGTCACTTACAGCAATCTTATGTGTTGATGAAACAAGCAAGAGAAAAAGGAGAAAAGAGGAGGAAATGTTTAAATTGCGTGTCTGTATGAGTCATCTAGTCTTTTTTAAAATTTATTTTTCAATTACAGTTGAAATTCAACATCATATTGGTTTTAGGTGTGCAGCATAGTGATTATACATTTATATACTTTACAAAGTGATCACCCGAGTAAGTCTAGTAACCATCTGACACCATACATTGTTGTTACCATATTATTGACCATATTCACTATGCTGTGAGTTACATCCCTGTGACTATTCTAAAAGGCAAGTTGTACTTAATTCCTTTTACTCTGTTCACCAATCTTCCCAATCCCCTTCCCATTTGTTTTCCATTTTATGAGTTTGTTTCTGTTGTATTTGTTCATTTATTTTGTTTTTTAGATTCCACATATAAGTGAAATCATATGGTTTTTATCTTTGACTTATTTCATTTAGCGTAATACCCTCTAAGTCCATTCACATTGTCACAAATGGCAAAATTTTATTCCCTTTTATGGCTGAGTAATAGTCCATTGTATATATATACCACATCCTTATCCATTCATTTTTTGATGGTTGCTACCATATCTTGGCTTTTGTAAATAATGCTGCAATGATTATAGAGGTGTATATATATATAATCTTTTTGAATTCATTTATTAGGTCTAATAGTTTTTGGTGGAATCTTTAGTATTCTCTCTATATAGTTTCATGTCATCTGGAAATAATGACAGTTTTACTTCTTCCTTTCCAATTTGGATACCTTTCATTTTTTTTCTTGTGTGATTATGCCTTCCAATATTATGTTGAGTCAAAGTGGTAAAAGTTGACATCCTTGTCTTGTGCATGATCTTAAAGAAAAAGTTTTGAGCATTTCACCAATGAGTATGATGTTGCTTGTGGGTTTGTCATATATGGCCTTTATTACGTTAAAGTATGTTCCCTCTAAACCCAATTTGTTGAGATCTTTTATCACAAATAGATGTTTGATTTGGGGAAATATTTTTGCATCTATGGATATGATCATATGATTTTACCTTCATTTTGTTTATACAGTGTATCACATTAATGAATTCTTAGATATTGAACCAAACTTGCATCCCAGGAATAAATCCCACTTGATCGTGGTATATAATCTTTTTAATGTATTGCTGAATTCAGTTTGTGAATATTTTGTTGAGGATTTTTATATCTATGCTCAACATGGATATTGACCAATAATTTTCTTTTTCTGTAGTGTCTATGTCTGGTTTTAGTATCAGGGTAATGCTGGCCTTGTAAAATGAGTTTGGGAGCCTTTCCACCTCTTCAATTTTGGAATAATTTGAGAAACATAGGTATTAATTCTTCTTTAAATGTTTGATAAAATTCACCTGTGAAGCCATCTGGTCCAGGACTTTTGTTCTTTGGGAGTTTTCTGATTACTGATTTGATTTTGGTACTAGTCATTGGTACATTCAAATTTTCTGTTTCTTCCTAATTAAGTCTTGGAAGATGTTATGTTTCTTGGAATTTATTGATTTCTTCCAGCTTGTCCAAATTGTTGGCATGTAATTGCCAATTTATTCATAGTATTTTCTTGTAATCCTTTGTATTTCTGTGGTATTGGTTGTCACTTCTCTTTTATTTCTGATTTTATTTATTTGTGCTTTCTTTTTTTCTCGATGAGTATGGATAAATTATAAAAGACTAGTTCTTAGTTTCTTTGTTTTTTTTCATTGTATTTTTTTTTTTTAGACACTATTTCATTTATTTCCACACTGATTTTAATTTATTTTCTTCCTTCTTCTCACTTTGGACTTTGTTTGTTTTTCTTTTCCTAGTTCCTTCAGGTGTAGGGTGAGATTGTTTATTTGAAATTTTTCTTGTTTCTTGAGGTAGGCCTATATTGCTATGAGTTTCCTTCTTAGAACCGTTCTGGCTGTGTCACACAGATTTTGGAAAGCAGTGTTTTCATTTTCATTTGTTTCAATGTACCTTTTGATTTCTTCCATGATCTCACTGTTAACCCATTTATTGTTAGTAGCATGTTATTTAGCCTCCGTGTGTTTGTGTATTTTTCAGTTTTCTTTTTGTAATTGATTTTTAGTTTTATACTATGGTGATCAGAGAAGATACTTCATATGATTTCAATCTTCATAAATTTATAAAGACTTGTGTGGCCTAACATGTAGTCTATCCTAGAAAATGTTCCATGTGCTCTTGAAAATAATGTATATTCTGCTGCTTTGGGTGAAACGTTCCAAAAATATCGATTAAATCCATCTGATCTAATGTGACCTTTAAGGCCACAGTTTCCATTTTGCTGATTTTCTTTTTGAATGATTTATGCCTTGATTTCAACAGGGTGTTAAATTGCTATACTATTATTGAAAAGAAATTTTAATTTTATTGTAGGAATCTATGTTATATATTAATAATAAATATAAACATAAAACTATATATAAATGTATATTATAAATATTTATTTTATAAGGAACATTTATGTATTTTTGTATACATATGTACATGTTTATATTACATACAAATGAGTCTTTCCATAAAATAAATATAATTGACAGATACGTTATAAATATTTTCCTATGGACCAAATTGTGTATCCCCAAATTCACATGTTGTAACTCTAACCCCCAGTGTGATTGAATCTAGAGGTAACGTCTTTAGGAGGTGTTTATGGTTAAATGAAGACATAAGTGTAGGGCTCTGATCAGATAGGATGATGGCCCTAAAAGGAGAGGGAGAGAAAGAGCTCTTTCTTTCTCCCTCTACAGTGTGATGAGGTAGTGAGGAGGCAGCCATCTGCAAGCTAGAGAGAGAGCTCTTCCCAAAAACCAAATAGGCCGGCATCTTGATCTGGGACCCCCCAGCCTCTAGAACTGTAATAAATAAATTTCTATTTTTCAAGCTACCCATTTCTATAGTATTTTGTTATGTCAGCTTGAGCAGACTAAGACATATATGGATGCATTAGACAATACTAGTAACAATGTTTAACATTTATTTAATGCTTACAAATACCCCAGGTGCTATTTTAAGCTAGATACATGCATAATTTTATATATTTTCACAAAAATTTTGTGTTTTATATTATTATCTAGTGTCATATACTATGTAATTATTTATATGTACACAGCGGATACACAGAGGAGCCAGGATTTGAACTCGCACAAGATAGATAAGTTCGAGAGTAACTAACAATAAGGGGAAAAAGCAAAAAAAACCCATGAGCATAAATAAAGTATTTACCATAAAAAAATACTTTTAAAACTCTGAAAAAAATGCATTGAAAAAATTGAGACATAGAGAAAGTACATCTTATGTATATTTTTAAAATCAGCCTTGGATGTCACCTTGCAAATTAAAAATTGATGGTTAGATGAATTTTTAAAGGGTAGGATTTTAAGTGTTTCCTTTTGAAATCTGTTTTACTAATTTCTTAACAACCTCCTTCAGTATTTTACTTAAAGGCATGTTCGTGCTTTTATAAGCTATTTCCTCCCATTTCAGCACAAATGCAAGTATTGAATATTAAATCAATGGAAAATATTATCCTGCTAAATACCATGGCTTCTATTTTTAGCATGTAGACAGATTTCTTTTGCATAATGCTCAACTGTGCACAACTTTCTTATCATTTGCTTTTCTTATTTTAAGAACACACTTTTAAACTCTACGAGTTCTTTTTTCCATTGTTTAAAAATATATTCACTATTTGAATAGCTCCTCTTCAATGAATTTTTCACTTTAAATACACAGACACACAAAACAGACACATACTGACCGTTATCATAGAATTTATAATGTTGACGATCTATTTAGCGATCATATTATAGATAGACTAATAATATAATATAGTATATCACACATAAAAATTTCCAAAACATTGATTATATAGCCAGCCCTGAGATATTTACACTGATAGTGGAATAAATTAATTAATTTAATATGCTGAACAAATTTTAGAAGGTTTAAAAGTCTGGATTTTTTGATATTATGAAATATACCTGATTTGAATTCACAGCTACCAGTTATTAATTGAGACCTAAATAGGTTAAGAAAAATAAAAAAAAAATTCACCTATAAAGAATAGATATATTCATTTTTAAACTGAAAATTAAAATACTTTTTGTTACTATGAAAAAGCATATCAGCTAGGGTTGATTTTAGCTACTTATGAAGAACACTCAAAATAAAAGTGTAGAGACAGAGAGTAATAGAGTAATCAGGGGGGACAGTTTTATAAACTATATAAATGTCTAACCAATGTACTGTATACTTGAAATTAATAATAAAATAAAATGCTAAAAAACACAGAAAGCACCAATCAAAAAAAGAAAACACAGAAAGCACCAATCAAAAAAACTGACAAATTGGACACCAACGAAATTTTAAAACTTCTGCTTATCGAAGTTTATCATTAAGAAAATAAACAGGTAAATCACAGATTAGAAGAAGATATTCACATGTATCTGACAAATGAATATTATAGAGGAAGCCAGGTTTTTTGAAATAGGCAAATGATTTGCAGGGATATAAACAAATCAAAACCACAAGATATCAGTATACTTTCACTAATGTAGTTAAAAAATGTCAATGGTATTGAGTGTCTAACCATTAGAACCTCCGACATTGCTGGTAGGAATAGAAAATAGTACAACCACTTTGGAAAACTAACAGTATTTTTTTTTTTTTAAATAAAACATATTTACCCTACAGGCAGCAGTTTGTACTCCTACATATTTGTCCAATGGGATGAAAACACATGTCTACTTAAATTTTTAGATAAGAGGTATCCATAGTAATTTTCTACACTAGAAACCAAAACTAGAAACAATGTTCATTAATAGGAGAATGGTTAACTAGCTGTGGTTCAATGAAATAATTCAGCAATAACAAGAAGTCTAATATTGATACTCTTAACAGCATGGATGCATCTCAAAACCATTAATCTGAGTGAAGACCAGATACAAAAGAATGCACAATGCATAGCTCTATTTATATTAAATTATAGAATCTGTAAAGTTAATCTACAGTGATAGAAATCAAATTAGTAATTGCTTCTGGTAGAGATGGGGAAAATGATTGGGAAGGAGCAAATGGAAACTTTCTTGGTTCATGGAAAAGTCTTGAGGGCAGTGTGGGTTACCTGAATGTATGAATTTACCAAAAACTGATCAAACTATTCACTTATGATCTCTGCATATAAATTATATCTCAATAAAAATTATTCAAGAAAAGACAGATTCTCTCCCCCCGTCCCCTCCCACCGCCCTCTGAGACAGGGTTTAGTGTGTACAGGCTGTTTATTTGGGAGTTCCTTTCATATATACTCCTGTGGAAAAGAAAAGCCAAAGGCAGGATTGAGCAGTGGGAATATTTGAATGTAGCGCAGGCCAACAGCATCAATTGATTCCACTGGGAGCTCTCAAGTTGGTATCTTATCAGATTTGTCCCGGTTAGGTCAAAGCAGTCAGACGTTTATATATCTGCTCCAATCAGTCATGGAATGCGGGACATCCCTGGAGGGGTGTGACCTCAGATGAGCTGAAGCTGTGAAGCTGATGAAATCCCTGAAAATGCCAACAGCTAAAGGCATCTGCCGACAGCATTCCCAATACTGAGGACAAGTCTTTCTTTGAACAGAGATCTAGAACGTACATCAAGGCATACCCATGTCTACCACATTTTTAGCGAATAAAAAACAGGACACCTAATAATTTTTGGTGTTAGTATTTCATAGAACATGCACATACATACTTATACTAAAAAAAAAAAAGTTTGCTGTTTATCTTAAATTCAAATTTAACTAATTGTTCTATATTTTATCTGGCAATCCTAATCACAGTCAACTCTTGTGCTTCTCATATCAGCAGCTCCTCCAGGATTCCAGGGCAGGGCTCTCTTCTAGAGGGGATCATATTGGAGGACCGTAGTGGGAAGAACTATAGCTTGTACTGCAGCTGGTCTCATACAGGAACTGGTACTTATCTCCCATCACCATCCATCTAGATTCCCTTTACCTTCATCTACAACCTCTGCTGGTCTGATCCATTTACATATATAATCCAGACCTGACCCTCACCCTGAGAAGGCTGAGCCACTAGTCAGTCACCAAGCTCTTCTCAGGTTGGGGATGTTGAACATGGCCATTTATCATCACTGCAGACAAGAGAATAACAAGCACCTAACTAGATCACCTGATTGCCAAACATGTTCTCCTCACTCTGACTGAGTAACAGCAGCACTAACTCTTCCTGATAACCAGAGCCAATAACTCCTGCAAAATGATAACTCCTCTTCCTGCCTACTGGTTCCTGGACATAAAAAAAATCCTGAAGTCTCATGTGGCAGCCATAAGTTAGAGTTCAATGATTCTCTTGCTATGGCCCCTGGTGAAAGTGTTCTCTACAGGGAGATTAGGACAAGTAACCATGCAGAACTTATAGTTGCTACAAGCAGCACAAATTCTTCAAATAGGCCATTGGAAATTAGAGTAAGCATGTTTAGTGCCATATAAAGATCTTTGATCCATGGCAGGCACTGTGCCCTGAAGAATGGTGCCCCATTCCTGTAAGATATCAACTCCAAACTAGTGCTTCAGGTGTGCCTCCAGCAGGCCATTCCAATGCTCTGAAAGGTGCTGCATGGTGCAGTATGTGATACAACTAGTGGATTCCATGGTCATCATTGTCTTTTGCAATAAAGTAGATCCCCTTGTCTGATGCAATGTTATGTAGGATCCTATGCCAGAAATCAAATTCTTCATAAACTCTCAGATATTGGTAATGACTAAAGCTCTGCAGGTAGGAAAGGCAAATTGTACTCAAAAAAGGTAATAATTCCTCCCAGAACAAATTGCTGGCCTTTCCAGAAAGAAGAGGCCTAATGTAGAATGTTACCATGTTGGAAGATCAAAGTTGATCTCTGCTGCTGTAAATTTGGACATTCAGCAGTTGCATTAGCTAATTCAGCTTTGGTAAGTCAGACCTCATGTTGTTGGGCTCCAAAACAGCCTCTAATATTGCCAAAATGACTTTATTCATATGCCCATTGTATGGCACTAGAGTTAGCCAATAACAGAGTTGGGCTCATACCAACTGGCCAAGTCCTGTTGCCTACTTGATTTGGTCTACTTGCTCTACTTGTTTAGTGCTTCATCCATGGTATGTGTTCTCTTGCAAGAATAACATGTAATACAAAAATATTCATATTTTTTTCATATATCCATGTATATGCTCCAGTTATCTTTTAATCTCAATTTTCTGATCTGTCTTCTTTCAGTCCTCTGACCACTGGCCAGGCCATCTGTCTTTGCGCATGAGTCAACACATCTTCTGATCTTGGGCCATACATGTGCACTGTGCAAAGCTCTACCTATCAGGAGGATTTTTCTCTTGCCATGGTCTTTCGAGGCCACCCCCAAAGGAGATTATTGTGCTGCTATCCATTTTTTACTTGTATCCAGAAACCCAGCCAACCTAGCGTAGGGATTTTTCTTCTCCATCCGCTGATTATAAGAGATCTCCCAAATGGCTGTAGATGTGAGCCAAGGAAGGGGATCAGACGAGAGTTGTAGATGATGTGGGTGTCTGAGCTATTTGCTCATGTGCCTTGTTTGTGTCATCATGACCTACTCATTTCAATCTAGATTTAGCACTTCCACCTTCTGGTACATTGGTACTGGTCTTGCCTGACCTTATGGCTTGATAGATCTTATAAGCCTCATGATGACAGTTCTCGATGAAGACTACTTGATTTCTCATGTTCGGATACTCTTTAGCTTTCAGCGCTCATATGTTTTTCACAAACTATCTTTCAAACGGCATGTAATTATCCACTGTATATGGCCTGACTTTGTTCCAAACTCCAGGAACCTTTTGTGATTCTCCAACTGGCCTTCTCATAGATTCAACAGAACATCACTCTGTTAATATCTATCATAGGGCCTGATTGTTACAAGTATTTTTAGTGTTTTATTTTTACCACATTAGTTCCTCCTGTTAGGTTCTTAGTGTCAGGCATTGTATTTGAAAAATTGTTGGTAGAAATAATGTGGATCCTAAAATTGCTGTCTTCCTCCAGAGAGGATTAAATTGTACTACTTCTAGTCTCCTAGGGGCACAGGCACACTGGGATCACCTTAACCCAGTTTCAGTGATTAAGATCATTCAAAGCTAACCTGCAATTCTCTGCAAAGACCTTTCTGATACAAACCTCTCCCACCGTAAAATACATACACATTTCACTGAGATCTTGCTAGTAAATAAAACTCATTGCACTATTTATATAATTATCTAAAATATTCATTTTATCCATTTTATATATTCACTACAAACAAAATACCTAAAAAAAAATAAATGCAACATCATATTTGTAACTCTTAATAGAATAGGAAGGAATTGAGGGGAATCTTAATATGCTTCAATAAGAATAATATGAACACCTTTAAATTTTATTGCCCTTAAATTTAGTGATGAAACATGAGAATTGTAATATGACTATCTCATTTATCACATGTACTGAGAAGTATAAATCAATAACCAATAATAATAGCAATCTTTAAAAGTCACTATTCCAAGATAAATTCTGCTTTTCTGCAAAATGATAGCCTTTTGTCTATAAACTTCATATGCATCTGAAATTGATCAGTACTGTCTGATAAAATGTAAATATTAAATAACTTTTAGCACAGTTCTATCAAGCTTTGAGGCTAATGCTTTAAAATGTTATCATACTCTTCTTATTAAAATAGTGGAAAAATCATATAAATTGTTACATCTTTCATTTAAATTCTGCATGGCTGACAGTCACATGCAGTTATTTAAGGAGGCCTCACTATAGCCTCTGTCTGCTGAGATATATACTGAAACTAATGGAATTACGTCACCTCTCAGGATCTCAATTTCCTCACCTTTACATGTTGATATTTAGATTCAATGGTACACAAAAGCTTATATACAGACCTATGGCTGACTAGCTGTAAATTCTGATTAAAAATTCATCCTGAAATATCTGCCCTAGACGTGCTGAGCGAGGGTCTCAATGATTGCAGTTTAGGAAGTTTTCTGGTGATTTCTGTTGTGCAGCCAAGTTAGAAAATCACTAGACTGAATGAGCTTTGAGGCCTCTCTCACAGCCTTAACAGTGATTCTATATTTTATCTTAGCTAAAGAATCTTATGTCAAAATCAATTTTCACGTTTTTGCAAGATATTTGGTTTATTCCCACACATACAATATGTTGTGAGCAAGTTCAATTATGTTAGAAAAGATTGAATTCACATAAGCAATGGGTTTAGGATTTCAAAGAAGGCAGTTTTTTATTAAATTCATTGGGATGACATTGGTTAATAAAATTATATAGGTTTCAAGTTTACAGTTCAATAATACGTCATATGTATATTGCATTACGAGTTTACCACATAAAAAATCTCCTTCCATCATCGTATAGTTGACCCCCTTTACCCTTATGTAAGGAAGGCAGTTTTTATTATTGTTACTCTCTCTCTCTCTTTCTTCCCTTATTGCCTTCATATCAGCACAGTAATCTAGTAACTTAATCATAGCTACTTAGTAAAGATTTACTGACTAGATATAATTAACTTCCAGGTAAATACAGAGTGCAAACATAGCTTTACCTGTGCATAACACAAATATCACAAAACTTATAGAAAACTCATAAAAATGAAACTTGGTAACAGAATGAACATTTCTAATGTTTTCATGGATTCTGCTACACATCCTTATCTTTCTAATCTGCTTTGGCACATAGACTTTCATGAAAGTAAAATGAAATGGAAAGACTAGAAAGGAAGACTAATGGTTCCAACTCAGATCTGACACTAATTGGTCATATGACCTACAATGAGCTATTTCGCTGTCAGAGACTCATTTTCTTCATCTATAAAATGAAGAAAATATTTCCCATCAGAATTGCTATGATTAATAAAGGAGACAATACACAAAAAATGTTAAAGATAACATTTGGCATATATGAAAGTTCTCAAAACTAGCTGCCTTACCTTCTTCACTAATTTTAATGAGGATCTAATAAGGTTGTACATTAAAATTCTTTTTAACTATGGAGTATTATTATTAACTTGGTAAGAAAACTACCTTTTTTCAGGTTTTTCCAATAAGAAAATATGAAAGATAGATAATATTTATAATATCAAGCTGTTATTTCCATTTGTTCTATTAAAATGTATCATGCTGAATGGGCATTAGTCACTTCAGGTTGCAATACATGAAAACATTCTTATCTTGGAGGATCCTAAAAGAAAGATGGCATGATTGTCCATGATCAAAATGGACAGTGGTGATAATCGGAGAAAATTTCCTATTTGAGGGCCATGGCTATGCCTTTGGTTCTGGTCATAAACGTCAGATAGCCTAGTCAATCCAGACTTCTTGAGTTGAAATTCAGGCTTTGCCATTTACTAGCTGTACTAACTTGAGCAAGCTACTTAAATTATTAGAGATGAAACATGAGAATATCAGCATCTACGCCTAGGGTGTAATTGATGACGTGAATTCTGTCATTTCTTGAAGAGTCAAGTTCATGCTGTATTCTATGCAGCAGTTGGGGGAAATTTCACTCTTCTCAACATATTGATGTAATTTTTCACACGAGCTACAAAGCAGCATTGTTTGTGCCCAGAGTTCCATACATTATCTCAAGAAATCTAAAAAGTTACCTAACTTTTTCTTCCATAGAATCTCAAAACCAATCCATTAGGTAATAAAAAGGAACCGAGTATACTACATGCTATACAACATGGAAAAACCTCAAAAACATTATGCTTGATGAAAGAAATCAAATAGAAAAGACCACATATTTTATGATTTCACTTACATGAAATATTCAGAAAAAGCAAAGTAGTGATTGCCTAGGCCTGGAGATTGGAATGGGGAGTGACTGTAAATGGGTACAAAGTTTCTTTTTGAAATAATGCATATGTTTCAAAATTAGATTATAATGATGGTTGTACAATTCTGAAAATATAAAGAAATCATTTAATTATTCTTAAAATAGGTGAATGTTATTGTATGTAAGTTATACCTCAATAAAGCTGTTAAAAACAGAAGAATTCCAAGGAGTGTATTTAGTCAAGCACCCATGGAAAAATACAACAGTGGCAATAGTAAGTAACCTTCAATTACCTATATAAATTGAGTTCAAAGACCAACAACAGTCTGAGTTGCAGAGCAAGAAAGACCAATTTGTGAGTACATGGGACACTCAGAAACAATTTTAGGTGCACACTGATGACACTGACGGAGTTGTATGTCTTGAGCAAGCATGTAGATTAGAGAACAAGAAATTTTATTGACTCTAATTTTGTGAAATTCATTTGATTTTTTTCAGCCTATCTTCTTCTCTAACACATGTGTAAAGCTATAAAATTCCCTTCTAAGAAATGCTTAATGGTATCCCATAAGTTTTTACATGTCATACCTTTATTATCAATTATCATTTAGTTCCAGATACTTTTTCATTGTCATGTTATTTTCTAATATCCCACTGGCCAAAGCGAGTCACAGGGCTAAGATCATTAGAGTAGGGAAGTAGACTCTTCCCATAGAAGTTAAAGGGTATAAGTGAATATTTTCTAAACAAAATCTAATTGACCACATTTCTGAATGGCTAATGTAGATGAAATTCCTGGTGGAAGAAAAGGAGTATGCCAAACTACGGTGTTTTTGGAAATTATAATCAGTTCAGAAAGCTGAAAATGTCTAGAAGAATGGTGGTAGAAGTAGGCAAGCTCATTTTGCTCTTTCAAGCACACTGACTCCATTGATAACAATTGCTTTTCATCTATGTTCTCAGGGAATTGAAAGTAAAACCATATAGTGAATATCTTTGTAAAATCTGAACAATAAACTGGCATGTTGTCTAAGAATTTTTAAGAGAATTCACCATGTCATATTAAAGCATAGCAGATAAAATAATTTTTGAAATACTTTTTTCATTTGTATTATTTTTAAGTGCAATATCCAGTTTTTTTTTTATAATGGGACCTCACTGATGTAAAGAATTGAATTTCTTACAAAGCACCTTTAGTGCTTTCTACATATAAGCACGGCAGACTTTTTTCAAATATCTGAAAGAATAATCCAGAATATAGTTAAGGTTTTTCAAAGATACTTTATAGGTGTAATCTCACATTGTATTTCACTATAATGTGCTATTCTTAAAGAAGCACTCAAAAAGAATTTTTAAGTTTTTTGTTAACAATAGTTTGTCATGGCAAATATGACAAAAAGAAAATTTGTAAATGCAATAAACATGAAATAAGCAAGAACTTTTTAGTGTGGTTTCCCTCTGAATTTTAGAAATTCTAAAGTTTCAAGGAGGACTTTAATTTCTTTTAAATTAAAAGAGAAGACACAAAACACCCTTAATAAAAACAAACAAACAAAAATTGCTAATATCTTGTTAGGTTCCTTTTTCTCTAAAACCAGTTAATTCAAATATCTCCAAATCCTGTAGAGTGTTTGACTCCACTTCAAATTTTGGCCCTTCTGTGTTTTTATTCATTTGTTAAACAAATTTTGAACAATCTTTCTGAGCAAAAATTTCTGCAGTAATTCAGAGGTGTAATTCTAGATAGTTTTTATTTAACTTTGGAACATATTTCTTTGCTCATCTTAAAACATATTTTAAGTCTGGGCTAATGCTAACTTACTCACAACCTTTTTACAAAATAAATGCAGGTGCTTCTTCCTCCAGAAATACAGCCTGATTTAAGTACTAACTTCTCTGCTCATTTGAGTACAGTAAACAATCTGAACAACTGTATGCTATGGTCTTTTGTGAAAGATTCATTTTTTTATTTGATCAGTTAGTGATATTTAATACTAATCTCAAGTAATCTACTTTATCTGCTTATTAACAAAAAGAGATTTCAGTGCTAAAGTTTTCTATATTAATTATAAAGTGATGAGTTAAGTTTTGAATGACATTTTGAAATAAAAATTTATTAAATCAATATAAAATGAGCATTTGATAAAATTCAGAACAGAAAATAAATGTATATGTATACTGAGGAAGAAATCATTAATATATGCTCAATAGGAGGATTTTTCATATATTAAGTTTAAATTTGATGAGTTAATGTAAATCTCTGGACTGTGAGCCTGGGTGTGGCCAATCTCCACTTCGCTACAGAGTTCTACTACCTTATTCCAGTCACTTTATCTCCTAGACTTAAGTTTCCTAATCTATAAAATGAGAATGTTTGATGTGATGACTTTTGTATATATCTTCTATTTCTCATATTCTTTGATTGTTATCAAATTACATATTTTGGACCCAGGAAATTTCTCATTGTAACAGTAGAAAATCAACCAACTATGACTAACAACTAGCAAACTTGTTTGTAATCCTACTTATCTTCCAACTTAAGGAGAAAACAGCACTTGCATAGATCAGGAAGTTAGAAAGGTGATTTTATTTTCTAAAATGGTATAAAATCATGAAGGAAAGATATACATATTCCTTCCAAGAAAAAAACAGGGTGTTTTCTGGTTATTTGGTTATTTCAGGTAGAAACTTCCTGTTTTCAAATTACTAAAAAAATGTGATTATTATGTGAGCAATGACGTTTGCAAGGGATGTATAAAAGAAACTGCATTTTAACATATAACTTCTTTGGTGTAATAAAGATTAACTTACAATCAACTTTTAAAAATAAAAAGATTAAGGTATTTTGGTGTTATATTTGGAGAATGAATAATAAAATAGTTATATAACTCCAATGAATAATTTGAGCATTTAAATAATTTAATTGCATTCACATAGATTGTCATATGCCACTTTATTCATTCAGTTTATGATTATAATTCAGCTTTTTATTCTGGTTACAAGGAATATGTACAATAAATAATTGAACCAAATTCCAAATTTGTATATAAGTAAAATTGCTCTAATACTTTAATTTTGTATTGATTATAGACAAAAGGCAAGAGGCAAAATCAAAGTGCTTATATTATTTGTGTCTGCTGTCAATAATAATTGCCTCTCATTCAAGTACCAACCAGGCCTGACCCTTCTTAGCTTCCAAGATCAAGAGAAATCAGGTGCATTTGCAGTGGTATGACCATAGGTAATATATAGATGATGTATTATTGAATCGTACACTTAAAACTTATATAATTTCATTAAACAATGGCATCTGATAAATTTAATTAAAAATAAGAAATTGTCCTTGAACATTCTTTATTCTTTATCTAACTTAAGTATTTCAACTACCTAAATGCCCAGAAACTTCATCAAATGGAACGCCAAGAAAATACTAACTCTCAGAAAAAGAAAGAGATCATATTCTCTTTTAATAGAAAAAAGGCCTGTCCTCCTTTTTCTACTAAATTTAAAAGTATCTCTCATTCCTTCATTCACTCACTTATGCACAAAGTGTATTGAAAACTGGTGAAAATTGCTACATGCTCACTCATTTCCTTCTCCTCTGGCTATGTAGCTACGCCACATCTCCCATTCTCCTTTAGGTATCACCATATGACTGAGCTCCAGGGCATAGGACATGGACAGAAATGACAGTCTCCACTTCCAGGCTTAGAAAATCAAAACTCTCCACATATGATTTATTTATTTTTTGTTCTCAACCTTAAGGCCAACTAGAGAGGAATCTGCAGAACTAGAGAAAGCAGGAGCCTGAAGTTTTATGGCAAATGTTCTCTGAAGAATCATGTGGAGGGAAGGTCTCTATCTGAACACTTATGTGAGATGGAATTTAATGCCTATTTTGCTTTGAACGAAAAAGATTAATTGATTCATTGATTTATTGTTTGAGTACTTCCATGTGCCCATACTATAGTATAAGGAAATGTCAGAAAACCAGGCCAATTAGGTATGTTGTGAAAACATTAAAGAATCTTTATCTATGGGGAACTATCAAAGGTTTTTAAGCAGGGAAATAATGGATTCGTTTATAATTTTAAAAGATGGCCCTTGCAAATAAGATAATATATATGAAGGAATAAGACTTTAGTTGTGTTCCTCTCTAAGTCCTATGAGACTAAAAGGTATGCCTGTTTTCTTGAGTCAGAAATTTTGATATCCTTACATCTGTTGAACTTGTAGATGAAAATTTACACTTCATGTATTTTCTAAAGCATAAATCAACTCATGTTACTCTCCTGCTTTCAATCTTCCAAAGGCTTCTCAAGACCCTTAGAACAAAATCAAATAAAAATCTAGAAGGTTTCATGAATCCAATTCTTATCACCTCTCTGAGCTCACATTCTTCTTCCCAACCTTCTGCACATGTGCACCAAGCAGAAATCATAGTTCATCCTTAAAACACTGAGCATATTTCTGTCCCAGGAATATTGTACTTGTTTCTTCCTCCAGAAATGCTCATCCCTATTGATCTATTACTTAGGATACAGTTTTAACTGCTGTAATAAAGACCAAAAAATAACAATGTCTTAAGCAAAAAAGTTATTAAATTTCTCTTCATATAAATATACAGGTAGAAATTTGGAGTAAGTATACAACTCTACAGTCAACAAAGACCCATGCTTCTTCTATCATGTTGCCCTTCTATCCAAAAATAGTTTCCATCCACCTGTCCAAAATAACGTTCCAGTTCACAATATCATATCTGCTCATAAAGAAGGCACACACTTTCATTTTAGCACATGACACAATAGAAAAAATATTTCTATTTGCAGTCCATTGACCTGTCCTTTCTCAGATGATACATTTAACAACTTAGAGATCAATTGATCAAATCTTTGGGGGAAATAAAGCATTTGCCTAACTAAAAATTCTACTATTGTGCATTTAGATGTAAAAAGAATATTGGGAACTAATTAGTAATCTCTTTCAGAGTCCATTCTTTTAGTAATATTCACCCTGCTTTCAGCAGGTAAAATAGACTTGCCTTATTCCCAGGGAGGTAACTTCCCAAATCCAGTACATTTAGTTCATCCACCACAAAATCCAGGCTCTCTGGTTTATGATCATTTTTTCCCACCATTTCTGGATGTGGCTGCCCATGGTTTGATGAGGAGTATTTTTAAAGGCTATTTATTTACATTTCACCCCCAGATAATTAACATGTAATGGTGGAGCTGGAACGAGGTAACAATATTAAAAGCTTCTGTTTGGGAAAAGGAGCATGGAAAATATCCCTATTCACTGGTCCATAGAAGTTATCAATTCCTACTCTTTAAAAAGCACAGACTTCACACCTAGTTATGGAGTAGTTCTTCGGATAGTTCCTTTGGTACTCTCTAGTTCTACTCGCTGAGAGAATTTCCTTGTTACTGTCTTCTATGGCCTCTAGCTCTGCATCCAGGGAGTTCTTCATTGTTAAGTGTCTTTTATGGTAACTTCTGTAATGGGCTTAGGAGAGTATGTCCATCATGTTATTCAAAGAAAAATGTGTAGATGTCAATGAATTAATTGCCAAGAATAAAGTCTAGAGTAGAGAAACTCAAAACTCATTTGAAAACGTAAAAAGAATTTAAAAGAAAGTATACAGTGATAATAAAGATAGAAGCTGAAATTAAGGAAATAAACCAAAAAGTGTAGAAAGGATACATTTAAATTAGGAGATTTAACTTTGGGTGGTAAAGACACAATGCAATATACATACGATGTGTTATTGAATTGTACACTTGAAACCTATATAATTTTATTAACCAATATCACCCCAATAAATTTAATTTAAAAAGTAATAGCTACTAACAAAAAGTTCTAAATTATACTTAATTTTATTTAAGAAATGAAGGGTTTCTTATTTTTACTTTTGAGAAGACCAATGAAATAGGCCAATCAAGTGTTAAAAATTGAGAGAGCAAAATAGACGGGTATAGGAATAAGAAAGAAAACACAATCACAGATAAAGATAAAATTATAAATATTACATAAAAATATATAGTAACAATTTTCAAATTTAAGCACTTCATTTTCTTGTGAAAAATTCTATATATACAAATATATAAGTTGTTACTCAAAATGACAGTGTCCTGTCTAAAATAACACTCAACTCTATGCCCCTTCCTGGCTTTATTTTACTTCATGGTACTTGTCATTACCAGATATTGTGTTATATATGTATTAGTTTATCTATTTATTTATTGTCTTTTCATACACAAATTTAAGCTGCTTGAAGGCTGACTTGCTCACCAGTTCATCTGTCTTGCTCTCTTCATCTGTCTTACCTACCAGTTTTTCTAGTGATTAAACCAATGTCAAACACAGACTAAGCATACAGTGAAGTACTTATTAAATCAATAAAAACATATCCTTTGTTTTCTAATGCATTTTTTAAAAAATCTATGTTCTTTCCCACCAAATGGCACATTGTAAGAAATATTTCACAAATAATGTAAAAGCCTTGGTTTTGCAAAGATAACCTCCAAAGGGATAAGAAAGAAAATTAGTAATAGGTTTCTTCAGTTCCCAAAGAGAGGTTAAAATCATATTTTACTAGAATTTTTCTTCCCTTATATAACATAAGTGCACTTTTCAATACAGGCTAAAGCAAGCTGCTACTCACCCCGGATTAGAGAGTTGGGTTTAAGGGAGGAACATCATTCAATGAGAAAAGAAGTATTGTAGGGTTCATTTCATCCCAGCTAAAAATAGAACTATTATTAAATTCTCATAGAAAGCATAGTTTTAATAAGAATTCTACAAACATTACATTCCAGAAAAATTAAAAGAATTTACCAGATATGGCCTTCACTATACAACATAACCGTTAATGCCCACTATTCATCATTCAAATGAGTTGTCTGTAATATTTTCTTTTGAAGAATTGTAGTATTTAACTTTCTGAAAAGGACATTACTTGAAAATGGAGCATAAGGGATTCTTCCCTATTACGAAGTGTAAAATTTTCTTTCAGAACATCTGAAAATAGGATAAAGCAGGTAGACAACTTAATAGAGAATATTCACTATCCATTTATATAAAAAAGAAAAAAGAAAACAATTACTGTTCTTTCTAAATAAATGATAAAGAAGTTGGCTGCTTCAGGCAACATTCTCCAATTATAATCTCTCTAATCCAGTGATCCCCAACCCCTGGGCTACAGATTGGTACCGGTCCGTGGCCTGGTATGAACCAGGCCACACAGTAGGAAGTGAGCAGTGGGCTAGTGAGCAAAGCTTCTTCTGCATTTGCAGCAGCTCCCCAGCGCTAGCATCACTGCTTCAGCTCCACCTCAGATCATCAGGCATTAGATTCTCACAGGAACACCAGTCTCTGGTGCCAAAATCTGGGGACTATCGCTCTAATCTACCTCTCTAACCAAACATGTTCTAGTGCCTGGACAAGGTGAATAAGGCCTTGGTCACTTGGGATTTTGAAGGAGAGAGATAGTATAAAGAAGAGTCAAGGTAAGGTCAGCATGGACTTGAGCTGAGAATCAAAACCAACTCAATTCCAAAGAGAGCCTGGCTTGCATCTAGTCATAGTAATACTTGTCCCTTGGAGAATAAACTAATTTCCCCCAAAGAACTGAGGAGAAGCCAGATGAACAAGTCAAAT